>NC_133822.1:48616355-48919385 GCF_047830755.1 Zonotrichia albicollis
AGTTTCTCCCCCTTGTGTGTTTCCCATTAATAATAGGTTTTTTTTGGTGTTCTTTAAGAGGTCATACAGGTTTTATTGACATATATGAATAAAACTAATTTTGGTAATAAAAGAAAAACTAGTAGTCTGTGTATGAGTACATAGCCTGACAGGAGTAAAACAGCTGTGTAAAAAGCAAAATAGTCTCAAAAATCCAGTTTCCAAACTTAAAAAGCACTGAAGTTGATAATACAGTTGATATGATAGTGAAAAATAGATGCTGTAATATGCATATTAAAAGCATTTAATTTTTAATGATATTCAAATCTATGATATATGAATGATCTGAAAGCAGACAGGTTATGTATGAGTGAATGTTTATGACAACAAGGCAGGCTTCCAAAGAAAAATTCAGCTAATTGGAGTTATTGCAGATTCATATATATTAAGTGAATATATGCTACATTAATCTCTTTACTGTCACAATACCTGCTACATGTGTTGGGAAATAAGCAAAATTTGGTTTTCACATTTTATGGTTTTTTAAATACTGTACTAGGTGTTTCTGCAGGCTTGCAAAAGTTGAGGAAATTGTCTTAAAACTTACAAAAGTTTCAGTCTGTCATATTAATTCTCTGTGGTTCTCTGAACCTTGTGGTTCAGGTGCTGTGACAGGCTTGACAATATTCTCTACTTTACTTCCTGTGTTGTGCTTTAGTCTGTTGTGTCCGTGTTGTCCCCTTCTGGTTTGAAAGAGCATTTGTACTTGTATAGAATGTCCCTTCGTGTGCTTGCATAAAAAAACCTACTGTACTATCTGTCTTCCTACTTTCATCCTGTGAAGTGGATGGTTAGGAACTTCACATAACTATACTAACTTCTTAAAAGTTTTTCTATAGTTCATATGGGTATTAGATATTACTCTTCTTTTTTTTTTTTTGGAAGTGCATTTTTAAAAAATGCTTGCTTGTGCAAAGAGGAAGACCTTCTGCATTTTTTAAGTTTCATTTTTGTTTACGTATAAGATATTGCTGTACTTTAAACAGTGCCTTTCTGAATGTAATTTTTATGAAATGCTAGGAAAGGTTAAAGCTGTACAGAATTGGAATTTATTTTTCACCAGTTTGAATAATGGGAAGGAATCTTCCTTTGAAGAAAGAAAATTTAGAGAAGCTTGGAGTTCTTTTGCTGTATTGCTCTTCCTCTGAAGTTTTTCCTTTGTCTGATGCTTATAAGCATGGATGGTTATATAAAAATGCATAACTTTTTTCAGCCAATTATATTACTGACTATTTGCTATAATAAATTATGTAATACTGCAATATGTACAGCATTTTGTATACATGTATACATAATATAATGTATATATATGTATATATATACATATTATATATATATAATATAGTATGTCAATATATGTGTTTATATGTACATTATGAAAATTGGATATATTTTGTGACGTCTAAGAAATTAATATTTTAGCACCTAAATATTTATGGAAAAACAGTGCTGTACTATTCATTTCCACTATTTGTTCCACAATATCTTTTTTCTGTTTGCCTTTGCTGTGAAATGGAGTAAGTGTGTTCTTACTGCAGCTTTGGGCCTTCATATTTAATTCTGCAAAAGAATGACCAGTTACTCAAAATAGCTGCCAGGGAAATATGAGATGCTCAGGACAGCAGCTGATATGAGATGGGGTTTAAAACACATGACAAGAAGTCTTCTTTTCCCCTTGTTTGCAAATTTGTTTTTCTGTTTCTTGACAAAGTACATATGAACCTTAAGATAGATTTACTAAGAAATGACAAGTCTTGCCTTAGGCTTATGGAGTCATGATTTTATCAGACATGCCAAATTTATATGAATGTTTGTTCATGTGATCTTGCATGTACCACTGCTATTGTTTTATACTGTGTATCAGTGATACTGATAAAATATGGTTGTATGTAGATTAAAATTCACGTATCATTTTAATGTAGCTCTGTCTGAGGAGAAAGAGCTTGTTCAAAAATATGGTATTTTTCTCTTGGAAGGTACAGAAGACAAAGAGCAAACATCAGTGCGAAAGCTTAGCAGTTCAGATGTTGCATCCGAAAAGGTAAGAAAATATTCCTCCATAGATGAGGCATGATTGCATTATTGTACTTGATAGCTTTTTCCAAATGGCAGTCCAGAAGCATTCCAGTAATAGGAACTGTCAGTTTTTAATAAATTACACCATTTTGAGCTTTCTTTTAGTAAAAATATTGGGGAAAGATTTCAAAAGACCTTGCAAAGAAAAAGTTGCTGAATTATGTTTCTTGACTTTTTGTCTTGTCCTTTCTTCTGTTTTCTTCTCAAGAAACTGCTTGATGATGAGGAGGAGATGTCTGAATTGCAACTTAGGCTTCTTGCACTTCAGTCTGCTAGTAAAAAATGGCAGCAAAAAGAACAACAGGTGATGAAGGAGAGCAAGGAAAAATTAACAAAAACGAAAAGTGTAACACAGAAAATCAAAACCAGTACAAAAGCACATTCAACAAAAAAACCTAGTACTACAGGTAATAAGTTTGATGTTACTGAAATGGCTGTCAATGGCATAGCCTAAAAAAAAAAAAGCAAATGTGAGCAATGAGCCTTTAGTCGTTCTAAACTCTCACATTTACTCAAAGCTCTTGAAGAATTTAGGATTAGGTGGAACCAATTAGGTAAGATGGTGTTAATCACAAACTTCTTTATTTAAAGGCAAGCAAACTTTGAGGAAGCAACAGACAAAGACCTCAAAGAAGATACAGCAGCAAAAGGAACTAGACAGGCGGCAGAAGGAGGAAGACCAGAGGAAACAAGAAGAAGAGGAGGAGCGAAGAAAGAGAGAAGAAGAAATAAGAAAAATTAGGGACCTCTCAAATCAAGAAGAGCAGTACAATCGATTTATGAAGCTAGTTGGAGGAAAGAGGAGATCAAGAAGCAGGGTAAGAAATTTCTTATGTGATGTTCTGGTGTTACATTTAGGATTCATGAATGATTTGTCTTGCTTCCCCTGGTTTTGTGTCACCGTCCTTTCTGAATCCCCCTGTTCTTCTCCCTGCTTCCCCCACCCCTAGAATAATCAAAATATAGCAATGAAAGAAAAGCTCAATGTACTGCAGTGTTTACAGTCCATGCTGGAGAAGCATTCCTCTTGGATTTGGAAAATCAGTTTTTCTATGAGTTGTACCTTTGCAAGTCAATGATAAAGCATTTTTTTCCAAAGACATTTTGAATATAGTGATCAAAGAGCAGCCTGTAATTTAACAATAACCAATTAGTGAAACTTTTAGACTTTTTCTGTGTATACAACTTCAGTGAGTTGCTTATTTCAAAATGTCAATGTTGTTTTGTAGTATTTTTTCAATGTAGTATTTAATCTATTTTGTTGAGACATAAGATACACTGAGACAAAAGATAATTAGTTTTACTTTATGTTGTGTCAAATTGATGAAGTGATAGAGTTAGTGCAGTGGTCATCACGCTGTCATCGTGGCTGTTCTTGTTCTCTCCTATTGAGCAAAAGGCACTTGAGTAACTAATGCCTGTCTCTAAAACATTGGTACATTACAGGAAAAAATTACTGTTACTATAGCATTCTTTTGTTCAGCCTGGAAGCAATACAGCCACTGGAGCTGCTGCATGCTTCAAGTGCTTGGAGCCACTAATGCTGTGAGAAGAAACAGCATCTAAGGGAATTGAGGCTCCCTGTTTGAGGTCATGTTGTAAAAGAGTCATAGTTATATTAATACTGAGTGGAAAATGGAGACTAAAGATGTTTGACTGCAAACAGTTGATATTCTAGAAGCTACCAAAATGTCTTCTGTATGCCTGTGAAAGATACAAGTTAAGGAGTCTGAGAAGTCGTACGCATGTTTTCAGTCCTGAGCGTTGATTGGTATCCATGCAGTGTTAGGAGATCTTAAAACAATCTGATTTATGATTGCCTCTGGGTTTTTCTCAGTGTGGCATGTGGCTCCTTCTGGGACAATAAAAAGATTCTTCACCTGAGAGTTGTTTCTGGCAAGGGTAGTTCAAGCATTCTTGCTAGCCGTCATGGCAGACTACCAGAAGTAATAAAGCATTTAATTCACTTGCAATCTTCAGAAATATATAACCGTGTCCATTTACCAGATATATAATAACCTAAAAGGTATTTAAAATTTTTTTCTATGTATCATAACACCCCCCACCCCATCATCCTGGAAGAGATAGAGTTTTAAAACTGCCTGTGGATTTGTCTAGTTGCTACTTGCAGCGGATTTGATTAAAAAGTAATATTCAGTTTCTTTTTCTTGTACAAGATAAGTAAATTGTATTTATAAATCAATTAGAAGAAAAAATTCTAAGGACTTTCTTTCAGAATTCATTTCTTAGTAGTTTACTCTGAAATAATGATGTAAGACCAGGTAAATAAAATACATTTTTGTGTGTTTAGTCATCAGATACAGACTTGAGATGGTCTTTGGATAAGCAATCTACAGAGAGTGCAGGAGGCATATATCAGTATGATAATTACGATGAAGTTGCTATGGATACAGACAGTGAAACTAACTCACCAGGTAAGACTTACAGTTTTCTTATATGGTGGTTGGTAAAAATAGGTAAAATGTAGGAAATAAGTCGCTGTTCTAGAAAGAAAGTGTTTTAAGCTGTCTGCATTATAGATCTAACATTTTAAGGTGAGCTCATTGTGTTAACACTGACTCTTTCCATCTCTGCTGTAGTGGGATTTTGAAGGTCTTCAGTGTATATTTTTCTCATGGCAGTACTGTAGGTTTATGCTTGTATCTTCCCAATCAGCTGTGCAGGGTGTTGACTGGACAGACAGCAGCTTTGCAGAAAAAGGGCCTGGGCATCCCAGTGGACACTGAGTGACAAATGGGTTGGCAGTATGGCTTTGGGTGACAGGCAGGCCATAGCTTGGATTGTGACACTGCGACTGTTGTGGGTCACTGTCTGGAGGGGCCTGTGAATCACTGATGAGATTGCCAGTTTTCTGGTTTCACAGTAGGAGAGAGTGACATTCTACAATGAGCCTAGCAAAAGACCTTTTTGACTAAGGAAAACTATTTCAGGCTTATTTTTGATAAAGTTCATCAAGACACTGGAGCACTTGGCTTACAGAAAGAGACTGAGAAAGCTGCATTTGTGTTGAGAAGGCTAAGGAAGGATTTTGCTCTTGTCTTCAACTACTTAGTGGGTAGTTGCAGACAGGACAGAGCCAAACTCGTCTGTCAAATGGCAGCAGAAGGACAGGTAGCAACACTTAAATTGCAACAAAACAAATTCTGCTTAGAGAGAAGATAGTCAAACACTACTAGCACAGGCTTAAATGTTTCGCAATCTCCGTGGTCAAATATACCTGGAACTTGACAACCTGATTTTGGGGGCAGCCCTGCTTTGGGCACTTGTGCTGGGTCATACACCTTCCAGAAGTCTCTTCCAGCCTAAATGATTAGTTGACTCTTGAGTCTGAGGTGCATTTAAGGTAGTTGGGTTTCTGTGTTCCATGTCAACATACGGAGAGTTGAGAAAACTTCATTAAGCACAGTACTTGATTGGATACTTTTTTCTCTTGCTTTTCATCTTAAGCATAAAGCATGACTTGTTGTTTAATAAATACCTGTCAGTTATCTTACATTCAGTATTTTAATTACAGCTTCTTCCCCAGTTCAACCTCCTTTCTTTGAGTGTCCAATAGGAGGATATTATCCACCTCCAGTACCACCAATTTCCTTGCCGCTACCTCCTCCAATTCCAGTAAGTAACCTTGATAATTCTCATTTTGTATCCAATTTCTAATGCTAAAGCTAGGATTAAATTTAGATTCTGGTTTGGGTACTATACTCTGTTTAATGATTCTCTTGAACTATCTCTTAGACTTGTGGTTGCTTTTTAAAAAGTCTTTATTTCAACTGACCCTTGGCTGATGCAATTGAAATTCACTTCATTGCTAGAGCTGTGCTTTTTCATACAAAAACAAAAATTTGTCTGAAGCACATAAGAAAAAAGAATGAATTGGAACTATTAGCACAAAGCAACTTTGCCCCTTATCTCTAGGCCACGTAGGTAGGTAGATAGGCTTGATCTCTGACTTGTTACCTAGAGGACGGAAAAGCCAAGACATACAGCTCATCAGTCATTCAAACTTACATTCCAACTAGACTCTGTTTTCTGTTTTCTCACCTGAGAGTCCACATGAAGTTCAATTAGTGCAGAGTTTTTTTCATTGCCCTTTTTTTTCAGTGAATGATTGTTACTCTTGTCAGAAAAGCAATAGAAAGGTACCATTTCTTCTCATGACAGCTTCTGAACTTTCGACTAAGGGAAATTGTAATTGTGTTAGCTAAGATACTTCCATAAAACTGTTTAAAGAGTGCTGGTCAACTATATTTCTCTGGCTAAATGACCTCTGGTTCAGAGTCTCTCTTACATTTAGTTTGTATTTCTCCACAGCTTCCGCTATCTAAATCTAAGTTTATTGCTTCCATTAACCTCTGTGAGAAATAACTTACTGTTCAATCACAGCCTTTGACAGGGATGTAAATGTAGTTTGAATGTTAATTAAAAGGACACAGTTTAAATTATTTGTAAATCGTGGAATGATCTCAGTCTCAGCCTCTGCTAAGTAATCATAAAAGGGTAATAATTTCCACATTTCAAACCTTTGTTTTATTTTCTTTTCTCAGCCCGTACCATCTTTGAGCCATCTTTACATGGAGGGTATTCCTTGTGTTTCTCTTGAGCCACCTCCACCTCTTCCCCCTCTTCCCCCTGAAGAGCCGGAGCAGCCTCCAAAACCTCCCTTTGCTGATGAGGAAGAGGAGGAGGAGATGCTCTTAAGAGAAGAGTTACTCAAGTCTCTAGCCAACAAGCGTGCTTTCAGAGCTGAGGTACTCTATTGTTTTTTGAATGTAAGCCTCTAGATGGCAGTCCTGACCAAAATTTCAGTGTGACCTGCTGTAAGTGAGGCTTATCAGGGGTATTACGCTGCATTTCTAGAGGCTTAACAATCAACAAGAACCATTCTGGAATTGTAAATTGCACCTTTTTGTTATTTCTGAAGGAATTATGAAACTTCAAGGTACTGAAAATGGATTAAGTCAAAGGAATGGGGGTTTTCTGCCAGAAAATGTTTATTACTTTTGAACTTTTCATTTAGAAAGTAAGACAAGTAACTTTGTTTCAGCCTCTTAGGAAAAGATGTTGGAAGAGGTTCACTAGTTTTTGTTGTTGTTTTGAGGGTTTCTCTTGGAGTGAGAAGCTAAGCTTGTGGTTTTGGAAAAAATGTATTAGTTTTGACCTTTCTTAAAGGGTCTTTGGCAGTTGACCTGTGAATAACTGGCCTACTCTTGTGTGCCTTTTTGATATTACTGCAGAATTGCAACATTTGTCTAGTACATTTCAGTAGTCTGGCTAAATCACATTTTCACGTTCCAAGACATGTATGAAACAGTCACATTTATACTGATGCTTTTAAAAGCAGCTATGTATAATGTGCATTTTTAAGACCATATTTTGTTCTCTTTTTTAGGAAACATCAAGTAACAGCGGTCCACCTTCCCCTCCTGTTCCAGACAACTTGCAGCCTGTGCCAAGAAGTAATCTGTCTGCTGTCAGTATTAATACTGTGTCTCAGCCACGGGTGCAAAGTACAAAGTTTGTTAGAGTACCGAGGCTTCCACGAGCAGTGATCACAGTAAGGAAATACTGGTGCTTCCTACTAATAAGGCTATGAGTTGAAACTGAGCTCAGTTTAAGTGAAGAGCAGACTTAGATTTTCTAGGGATACAGCAGAGAAGAGTGAAGCTTCAGTTAAGCATTTGAATTATTAGTCACCTTGACAATCCATATGCTCTTCTAGAAAAACTTTGAGGCAAGAATTTATAACTAAAGAGAGCGTCAAGATATGCCATCATACAGTGAACTAAGAGATTGTAAATCTAGTTCAATTATTTTCTTATCCAGACTAGCACAGGCACCACTGCCAAAAGAGAGGCAGTCTTGCTTTTCCTCCTGCACTTGGCCGGTTGGTGTCTTCCTTCCTTTAAAAGGGGTCTGGAGCATCAGTCCCATTGCTGAATATACTTAACATGCTAAATTGGTTAGAAAACTAACTTCTGTGGGGAAAAAGTAATTTTCCTTCTAGGAGTTGTTGAATTTTTTCAGTGAATAGTGTGTACATCAGTTAACATGTCTGTGAGTGTGGCTGGAAGAGTGTTTGTGAGGAGTGTTTATGCACCAACATAAACTGGAACTTCACCTGCCTATCCTGTTGTGGTGAGAAACTGATGCAACTGGAGTATGTTCAGCAGTAGTACATAAAACCCATATCTTGAGAATTGCCCAGAGTATCAAAAAGAACTGGTTGTGGAAATTTGAGTATTTTTCATTTAAAAAAATGGTGGCTTTTTA
The DNA here is from genome assembly GCF_047830755.1 of Zonotrichia albicollis. NCBI lineage: Eukaryota > Metazoa > Chordata > Aves > Passeriformes > Passerellidae > Zonotrichia > Zonotrichia albicollis. The sequence continues at coordinate 48,624,762 of NC_133822.1, forward strand.
ATGGGGTTAATGCTTTAAAAGACACCTAGAGTTTTGACAAGGTTCTGTTCTGAGATGAAGGGTAATGTGTAGCTATAGGTGTCCAGATCTACAGTGGGAGATCAGAAGAGCAGTCCTGGAAATGTGAAAAAAGTTACTTTTTTCTAAGCTGTAACTCCAGAGCATTTGAGGTTAAGCTTGGTTGCCTGCTTGTTTCTGCATTTTCCTATGTGCTGGAATTGGCAGTCACCTGATCTTCAGTGAGCTTTTAAAATTTGTGTTGGCAAAAGGTGGTTAATCATGATTTCATCTATTTATTATGTTCTGTTGGTGTTCTCCAATTAAACTGCCTGAGCAGCTCACTGCAAGACCAGCTTAGTACAGCTGTGGGACAGGAGACATCTCAACTGTGTAGCAGAAAGATGAGGGAGCTTTGGCCTGTCTGCCACACCAATTCTAATGCAGATTTGATTGGCTGTTACCTCTCAGTTACTTAAAAAAATTCCTTGCAAATGACAGATGATAATTTTAATTGCAATTAAATGAATTAATCAAGTATAGTAGTTAGATGTTGGAGATTTGTATTCTCTGACCATGGACCAATAAATGTGCTGCAGATGCTTGGGAGTAGGTTGAAAATGTTGGAGTAACTTTCATGTTACAATATCAAGACTATGTGTAATATTACGGTCTTGTGGAGATGTACAAATACTTATTTTTTTCTTATAATGTGGGATTGATGTGTGTGGTAACAAAAGGAGTTAACCTTCTTTTTCTCTTCTTGTAAGTATGTCTTCTGTTATACCTGTGTCTCTAACTTTGTTTTCTTACTGTAAAACTTTTTGCATTCTCACCCCAGCTTCCAAAACACAAGTCCGTTGTCGTTACATTAAATGACTCAGATGACAGTGAGTCTGATGGAGAGCCCTCTAACTCAACTAGCAGTGTGTTTGGAGGACTAGAATCTATGATAAAAGAAGCAAGGAGAAATGTTGAGGTAAATGCTGTCAAAATTTTTAAAACTTCAATTATTTTTCTTTGTATATGGAATTTAAACTTTAGAATTCAGTCAAGAAATACTGAATTGTATCAGAAGGGAATAAGAGTCCCATCTGGAGAACTACATTGTAATTTGGACTGCACAAGCTAATAAAATTTTTTTTGTTGAAGATGCCATCCTGAGGATAGAACTTGGAATATATTTTGGTTTGATTTTTTTCAATTAAAATTCAATGTATTGTTAGGCAAAAACATAGTGGCTTGAAAGATCTTACTAGCCTTGAACAACTGTGTTAGTGCTGAAATAATTCCTCTTATAAATACTATTTGATAGCTGTTTTTTAATCTAGTATGACTGGTACTGACTTGAGTCTAATTGTAACAGGCATCAAAAATCAAAGCCCCTCCAAAATCAGAAAAAGAGAATGATCCAATGAGAACTCCAGAGGCTCTGCCAGAAGATAAGAAAATAGAATACAGACTTCTGAAAGAAGAGATTGCCAGGTAATCTTAGTTTAATTGTTAATGTAAAATGTGTTTTATTTGTAGCCCTTTACTAACTAGTCAACTTTTGTAACCTGAAGGAAGATCTGAGTTTAAAAACCTTGCCATCACCTTCTGGTTTTTCCCCCATGCAGTTTTTTAGTAAGACTACATAGAGGTCTAAAGAAAATCCTGGGATTTGAACTGACTTAGAGTACTGATGACAGTTGTGGAAAGTACTTTTTCTTTTAACTTGAAATCTTGTCCTGCTACTATTTTCAAAAATTTAAAAACTCATGGGTGTACACTTGAAAATGATTGTTGAGGCTACTGAACAGCTTTGTTTTTGACATTTGTTTCAGTCGTGAGAAACAGCGCTTAATTAAGTCTGATCCAGTGAAGAACAATTCGTCCCCTGCAAATTCTGATGGTGAAGTTGATGGAATTGGGAGAATAGCAGTAGTGACCAAACAAGTCACAGAAGCAGAAGCAAAGCTGAAGAAAAACAGGTATGCATTTTACTGTCCTAAGTCCTACCTTTTGCTTAACAGGATGAAGAGAAAATATTTTCAAATGTGTAGCATTTAAAGAATGATTTTTCCTGTTGTCTTGGAACTATTCAGCCTTTAATTCTATTGCTGTGCAAAAGGAATTGTATTGTATTGCCAGTGAGGTGTTTGATAACTTTTATGTATGATTTGTCATACTAAGCGTTTTCAGCTGTATTTATGTTCAGTGACAAGATTATGATTTGTGCCAGCTAATATGGCTTTTCTCTTCTGGCATGCCTCTTCCATGTTTCTCACCTTAATTTCAAATTACAAAGTAATTGGAAGTAGATGTGCTTTGCATCCTCTTCTCGGCTTCTTTTTCCACTTGATTATTTCTGTAGGGTCTTGTGAATTAACTAGGTTGCGATCAGTCATCAACTGAAGAATAATCTTCCATCCTCTCTTTATCCACACCCATCTAAGTGTTTATCTTCCCTTGATGCATAACTTTTTGTTATTTATCTACTCTGTTGCTGTGCCATAATATTATGGCTTGTAATCTGGAAGTAGGTGCATGTGCCCTAAGATGGAGGTAGGTTGTTACTTAACAGAAAGCAAGAATGTGTGTTTTGGTTGTCATTCTATTAAAAACAGTCTTAGAGCATTTGCTTACCTTCCCCTGTCCTTGTAACTAGAATGTTTTTTTCTGCATTATACTTAGATGCTGAACTTGGGATGCTGAAATGTGCTGTATATATTGACATTATTTACTGTCTTCTGAATATTAGGACTGTTTGCAGAGGCTTAATTTGTAGTTTTTTGTGAGTTAGGAGAGCTACGTTCTTAAATAACTGGGGTTTTGGAGGAGCAGCAATTGCCCTAAGTAGTTTTCCTTTTTTATTTCAGAATGCTGTTGATAAAGGATGAGTCTGTCTTGAAAAATTTATTGCAACAACAGGCCAAGAAGAGAGAGAATGTTCGAATTGCTGAAAATAAAATTAGCAAACTGGCTGAACAGCTACAAGCAACAGAGAAGATCTTGAATGCTAACAAGGCATTTCTCAAGAGGCTTCAGGAACATGTAATTGGCACTCTGAAATGCTTGTTTCCTAGAGTTGGAAATCTTAAAATGGGATGCTTGATTTTTGGTGGCAGTAGACTTTTCTTTGAATTACTTACTAATTCCCACCTAGTTATATTACATCTCATTAATTCCATGTGATTATATTTTATTATGTGATCGTATCTGTAAATTTGCATCTTGCTGTAGTATTTAGTTTTTATTTTTATTTTTTCAGATACATAAAGTTCAACAACGAGTTACAGTAAAAAAAGCTCTGGCATTAAAATACGGAGAAGAACTTGCTCGAGCAAAAGCAGTAGCAAGTAAGGAAATTGGGAAACGAAAGCTAGAGCACGATCATCTTGGTGTAAGTCAGCATGTTTTTAAACCAAACTACTTGGAAAAGATTATCAATTTTGGTTAGGAAAGTTCAAGTGGCATTTCAGGAAAACATTTCAGAAACAATGCAGGGAATATTCGTATTGGTTTTGTTCATTTTTGAGAATTCAAAAAAAAGGCATTAATGATTTAAGGAAGAAAACTCTTCAAAGCCTGCATTTCCATGTTAGGGGAGTGGCATTCATAGCTAAGTAATAAGAGGAGCTGTGTGGCTGTGAAAAAAGAAAATTCTGTTGGTAGACATCAATGATTGTGTTAAACTATCAAGCTAAGTTGCTGCAGAGTGGATCTGATACTGTTTTGAAAAACAAAATATACAAAAGCAAGACTAAAATATTTTTCTAAATTTTAGTCCTCCTACTCCCAACATCACTGTATGTACTTGTTTTATAGCTCAACTTTTAATTTGGGCCGGAACTTCTGTTGAAGCCTTCCCTCCCTGTACATGATAGAGGGTAATTTTTATCGCAAAACATGCAAATCTGCCACTTGAGTTGTGGCAAACCTTTGTTGTTTTTCTGCTGTTTATTGAAATCTTCAGGCAAGAGTTTAAAATACATGAGAAAATTGAAATAGAGATTTTTTTTTTCTTTTTAGCCAAGCAAAATGTTGAAATTGGATACCTCCCCTGCATCAAGTCCAAAAAAGCCTTCAGCAGAATTGATTGCACTAGAGAAAAAACGACTGCAGCAACTAGAATATGAATATGCTCTAAAGATTCAGAAGTTGAAGGAGGCCCGTGCACTTCAAACCAAGGAACAATCAAATACCACGCCTCAAGTAGAAGAGGAATCTGAATTTGCATTACCTCAGCCATCACTTCATGATCTTACACAGGACAAATTGACTTTGGATAGTGAAGAAAACTACTTTGATGATGAAGTTTTGTCTAATTCAAACAGAGAACGAAGGAGATCTTTCAGAGAATCGAATTCTTTTACAAAGCCAAATCTTAAACACATGGACACTCCAAAACAAGAAACTATAAACAAACTTTCTAAAAAGGCTTCTGAGGAGCCCGAGCTGTTCCTTGGATTGAATATTGATGAACTGAAAAAACTTTATGCTAAAGCTGACAGCTTGAAAGAGCTGCTAATGAAAAGTACTGCCTGTATTGTGCCTAAGGAAGATCTCTTGTGTGGTCAGGTAAATGTTTTACAATTAAACATGAAGCTTGTTACTATTGCAGCTGCTGTATATCTGTTTATCTGTTTCCTAGGAAATTTCAGTGGACGTGGATATTTTTACGTCACAAAGTAAACAAGCTGAAGTGAAACCATTTCCGTTTGGACCATATCGTAGTCCTCTTCTGCTGTTTAAATCCTACAGGTATGAAGACTGTAGCAGCTTTTTGACTCACACTTGTGTTCTTGTTCTTATGGTCTTCAGTGCTCTTCCTTGATACCCAGATGTGTACAGGAAGACAAGTCCTAGTGAGAAACTTGACTATCCCTAAACAATATTGCCTGGTTTAGGAAATATAATTATTTTATTCACTTTTTTTTTCTGCTATGCACATGTCCCTTGGTTTTGTGCAATATGCTGCTTTTACGTTGTATTGTGCATTGTTTGATACAACTAAACTGAAAACATGGCTGAGCGTTTGAAAGCAGGATTTTTATATCTAGTATAAAACAATGTATATCCAAGAAGCATATTTCAGTTATGCAGTCTTTGAACTTGGCTGGGATTTACATAATCTGAGTCAAAATTGGCTCAGTCATCTATTTTGGGATTTCTCCTCAGTGGAAAGAGGCATAATCACAGTGATTCATCTTGACTTGACAGTAATAGCTGCAAGTGTAATCAGTTTGGCACATCTGTCTTTGGACTAAAGAGAACTTTGTTCCTATATGTCAAATTGTAGACAACAACAGTTGAATTTAAACTGGAGAAGTTGTATCCTACTATGTGCTCCAGCTTTTTTATTACTATGGACTTAAGCAGTAGAAGATGGAGAAAACCATCTTTACAGGAGTATTCATTTTAACTTGTAGGTTATGATGTCAATTCCTGAAGGAGCTAGAAAGCCCAAAATTGATGCAGTCAAACTTCAGCTAAAGATTTAAAAGAAGTGTTAGTCTGCTAGACTAAGACTGGTTTTGTTTGTTTATGTGTTCTGAGGCTGAAATGTTTTCTTTCCTACTGTTTCTTCAAGTTTAGTCTTTAACAGTTATCTGTACACTTCTATTTGATGTTGGTCTTAATGCTGATTAGAGCATGAGATTTTCTATAAACTACTGAAATACACTTTCAGTAGTTTGCTTTCCATAGTGGGTTTTTACTCCACTCCTGTTTTCATATTAATGAAGTTCTGCACCTAAAGGAGATGAGAATGCTAGAGGAAAACTTAATTAGGTTGAGAAGTATTCCATTGTTCCCTTCCTCTTGCCCTTGTTTGTGCCTTGTTCTTAGCCTGTAGGTGCTTTTGGTTAGTAACAGGGATTTGGAAATAATGAGATTTAATACCGGGAGTGATTTTAATTACTTTTTTTAGAAAACGGATGTCTTGCCTTGTGTACTTTTTGCCCATAATTTGCTGTTTCGTTTTAGGTTTAGTCCTTATTTCCGTACCAAGGAGAAGCTGTACCTCAGTTCAATAACGTATAGCAATATGATTGAGCCAAAACAGTGTTTCTGCCGCTTTGATTTAACAGGCACGTGTAATGATGATGACTGTCAGTGGTAAGTTCTTTATTTTCGTGGCCTAAATGAAACCTCTCTTCTAGATGTCTGACTTTGAGTCTGAAATAAGTACTGTTTTCTTTTCTTTGAAAGATCTGGATATGTGATCCTATGCACAGGTTATTTAATACTCTATTACAGATACTTAGTTGGAAGAAAAACCCCTTTCAACTAAGCCATGAAGAAGGAGGAGGCTTTTTAGATGTGAATTTAGAAAAATAGTATGGCCTGATAGAGAATATCTAACGTTTTTCTAGTAATTCAAATGGATCTGGTTATATACAACTTCAACATAACTTCAACTCATAGAAGCTCACATAGTGGTTGAAACTGTTAAGCACCCTTGATTTGAAAAGTGTATACCAAATCAATGATTAAGTGAAAAACCAATAATATTGTAGTGTAATTCTAGTTTCCGGGAAAAGTACTAGCTAAGTTTGTTTCTTTAAAGGCTGGTGTTAAATTGTATTAAAAATAACTTGTTTACCAATCTTGTGCAGTATATTTAAAAGTGGATATGAATTGGCTCGGAATGTACTCAATATGGAAACCTAACTACTGGTAAAACTGGACTGAGCTTTATTCTGGATCAGCTTTTAGCTGCTGTCATCAGACCATTGTTAGACTCTTTAAGATATAAAGTGATATCTCATTCTTATAATTACTTTATTTGAACTGGAAAGTTCTAAATACCATGCTGTAGGCTTAAGTTTAGAAAAAGCCTAGAAGAAAAGTTTAGAAAAAGCCTAGAAAGAGAAGTTTAGGAAAGTTAAATGTAGAAATACATTTAACCAACTTGCATTTAACCAACTTTCAAAGCAAACAGTACTTTTTCTGTGGATATTGTTTTCTTTATGCCTCACCCAAGTGTGTACTAAAACTTTCCTAATATTTTGTTGCTATGATAAATGTATTAATTGCTTATTTATTTGTTTTAGGCAGCACATGAAAGATTGCACTCTTAGCCGTAAGCAGCTCTTTCAGGATATTCTGTCCTACAATTTAGAACTGATTGGCTGTTCAGAAAAAAGCACTGATGAGGAAATCAGCACTGCCACAGGTTGAGTCTTTTGTTCTCTTTTGTATCTAAAAATTATTTTCTGAAGGGAATGAGTTCCATTGAAAGCTCTAGGTGCAAGAACTTTGATGTGAAGCAATATATAAGATAGAGCTATATGAAGTTTCTTTGGTTGTCCGTTTCAGTCCTTTGCAGTGGGTAGTTACCTTGGTGTCTTACAGAAAGAAAAGAATCGCTGGTCTGAGGAACATTTCATTAAAAACAAGTATTGCTGTTATTCAGGGTGTTGGGGAACAGTGAACATGGAATCTTTACCTCTCTCCTTCCTCAGTTCTTTCTGTAACTACTGGACAGACCTGTTTCAGTGGAGCTGGAATTTTATAACAATGCCTTTGCCATATAGGCAAGTGGCCATACAGAACTTGCTTATTTTTCATTTTTTTGTTCTAGTATGTTAAATTATTATGCCTCTTATAGCAGTCATATTTCATAAATTTAGAATGGATTGTGTTAAATTGCTGTTAAGTTACTTAATTGTTTAATCTATATGCTTACCTAAGCTGCACATATTCTTGTTTCAGAAAAATATGTTGAAAAGCTTTTCGGTATAAACCGAGATCGTATGTCAGTGGATCAGATGGCTGTTCTTCTGGCCAGCAACGTCAACGAGAGTAAAAGTCACAGTAAGTAGCTTGGTAGATAAAATAAAATATATATAAATGAGTAAAAACTATATGAGTATACCTTGATGGTTTTGTAAACCAAAAATATATTTTAATATAATTTATTTATCTCAGTATTATACATTCTGATTATGGTAACAAAGTCTACAGAGTTTAAGGCAATAATACAATAGTTTGAGTTCCATTTGTAGAATTTGTTTATGCACTTAAGCACAATAAATTTCAAGTAAGTAGTATTGAAATTTATGCACTTCTTTCTGTTGAACTCACAGAATCTTTTTATCTAAAATCCTTATTAGGAAAAATATTTTACTCTTGAATACAGAAATTGAAAGAATTTTTACTACTTTGTTTACAGCCCCTCCACATACAACTTGGAAAGAGAAAAGGAAATGGAGACCTAAGTACTGGAGAAAACCTCTGTTAGATAGTAGCAGCAGTGAAGAGGAACAGTTTGTTGGACCTATTAAATATGGTAATCTGGATGTGTGGCACTCTTTAAATGAATACTGGAGGAAAAAACCCACCCACCTCTTCCTAACACTTGATTTTTAAAGGGTTTTTTGAGAAAACCAGGGCTTTATTTAATAGCTTTCTTTGCTTTCTACTTCCTGTATGCAGACTTTATTTTGCGTAAATTTTTTGGGTAAAGTTTTGACCTACACTTGTAACTCTATTAGATTTTTTCTTTAATGTGACTGGAAGTTAGGGTGGAATGCCTAATTATCTGTTCTTAAAAGGAGCATAAGGAACTGTTTCCCTAGAATGTTTCAGCCTTGCCCATATACCATTAGGATTTTTAAAAAGTTTTATTTTGCTTCAACAGCCCTGCTTTCTCCTTTCCCCCTCCCCCTGAACTTTAAATAATAAAACATCAGTGTTCAGTTACCTTACATTTGTACAGAATTTGTATTTAGTGTGAAGTCAGGAGTTAAAATAAGCTGTAGTTAAGCAGCATTTGAGACTTGGAAGCTGCTAGAGCATCAGTAACCTGATAGCATTTCACATGTGACTCTTGCAGGTAGGAGCTTTAGGATTTGTTAGCAAATCTCTAAAAAGGATTTTTTGAGACTCATAGTTGAGATAATTTTTTCTTTGTCAAATATGTCTAGTTCATAATGTTGCCTGATGAACTGCCTTAGTTGGTGTCTGTTGATCAAGGCAAACTTTACAGCTAATTCTTTCATTCTTTCACATTTGGAATATAACCAGTTCTCTACAAGCAATACAGTTTGAAGAATGCTGAGCTAATGCTATTTACTTGTGATTGATGGGAGTACTTGAAATATGTAAATGCCACCTCTTGTGAGAGTTACTAGTCACTACTGTTTTAAAAAGGAAATTTTCTTTTTAAAAAAATTTGTCTATTATTTACAGCCCATCCCTCAGAACATAAAAAAAGAGTTCCAGTGCTTGATACTGTGGTGACTCCAGATGATGTCCGGTATTTTACAAGTGAGACTGATGACATTTCCAACTTGGAAGCAAGTGTCCAAGAAAACCCCTGTGATGTACAGCTTTGGATTAAACTTGCATATAAATACTTGAATCAAAATGAAGGGTATGTCTGTTACATATGAGACCTTGCTACATTTGCCCTTGCTGCTATGATGAAGTTTCCTATTTGATATTAAAGAACTTTCTTCAACAATGCCACAAATAATGCATTACTTTAAGCGGATTAAAAAATAGATTATATTTAGTGCAGTATATGAGTAATAAATTACACTGATGGTTTATCTTTGGGTAGGTTCTTTTTCAGAATGGAAGTTGATGGAAAGTAGTGTGGGAGAAGTAATTGTTCATGTTTGAAAAGTGCTCTGTGTAAGATGACAGTGGAATGTTGTACTTCCAGCAGTAAAAGTGGGCCAATGAACTCAAATCATTCTCCCCTACAGACTGAATGGTTGCAATAATTTTTGAAATTAGTTTCATCAGCCATCTTTCTTAAAAGGACAGTTTTTATAGTTGGTTTTATCCCTGTAGAAATTATCCACTTGAGCACTTGGTTTCTTATTTTGTGATATTTTTTTAAAATTTCAGTTTTCTGAGTTTCAATTGCTTCTCTTCCTTAAAATTATGCTGCAGAGTACCAAGTTTCTGTTGGCAATCAGATCACTTGAATAGGAAGTCTGTCATGATGGTTTCATCCATTATGATGATTGACTTCAGTTTTAATAGTGAGGTACAGCTGAGCAACTGTAGCAGGAAGCAAGGGGGGAATGGAGAGGAGGAGCTCTACTTTAAAAGCCTTGTTTAAACTGTGGATAGTGGGAAATTAGGAAACAAATCAGTTTAACTGTATCAGTAGGTGCCTGAACAATAGAAGGGGTAGAACTGGGAAGGCCAGTAATCAAAGTATTGCTGGCAATACAAAGTATTGCTGGCATGAGAAGAGCATGCCTTCTGAATATAAGTGTAGTTGGGAAACAATCAAGAAAAGGAAGAAACCCTAGTGGAAGACATGTGCATCCTTTTCTTAAAACAGCCACCTCTCCCATTCCTACTTCTTCAGTACTCTGAAGAAATTTGACTGCTCTAGTAAGTGAAAGTAGCGGGATTGGGAAATCTTGAGATTTATGCATGATTAACTGTGTTAGGTTTTTTTTTGAGACTTGTGCATTTCTTCTCATACATATCCATGCAAAATAATTTCTAAAGATGTTTTCAGAATAAGTGGGACCTCAGAAACATTCTGTGGTTTTATGGAAGATGTATTTATGAATTAAAGCTTGTCTCTGTGGCTTGCAGTATGGTCAATTATTTCAGCTAATTTCATATTACTTGGTGGGTATCATCTCATGATTTTTTTATTTCAAAAAATAAAATTTCAGGTTTTTTCATGTCTTAGAGACAAAACCTGTATGATATGCTGAAATAAAGGCTTATATATAATCACTGTAGAAAGTAAATTAAATATTTAATGAAAATGTAACTTACTTTAATACACCTCTGAAGTATCTACTTAAGTTCTTAAGCTTCTGTGATGTAAATGCCTTTATATCCTGGTTGCTTAGAGATCAATCTTAGCAATTTTCAGTTAATTTGGACTCTTTTATTTGAATTGGCAGTATTCATAGAATACTTATTTCTGTGCACTATTACAATTGTACCACCTTACCTCTGAAACTTAAACTTGCTGAAGCTTTGATAGTGAAGGACAATGTTTAAGAAAAGATACTGTGTGTGATTTCCATTCTAATTAAAAACATCCATTTTCATATTTGATTCAGTGGAAGTCATAATACCAGCACAACTGATGTGAGTCCTTTTTTCAATATTTAATTTTTACAGCTCCTCATCTGAGTGTTTAGATTCTACTTTAAATGTTTTGGCTCGAGCCCTGGAGAGCAACAAAGAAAATCCTGAAATTTGGTGTCATTACCTCAGACTTTTCTCAAAAAGAGGAACCAAGGAGGAGATACAGGAAATGTGTGAAACAGCAGTGGAATATGCTCCCTCTTATCAAATTTGGTGGACAGTAAGTAAAAATTCCAAATAATATATTAAGTGTTCCTGTAAGTGTGTGTATTCTACTCTGTAAAGTCAGTGTGTGTGACAGGAAAGTGTCAAATGAAAAGTACTATTTTTGAAACATCATAAGTTGAAAATGAAACTATTCAGGTTCTTGCCGGTTATTTCTAGAAATAATCAGTTTTCCTCAGGTAGCAAAAATTATTTAAAATCAATCTGTTAAATTGATTGCAAAACATGGGTGTTCTTGTACTGTTAAAAGCGGTATCTTTAGAGGTTTAACATGAAAATTTGGCGTGATAAGATAGCAAAAGGCATTATTTGAAGTTTGTGATCTTTAAACCTTAACGTAGAAGCTTTACTTGCATTTTGATTGTTGTTACTATTATTTCTCTCTAGTTTTTGAATTTGGAGAATTCCTTCGATGGAAAAGACTACGTATGTGGGAGGATGCTACAGTTCTTAATGGAAGTGACAGGAGGAGGAGAAAACCCAAATCTTGTGTCCTTTCAGTTGCTGGAGACACTCCTCTACAGGGTTCATTTAAGCCTCTTTACAGGAAGACATCAGAATGCTCTTGTTCTGCTGCAGGTAACTTCCAAATTACCACCCCAGGAGTGTTTTCATAGCTTCACCTTTTTAGTTTGTGTGACTGTGGTAGTTTGAGCTTTAGTGGAATTGTGCCTTCCCTTAGGAGAATTTCTTCAGCAAGTAGAGGCTTCTGCTTTGAGCTATGATGCCATTGTAAAAGCTGCATGTAGCTTTGAGGGTTTTGTTGCCTACTTTTTTTTTTTTGTTTGTGTACCTAATAGCCTAGACTACTAGGTCTCAAAATAATTCCCAGGGAGATACTTTATTTTTTGGTTTCTTGTAAACCATAGATCAGGTTTTTGCTGTGAAAGGTCTGAGAGTATTGCCTCAGGTATTCAAAATTGCTACAGAAATTATCAAACCAGTAGTTCTTGGGAAAGAACATAGTAGCTGTCTAACAGTATTACCCTAGACTGTTAAATTAGATTTTATTTCTCCTGTCAACCCTGAAGGCAATGAGTTATCTCAGGCCAGAACTGTGACTGTAGAAGTAATTTAGGTGACTGTTAACTCTTGTGTTGATGATGAAAGTGGTGGCTGAGGGTGAGAAATGGACATCACCTTCTCCCAGAGTGGGAGCTCTGTCCTTTCAGTAGCAGGTTGTTTCATTCCTGCCAGTAGGTGCCACTTGTTGCTTGCTGCAGCCTGTCACTGCCCTCAGTGTTTGAGAACGTCAGGCTTTTGTCTGGCTCCAGCTGGAATGAGAAAGCACAGTGCTGTGCTGACTTTCCCCAAATGTGCTGAGAAATGTAACTCTGAATGCATAAAAAGAGCTGGACTCTGGAGAAAAAACTGTTTGTGTCAAATCAACATGGAAATCCAGGGAGAATTAGACTGGTTGGTTACCCTCACCTTTCTTCAAAGCATCATCACAAAGTCATACTTTTTTTTTCCAAATGAATCTGAAATGTGTAGTTCAAAAGAATGGCTTGGCAAGAGATTATTTAATTGTATTTCAGAGAGAATAATTTTGGAGTAACTGCTACTTCAGAGTAAATAGCCGTGTGTATTGGAAAACTTGAAAGCAATTTTTTTCAAGTATTTTGTGGACTTATTTTTCAAGTATTAAGTGAAATGCTTTTGAAACACCAGTTTTCACCAACTTCAGGACATGTGTTCTGCTGAATTTTGCATAAATTTGCAAGTATATTCATTCTCTTGAAAAATGTATTCTTTGATCATACTGTGTTTGTGCAGAAAAATGTTGGCACATTGGTAGTCATGAGGTTCTGTTGTGTTTTAGAAAGAAAATTTGTTTAGACTTTATTTAATTGCATGCCCTAATTATTTTATTTAGTATCTGCTAGATTAACTGGACTATTCTATCTTTGCATATAACTAGTAGAAAAATTTCAAGTAGTATCCTTGTTCTCAGTGAGGTTTCCAAAACATTTTTTAAAACATGTCTAGTGATGGTGGACTTCAATAGGTGTAACTTAGTAGTTTTATAACAAGAATTTAATAAATAAAAACCCCAAGCCAAACAGACAACCCCAAATGCACAAGACCTAGTGGGATATAGCAAGTTGAATCCAAATTGTGGATGGGTTGTATGTAGAGCTACTGTATTACTTCTTATGGAGCTGGAAGTAATATAAGAATAAAGCAGGAAAATAGAAAGAACACGTGTTGGGAGATGTGTGTTTTCAAAGTGTTTCTTCACTTTTTGCAATAGCAATCTTCTGTGGTTTTTCTTGAACCTTTTACTACAAACTATGCATAAGGTGAATAACCACACATTCACATAAGCTGAATATGATTCTGATTTACATAACAAATTAGTTCCTGTCTACTCTCTGGAAAAGTTTTGAGTACATTAAAACCTATTCTTCCTGTTTTCTTTTCCTGTTCTTAAATCTTAGACTCTTTGACTGAAATGTGATGTATTTCTTCCACCCTTTACAGAATGCTTTAAAATCAGCAAATGACAAGATGATATCAGAACACCTTACTGCAAGTGACCGTTGCTTGGCTTGGCTGGCTTATATACATCTAATTGAGTTTGGTGTTCTCCCAGTCAAGTTCTATGATCCAGCTAATGTCAGTCCTTCAAGGATTGTGCACAAAGAGCCATTTTTAATACCATGGCAGACAGTTCAAGATGTGAAGACTGATCCTGATACACTTCTAGCTATGTTTGAAGGTAAGATTAAGGTGATAAATACTTAATATGTTCTTCACATGTTGTAATTCAAGAAGTATTATTCAACTTCAGAATTTCAAGTCAGTGTTGATGACTATGTTAAGCCAGTGAATTAATCCAGTGAATATTGCATTTTGATTTACCCAGAATAGTGAGGAAAATCCATGTTCTTGGATGCTTAACCAACACTCTTGAGTTCTCATCTGAGGTTTCAGTTCAGCTTTATCTTGGTAGAATATGATAGTTCAGAGAAAAAGACCAGTCACTGGCTTGTGATTGTATGACATTGCTAGTTTTCTTGGGCTTATGCAAGCATAAAACCAAACTTCAGCTGTCATTCTTTCTTACCCTTTTTCCCCTCAGGTAGGATATGTGTATTGGGAAGTTACTTTCCTGGAATATTAGTGTATTTCCTTGAAAGAGACAGAACAATGCATTTGTTTATCTTAATTCACAGTTCAGGTAAATTGAATATTTTTTTTAAATGAAAAATAAAGATAGAAGAAATAAATTTCTTAGCTTATGGTAGTGCTGCCAGAGGTAGACTACATAGTAGCAGACAAATACTGTTATATAGTATTTCTAAATGTCGGTGTTAAGTGGTTAGCCAGCAGCAGTATGGAGTTGCCACTGAGAAAATATTTATGCTGCTGTTGGCAATGCAGTGTTGAAATACTCAAGGATTAATGGAGTAGCCCAGCTGTGTGAGTGAAGGCAGTCTAGCTGTGGGTAATAGGGTTTTATTATGCTGAGGAGAAAAAGAATATCCTTGCATTAGCCTCAATAGCTTTCAGCAGCTATGCTGAAAACAATAGCTTTCAGCAGCTATGCTGGAAATCCTGGAATGTGATTTTAAATCTAGGGATATACTTCTGTCTGTAACATTGCTTTAGTGTTTCATTGGTAGGGTGGTTCCTATTTTTAAAAGGAGTAAGAGATGAAACTGAAAGCTTTGTCTTTGCACTGTGGTGATAAGTAATGAGAGAAGATGACAATCTATTTCTAAGAATTTGCAAAAAAAGCACTCTCAGAAATATCATTTCACACGTACGTATTTTCCTTATGTTCAAGGAGACATTTTATTATGTTAAGGCTTCACATAACTTTGACACTGTTTCAGGTGTAAAGGCTTTGTTTTTTACTTTTGTTTTGTAGATGCAGTCAAAACATGTACTGATGAAAGTCTTGAGGCTGACAAAAGAATAGCTACCTGCTTTCCTCTCTATAGGAACATGATAGCTTTGCTGAAACTTCTTGAAAGGTAAGCTGTTAGTTGTTTCAAGACATTCTTAACTGGAGTAACTGGAGTACTTGACCTTTTTTTTTTTTTTGGTTAAACTTGACCTTTTACTTTTCTTTAAGGTGGGAGTCTGCTGCAGAACTTTGTAGGTCTTTATTGGAGCTCTGCCCTAACAACTGTCAGCTCTTGGAGAGTTTGGCCACCTTGTATTTGCAGATGAAGCAGAGTGAAAATGCCCAAAGGGTGTGGATTGGAGCTTTTGAGAAGAATCCTCAGAATGCAGAAATTTTTTATCGGTTGTGTAAATTTCTTGTTTCACAGGTAATACTCCTCTTTAAAACTTACTTGCTGGTCTGCTAGCTCTGCAAAGTTTGGGCTTAGTGTGTTGTTTAAAAATCTTACAAAATTTATTCAGCTTAGTGATGTTTTTGTAATGTCTAGTACACCTTCCTATAAATAGGAAAAGTATAATTAGCAATACAAGTGACATGATAAAAGATAATCTTAGCAATTACATAAAACCATAGATTTATAATTGATGTTGTTCTAACTCAGTGTTAGTAATATCCTTAGGAAAGAAAACAGAAAGTAAAAGCACACCCTGTAATATTTTTTCAGCTTCTTTCTACTGCTGACTGCCCCATTTAAACTTCATTTGTGAGAAAATGATGACAATGGAGCATTGCAGAGATAGGCACACCACTTGTAATGCATTTTGCTTATATTAGTCTCACCATATTCAGGTTGATGTTTGCTTATATTAGTCTCACCATATTCAGGTTGATGTTTGCTTATATTAGTCTCACCATATTCAGGTTGATGTTTGATTTTTTTTTTCATTAAAAAACAACAACAACAACAATAAAACAGGAAAGGTCAAGCAGTATTCTTCCACTGTTGCAAGATTTCGTGGCAGCTTTCTTTGAGAATACATGCCAAGAGCATGGTCCCATGGATCTCTTAAGGTATGTTTAGAATAATATTTGAATTTAAATTTTGAAAATATTGGCATTTTCTTGAATTGCATGATTATCTAGAACTTCTAAACTCGTGTTTTTTAGCATGGCATGTTTTGCCAAAACTTCAGTGAATAGTGATTTGGGTATAAGGTTTACACTTGTTATTGCGCAGACACTAATTTGTAGAGCCATGAATATCTAAAAATTAAACGGTAAAAATGTTGAGTGTCTGGATTTGGGTAATGAAAATCAATCATCTATATACCAAAGTTGGTTTTGGTTTTTTTCCCCCCTAAAGCTAGGTGCCTAAAATTACATATCTAAAATAACACTGTTTAGGCACTTGAAAAAGACCTTCATCAAGAGGTCCAGCATGTTATTAATTAGATTATTGTTGAGAAGATACAGGTTTCATATGTAGCCTGATGATTTCCCCCTGGAAATTTAGCACCTAGTTGAAAGACAGAAGTTTTGAAATCTGCCAAGTTCCCTATGATGCCTGTGAAGATCTCCAAAGCAAAAGCTTTCCATGCTCAGGCTTATTCAGATGAGCTTTTGAAATGTTTTTATCTCTAAGTTAGGTGTTAGATTTTATTCTTGCTTGCATTTGTTTACATACTTGATGCATTTTATGAAGGAAGAGGAGAGTCTGTCATATAAGGCAACATTTAACTTCCTATATAATGAAAGAGTGAATGCCTTCTTTATTAATTACTTCTATATTTCTGTGAAATACTTTCTGTACAGATTTTATCTGGGTAGAATTAAACTGAAATCTAGGAGAAGTGCATTTTTTTCGTATTTTTCATGAACTGGATTTTGTAACTGAGTGTTAAACACACATAGGATTCTTCCATGTAGAAGGCTATTCTTGTTTACTACTATTTTTTTCTCTTGTAGATATCTCTTGAATTTTCCAATGCCAATTGATTTTACATCACCTCTCTATAAAGAACATCTTACAGATGATGTTGTTAACCAGCAAATCCCGTATCTGTGGCAGATCTACTGGTGAGATTTTCCCAGGAATTTCTGAGAAACAGCTGTTGTGTCTGAGTAAAATTGCATTTTCAAAGCAGAGTATTCATTACTTGCCTGAGGGTATATCACTTTGGATTCTCTGAATAAATGATTGGCCAGTCCTTAGAGAACATACTGGCCTGCTGCACAATGGAGATAATTTTATGAAACTGAGTTGCATATCAGCTTAAATTTTCCACTTGAGAAATCTTTCAGAAATTCTGACCTACAGGAATGGTAATCGGTGTGTTAATCTCAAAATGTTTTTTTGTTTGTGTTACTTTTGGTTTAGGTTGCTGCTACTAGTAGTGTTTTTCTATCTCTTGGCTTTCAGTTGTCTCCCTTTTATTTTACAATAGTTTTACTTTATTTAAGTTTCCATTCTGTTTAGTCCAGATCTCCCCTGCTCCTTGACTCATTGTTTTAGCTGTTTGTGGAGAAGCTCCACAGCCATGTAATGCAGGAGGGTGACTTATTCCTCCACAAGAGGTTGTAAAGGTTATAATGGAGCATGTCTTTGTCATGTATACACAATCTTTTTTCTTTTGTTGTTTTTTCTATTTCTTCCATCATTTCTTTTGATAGCAGCAGTATACAGGATTGCCAGAGACCACATTATTAGCTGTCTGTAACTTACACCAGTTACTTAGGTGTGGTTACTGAGGTGCTAGCTTACACTGTTTAAGAAGTTTACCATTTCATGGTCTGGGTTTCTCAGTCTTCACAAGTAGCTATTTGGCCTTTCAGATAAGTAAAAGGGCAAGGATGATATTGTTTCACATAATGAGTGAAAATCCACAGTACTTTTTCAACACTATTGCTCATTGTTTTTAATTGGTGGACAACTTACAGGTAAAATGTATAGTTTTCAAGAAAATTTGATCAAGACCTTATTTAAAGATTATCTTTATGGGATTTTTTTGCACTGTCTATTACTGTCAACTTAAATACTTCTTAATTTTGATTTTTAGCAAAATATCTCTTGACAAGCTCAGTTTTGGGTTTGCCACTCATGCAATAGAAGCATTGTTACTAAGACACTTTAGGTCACTATTTAGTCATAAGGTATGCTGACTTAAGCTCAGATTCTCCTGTATTTTAGCACCCTCTTCTAGGAGGCAATACCTAAATTACTTTCAGAGCTAATAATTGAGTATTTCTCATTTTGAGTTTTGCTGCAGTAAGCATCTAGGTACCTGGGCCCGTGTTACCTATATTACCTTTCTTTACGTATGGAGGACCAAAAACATAAAAGTTGAATTTTACCAAGTGAAAATAGATTGAAATCTGCAAAGCCTTAAAGGTCTTGTAACAGTGTTTTACTTGGAAAGACTATTTGTGTGCATGCATGTTTGCACACTAATGCATGCACATACTATTTTAGAAAGGGTAGCAAATAGGTGATTTAGTTAATAATTCCTGGGGAAAGCAGGAGTACAATCACCCACAGATTCTGTAACTTTAGTCAAGAGGGCTTGGTAGCAAGTTCAGCCCTATTTACACTTTATATATTTCTGTGTACTCCTTTATGAGGTTGTTAGATTTTCCCCCTCATTACTTATTGCAAGCCTTAATTTTTTTTTTCATTCTTATGTTACACTTTGGAATATGAAGTTTTTACTGTGTCTTGATCTAAGAATGTGTCAGCTCCTGTCTGTGATTAGGTCTTGTGTGTTGGTCTAACTGTATGTTTCTTTGAGAAACTGTTAAAGAAAATTTAGGGGGGGTTTTTTGACCTTTCTTGTCAGTTTTTTTTTCCCTCTGATGCAATCAGTGTATTTCTACCCCAGATCCTGGTAATGTTTGTTTCAAAATACTAACTTTGTTGCCAGAGACTGATACTATTTCTCAAGTGGCTTTAATTGCACTTCAAAATGTATTGTTCTGGAGCTCTCGAAATGGAAATCAAGACTTATCTCCATATTCTGCAGCAATTACAGCATTCCTATTAGTATTAGTAAGGGGTACTTTACAGGAGTAGAAGACAGTTTGTAATACTTATTTTTAAGGGTTGTATTTCAAACTTCATGGTATTCCTTGTTACCTGCTTTTGAGACTTAACCATTCTAATCAATTGACTGATAAATGAGTCCATGATACATTTAAGCTAAAAACACTGGGGTTTTTTTGTTGCATCTGAGAATGCGAAATTCTTAATTGTGTCATTGTTACACACAACAGTTTTTATCTTTTATTATAAACAGTTTGTGCCAGTCTCTTCATGCAAGTGTTGGTGAAGCACTGGATGCTTATGAAGCAGCTCTGGGGGCAGTGATGCAGCAGGAAACTGTCCAGAACATTTGGTTGGAGTAAGTTCTTAAGGGAAGAAAGTTAATTAATCTCAACCATTAAATGAACACTACCAGAACCATCTTTTTTCTTTTTTTTTTCTTCCAGTTACCTTGTTTTTCTCAATAGCAAAGTTGTTGAATCCAGCAACAAAGTTCAAGAATTCAAGCTTTTTACTGATCTAGTGAACAGATGTCTGGTGACAGTCCCCACACAATATCCAATTCCATTTAGTACTGCTGATTATTGGACCAATTATGAGTTTCATAATAAGGTAAAAATGTGTCTGTGGGCAGTTTTAGTTAAACAAAGTGGCTGATGACCTGTTAGCAGGTACCTGTAATCTATTTGTTCAAGTCCAGCACCAGTATATGAAGACTAAGAGCTAGCAAAAGAAGGAAGTGTCTGAGTGTAGTAGTGTTTTGAGCAGAAGAGAATCTAGCAGTCACCTTTTCAAATAAAGGTCCTGTAATGCAAAGAGAAACTTCATGACATGGTAATGAAAAATTATCTTTTTCTGGAGAAAAGAGAAAATTGGTGAGGGGAGGAAGATATGGTTACGCAAGAGGGGTCTGCAGATGGAAAGAGTTTTGATCATAGAAGTTATAATGGTTGAGAAATAGAAGAAATTAAGTAGGAGGGAGAAGTTGAGCACTTATACAGACAGAATAAAGCTCACAGAAATCTTGGATCCCTTTTTGCTAGCAAGCAGTGCATTTATCTTTATGTATTAAATGCAGGCTAGAAAGACTAAAATAGGTGGCGCTAGCAACTTGACACTAAAGTATATATATCAGTTATTCAAATTGATTTATGTATTCTTGAGGGATAAGGTTTGAAGGTGGCAACTCATTTTAGTCATAGTGTTCATAGTTTGTCATACCATTATTGTTAGCAGAATAAGACTATAAAGTGGATTAATGTTTATAATTCAAATTCTACAGGTAATTCTTTTTTA
Organism: Zonotrichia albicollis; assembly: GCF_047830755.1. NCBI lineage: Eukaryota > Metazoa > Chordata > Aves > Passeriformes > Passerellidae > Zonotrichia > Zonotrichia albicollis. The sequence continues at coordinate 48,645,236 of NC_133822.1, forward strand.
TTTGAGCTGCATTCCAAAATCTCAGCATTCCAAAACCTTGGAACGGTTTTGTTCTACCATGCCTACTAATCCTGGACTTGCACTGAGGTATGTAGAAATACTTTCAGTTAAGGCAGGTGATTAACAGCTGTTGTTTTTTGTGCAAGATTTGCATGATTTGCTTTCTACTACAGAAGTAAAACTATTCCTCTGTCATTGCATGTTGCTTGAGGCATATTGTGCCTTCTGACGTCACCTCAATCTTAGATTTGACAATGTTCTGTTCTATCTACAGATAGGTTATAATTATACAGAAATTAACTCTGCATTGTAGATGATGACTTCAAATGGTCAAAATTTCAAGTGGGTAGAGAAACATCATATATTAAAATATTTTTGTTACTTGATGATCTATTACAAGTATAGTTCCAGAACAGATAAAGAATGGATATACCAGTCTATAACAGGCATAATTTGATAATAGCAATGATAAATCATAATTTAAAGGAAATCTGATGGGAAACAACCAGTTAATGTAAGCATTGCACTGGCTCTTGAACAGTGTTTCAAAATGTGCTCTGCCAGGATCAGAGTCCATATTTTACTGTGTTCAGGTGCACTGAACACATGAATATTTTAGTAATATTGAGAAGTCCCAAAACACTGTTCATCATCAAGAGTGACCCCTAAAGAACTCAAAGCAAGGCTCACGTGTGGTTGTGGGCAGGGGGAGAGTGTGACACACCTGTCTTTGACACATGAAGTTGAAGGGCTTCATTTTAAACCAAGTTGCGATTCTGTCTAGATGGAACTTGCAGCTCCCTTAGACAGTGTTGACACTGCATGAAATGGGTGAGCAGAACTGACTGAATATTATCCCTAGCCCCATTACTATAAAGCTAATTTGTCTCTTTTCAAATGTGTTGTTACCTTGTGCATGCTAAAAGTGAATCCACTTGTAATATGCCAAGATTACATCTCTGATCTCACACTTTTTAGTTATTCTCTGAAAGTGTATCTTTTTTTGTTCTGAGGAAAATATCAAATTTGTATATGGTGGCTTGGGCTTTTTCCTACTTGCAACTCTTGACTCAGATTAGGTGTAATGTATTTTGTGTAATGTGTTTCTATCTTTGGATAGCTTTTCTATTCCAAATGATTAGAGCACTGGTCCTTTCTCATGAATGCCTTTTACAGACTGCTTCTGCGATACTGGGAGGAGAGCAATGTTCAGATTCTGAAACTACAAGCCAAGATGTTTACATATAATATCCCAACTTGCCTGGCCATCTGGAAAATGTAATGCAACAGTCATACATCTGTTTTCATAGCTATTGCTTTTGTTTGTAAGGTTTACTTCACAAAGGTAAATCTGAAATGTCCTTCTAATTGGGCTTGTACTTGAAGCTTCTCTTCATAAGCTTATTTTGAGAGTAACTTCGTTACAGCAGACAGAGGTACTGTCACTTCTTTAAAATGAGAAATGAAATTTCCCTCTTGGGGAAACTTAACTGAATGGATATTATGCAGATAAATATGAATTATGTATTTAAAAGTTGCCTTTTAAAATTCAACTATTGACTTCTGTCTCCCCCTCTCTACCCCTCCCCTTTATATATCACAATAGCTGTATTCTCCATTATCCAGTGATGCTGAACTGATCTTTTTCTTCAGTGTTTGTTCATAATGGGGAACCACTGAAATGTCTTGCTCATGTAAGGTTGTTTTTAAAAAATGGCTATTTTTCTATTTTCACAATAGATTAATCTCATTGGAAGTTAGTTTCTTCTCAAGGAATTAGTAATTCCATTCCACAGTCAGTATTCTGCCATTAATGGCATTTAAAATAATTCAAGAATAAATGTTTTTATATATTTCTTTTCCTCAGAGCCATTGCTGCCGAATGCTTTCTAATGGGACAAAGAGAAGTAAGTCAACACAGTGTACTAAAATGAGTAATTACGAAATTCTGTAAAACTTCTCATTCCTTGGCTTTATCCAAAACAATGATAATCTTGTAAATCCAAGGTTTCTAGTTAGTTGAAATACTCTTGTTTATAGACACCAAAACATGTGCCTCAGGTGCGAGAAATGTTTTTGACACTTGAGGTAGAATGGATTATATAATGAGTGCATGCTCTTTCTGTGTATCTTTCCCATACTGGGAAGGCTATATACTTCTCCCTTCTTTTTTTTTTTTTTTTTGCTTTTTATCTGGAGGAGATTGTTATATTTTAAGTTCTAGCAGAGGGGGAAGCAAGACTCTTGCTGGAAGATGATAGTGACTGTCTTTACAAGTGCACAAGAGAGCTGGAGAGAAACTTTTTGCAAGGGCATGTCATACTAGGGTGAGAGGGAATAGCTTCAAACAGAAGATAGATTGAGTAGATTAGAAAAACCAGCTTTATTTTGAAGTGGTGAGACACGAACAGGTTGCCCAGAGAAATTGTAGATTGCTTCCAGGGATGAGGTTTCTAGGCCAGACTGGGTGGGGTTTTGAGCAACCTGGTCTAGTTCAGTGGAAGATGTCTCTACCCATGGCAGGGGGTTTGTTATCTAGATGATCTGTAAGATCCCTTCCAACCCAAACCATTCTTTGATTCTGTGAAGTAGTTGGAAGGGTGGGGTCTGGCAAACTAGTGTATGAAAAGAGTTTCCATAGTTCCTGACCACACACAAGAGTCCAGTTCCTTTTTTCCAAAATAATAGGATTACTTACTAGTACTTAGAGTAGGGAAATATCTCTCTGTGTAGAAACACCAAAGTGGTTTTTTGGCACAGCAACTGCATCACTTTTCAAATAGAATTATCTTCCTGGTATTGTTGCTGACACCTTCAAAATACTCTTCCATCTGTGTATTTGGGGGTGGGGGCTGTCATGAGGCCCTTGATTTGTGATTCATCTCTTGCTTGTGGTATTTGAGCTACTTCTCTGCTGTATTTGGTTTTGTGTCATCTTAATAGTGGCTGACTCTTAGCATCCTTCTTTTTTGTCAGTGGTCTTCTGAATCAATATTAAAGCTTTAACTGATCCATAAAGGGTAGCATGGCTGTTGTCAGACTCACATATGAAATGTTTTCTTTCCTTTTCTATGGTCTCCTAGAATGTTTAAGAATATCCCCTAAGCAGAATTACTTTATTTGTTAGATCAAATAGCTCAAAGTCAGGAGATATCAAAGGCTGAATTGCCTATTCAACCTTAATTCTGTCTCTGTTGATGGTTTGGTGTAATCTGTAATTAATCACAGATCCCTGCTTCAGTCATTGTATTAGATGGACTACATCTTAGAACACTGCCTGTAGTAAGGCTGGTGACTGAAAAGAGCTCTGATTTGTTTGGTTAGAAAAAAATATGTCAAATGCATAAAAAGAGGGCCCTTAAAGAAAATGAGCCAATTAAAATGAAGGCATATGTGAAACACTGTAGCTGGATTACACCCAGAAGAAATCTTATGGTTTTCTTCTGCAACCACCTCACTAATTATACTGTATATGGTAGAATCACTTAAGTAGTCACTCACAGTGCAGTTGGGTTTTTGTGGGGGTCTTTGGTCTGGGATATAGTGAGCACTTAAAACTGTTTACAAAAATCAGTGATTGTTCCAGATAACTGGATATTCTAGTAAGCAAGTAGGATATTGGTTTAAAATTGAATTGTGATTGAGATTCTGGATTTCCTGTTCCTGGAGAACCTGTCATTTATTTCCTTCAGAGGTCATGTAAAGGTTTGTTAAAAGAATATGAAAGTGGGTACAAGTATTTAAAATGCCAACAAATACCTCCCCTAGTGACTCTGATTGAAGTTGGGACTTAAGATACCAGTAGTTGAAGGACACTTGAGTAAGTACTAGTATTACATATTTTGGTCCTCTGTTTTGAACCGTAAAATGGTAAAACCATTTTTTTTTGAGAGTTGCAAAGACTCATACTGATTGTTGAACATAGATAGATAGATGCTGAAGGAAAAAATCCCATGAAGCAGTCATTTTCATTTCAGGATTGTGATGATATGCAATAAACAAGACTTGAGACTACATATTGAGTGGTGAAAGAAATACTCAGTAAGCTGCTTCCTTCCACGAATGTGTTCCATCCTGTGCAATGAATGAGGCAAGAATCTTGTGAAGAAAAATAGCAAGTCCTCATGTAACTAATCATATTTATACAAGGGTCAGAATTAAGGTCAGACATAAACTTGCCTTTGCTTTTAGTACCAGTTTAATGCTTCACTTCAAAATTATTTAAAAAATTATTGCAAGAGATTTTTGTGTTTCAAATAATTCATTTTGCGTGCATGAAATTGTGCTGACTTTTAATACTTGCCTTTGTTTTACAGGTCCATCATTTATATCAGAGAGCCCTTCAGAAGTTACCTCTATGTGCAACACTGTGGAAAGATGTAATGTTTTCTCCTTATGATTAAGTTTGAGGTTTCATATAAATTCTCTGCATATCCCATATCCATAGATGTGGTGATGCTCAGGCTCTGGCTAAATCTTATATCTGCTTCCCCATCTCTTTCAGCAACTCTTGTTTGAAGCATCAGGAGGAGGTAAAACTGATAACCTGAGAAAACTAGTTTCCAAGTGCCAAGAGGTTGGAGTCAGCCTAGATGAGCTTTTAAATTTAAACACTTACAGAACAGAAAACAAGAATCTCTGAACACTGGGTATGGTCAGCCATAAGTCCTATAAAATGCCAAAATCAGTTGAATGATTCTTCAGGCTGATCCATGCCCTAGCATCTGTGTAAGGCAGATGAGTATTGCTGAGCATATCAAGTCTCCAGTCTGCTTTCCTTGAACCTGGAAACAATTAACATGACCTTCCTCTGGAAACATGAACTCCCTGTCTGGCCTTGCTTCTGGGCCCTGCCAGATTCTCATAACATCATCTACGTAAGTATAGTTAATCAAAATGACAGACTTTATTTTTTTATGTTTTCTTTTTATTTACTATTTTCTTTGTTTTGCTGTTCCTGATTCACTTGACACTCTCACTGATGCCTGAGAGATCTGTGTTTGGGATTAATTTACTGGGCTGTGTTTACAGTAAAAAGCAACTAGTCCATTTTGGGTTTTTTTCCTTTTTTAAACCTTTTTTGAGACTTTTTCATTACAGGATTTAAAACAAAAGCAGCCGCTCTTAAGGAAAGTGTAACTGCCGTGGCCACAAGTATGCTTCTTGCACTTGAAGGCTCTAAGAGGGTTGCTTACTGCCCTTTTCTGCATTGGACTCATGGCAGAGACTATTAAACTTGAAGATTAAAGAAACTTTTGCAAATGCCAGTGCATCAGAACCTAAGAGTGGTCAATTATGTGCAATTTTTTGTAAAGAAATTTTAATTTATAATAAAGTTTAACAGTTTAAAGAAAAAGAATATTTATCTGTTTTGTTTTGGTACTACCTTACACTATTACAGGTGTTTTTGCAGAGATTTTCAATACAAGCCGATCTTGAAAAAGAAAAAATCTTTAGTCTTTTGTCATTTTGATCAAGAGATAAGCAAATGTGGTTGAGCTGCCTATTGTGGATATAGAATAACTGTCCCCTTGGGGGTTTTTCATCCCCTTGCCTCAGGTACATGGCTGTTTGTCCCATAACAGCTATTCCTATCAACAATATCACTTCAGTAAAGGAAAATGCATTTTATATTGTCTTTTTTGCCCTTAATGAAAGGAGGCCCACTTTCTGAAGTTGATACATGTACACTGTAGAGAGAGATGAAATATGTGTCAAGTTATATCAAAAGGTGGCTGTAGTACCTGTTGCATAGGTGTTTCATTAAGATGCTAGTAAATGAGTGGTCTTTGTGGTAGAGAATGGGGCAAAGTAGTTAGACATATCATTTCCAGTCGCTTTCAAAACTCTTACTTTATCTGAAGCTGAACATGAAGCAGCTCTCTTAAAGGAGGAAAAAGTGGAAAATACTGGTTTTCATCCAGGGAAATGGAGAGTGTTTCTGCACCTTAAGTCCTTTTAAACAATTCATACTTAATTTTATAATTTTTGCTTAAGTATAATACTTCAGGTACTCAGTTTATGGCCAAGTTTTCTTGCAGACTATACAATCAGTATTCAAAAACTGACTCAAACCTGTTCTTTACTGAGGTAGGGCGGTGTCCTGATTTTTTTCACACCTATGTAGTGTGGCACACTCCACACAAGTGCAGTGTTCAATCGTTCCACTGAAAACCCCCTTAAGTTTGATGAATGCTATTTTACCTAGATAGCCAAATATTTTCTCATCGTTTGTCTTTAAAATTTACCAGATAAGTAGTTGATATTTTTCTGCAGCAGTATTTTTTTTACTGGGATACAATTTTACCTATTCCACTGTTAAAAATGGAAAAGATGTCAAGGACTAGAGCGCTTGCAATGCTGCCTGCTGTGTGTGATCCTTACCTTAGTCTCATATTGCACTTACTGCTGTTACTTTGTGACCTTTCTTCCTTAGCTGTATAGCAACTTTATAACAGAAGACCTTTATAAAGGAGACATTAAATTTTACATTTTCATCAGGGATTAATCATGTATACTCTGCCTTAATGGCTTCTCAACATACTTGGAGGTAGGGAAGTGGAAACCAAAAGCCCACAATGTTCTGATTTCCACTGGCCTTGATCCATATTGTTCTGATTAAAGTACTCATGATTGATGCATGTGGCCTTTGACCCAATCCCAGTCTTACTTGATGTATATATAAAAGTGACCGATTGTAATAGGAATTGTTAATTTAGAAACTAAAATGAAAGAGTATGAAGAAGCTGTGTATGGTCTTCAGAGCAGCACCAACATTCATTTTTTTTACCAAGAAAGAAGAAAAATGCACTGCTGGGTAATGTAGAAGTTCCAGGAAAGAGCCAGTGCTTCCACAGATCTGGACTTAGGATGGAATTGTCTCCAGACTCTGATAGTCTAGTACGAGGGCTTTCTGTTCCAGAAACTAGGGGATTTCTAGTTACCACTTCCAAAACTTAATTAATTATTTAGCAAGGGTATTAGTTTAATCTACATACTAGTCTTTCAATTTCGTGATCTTTCCTAAGTCCTACAAGCATCTTTTGATTACAGAAAATGGTGGTGAAGAATTGTGAATAAAGGATAGTTCTAGTTAATCAAGCAAACTGCTTGTTGCTCAAGAGGAAAAATAAGGGGAAAGCACAGTAACTTGTTTCATAAATAGTAATACTACTACTTGTTCTGTGCTCAGAATGGTTACTTTATGAAGGGTGGTTTGATTATTTGGTATTTAGTTTAGGTCTCTGTGGAAATAGGGTGTAGATCTTTAACAGCACTGGACCAAACTACTCCCACTACAGTATTTTTCATTTCCTGGCTCTTGAAAAGGCACATTAGTCATGAGCAAAACATTTAGATGCATTTATTAGGAAGAATAAATGGAAATTAGTGCTTCGTTTGTTTATCTTCATGTAGGTCTACATTGAATCTAGTAATCTCATTTGGTGTTGGTTATTTTAGTGCTTGCTAGTTCCCACAGGACAGCTGGTGCTCTTACATCAGCTGTGGCAAGGGCCATTACCCCCTCTGTACTCCATTAGGTAAAACATGGCCAGCAGGCCCAGGCAGGTGATCCTTCTCATCTGCACTGGCTAAGCCATTCCTGCAGCCATGCATCCTAGACTGGCTTCCTGGTTCAAACGAGCTATGGAGTTACTGGAGAGAGCTACTGAGTGGCCACACAAATGAGCATCCCACATATATGGAAAGGCTGCAAGAGGTGGGACTTTTCAGCCTGAAGAAACCTCGGGAAGAGCTTCTCAATGTGTACAAAAGGAGGATGTAAAGAGCAAAGCTTTTAAGCTCTTCTTAGTGGTGCCCAGTGGCAGAACTAGAACCATTTGGCATAAACTGAAATGTGGAAGGTTTTGGGTAAATGTCAGGAGACACTTCTAACTGTGAAAGTGACTTTGCACTGGTGCAGGTGGCCAGAGAGGTGGTGGAAACTTAAAAAGCTGCCTGGATGTGGTTCTTTACAATGGGCTCTAGAGGTCCCTAGGGGGTTGAGTAGGGGTTTGGAGCAGGTGATTTCCAGAGAGCCCTTCTAGCTGCAGTGATTTTGTGGTGCTGTCACATTCCTGGTGTCCATTAACCTGTGTGCTTTCACCACCTTTGTCTTATCAACCTCACCTTCCACCCTGGTTATCTCCATGCTCCTTTAGTCAAGGGCAGAAAGCCCAGGGCCAGGCCAGCAGTGTTGGTCCTTTCTGTGCATCTCTGGCTGAGGCAGAGCTGTGAGTGTGTGATCTTTTGCATTGTCTAATTTGTAAATACTTCTTGCCTTAGTATATACAGGAGCTGAAGAAGTAGCTATGGACTTCATAGTGTCCTTAATGTTTTTATTGAGGTGTTCTCCCACTGCACCTTTTGTTTTATATAGTCGGTGCACTGATTGCACTTACTGATAGAGACTTCACGCCTGGCTTTATTCCGGATGAAAGTTATATTTTAGGGTTTTTAAAAATTTTATGTAGGTTTTTGTTAAGATGATTGTCAGAAATTGAAGAATGGATGGTTTAAATTGAGACAACTAAGGGAGTTGTGTTGATCTTGTGCAGCGGGTAAGACCTTGTCTCATCTCTGGGAGGGGAAGGTGTAGGACAGGCTTGCGTTCAAAATCCTTCAGGCATATTCCTTGTGCACCTGTACTGCTACTGCTGTGCTCAGTAACTACAACTCAAAGGGGTAGCTAGTTTTGCAAAGTGGCAATATCCCACCAAACATTAGAAATTTCACATGGCCGGTCTGAAGATTATGTGAAAGTGCCTGTGAAAACCTCCACATCCTGCAGCTTCCCTGAAGAGCCCAATGCAGCCCAAACTCCCATACATTCACTGGTCTGTGCTGCTGTTCTGCATGTATGCTGTGTCCAACTGGATGCTTGGATCCAATTTCACAATATACCCAAGGTCAAGATTGTGTTCATCATGAAAGATAGGATGTTTTTCCTTGCCTCCCTTTCTCTTGCATTTTGCTATAAATGTTCTGTGAGATGAGTTTTTTTCTGCGAGGCTCCAGAGAGCTCACATTGAATTGTTAAGGTTGGAAAAGATCTGCAAAATCAAGTTCAACCTTTGCCCTGATACCTCATGCCCACTAAACCATATCTTCAACTGCCAGGTCCACTCATTTTTTTGAACCCTTCCAGGGATGGTGACTCCATCACTTCCCTCGGGAGCTTGAATCTCTCATTATGCTGGTCAGACCTTGACTAAGCCCTTTCCTCCTCATAGGTAATTTCAGTTCACATCCCGTTAAATGTCATTCAGAATTACAGGGCAGTGAGCTGCATCTTACCTGGGGAGCCTAGACTGTGTCCTTACATGACCTGCCATTTCACGTGACACTGGGAAGCATCCTAGCATTTTAAGGAGCAGTCAAAAAGGAGGTGAGAGCAGAAAAGGTGGTTTTTCAGAACAGAGCAGGAGTGTCAGCTTATCCTTATCTGTAAGGTAGCTTTAGGTTTGCAAGGAGCCCAAGATCAAAATTTAGCTTAAAAGAGGATACAAACGTTAACTGCTGCTTTTTTATTGCATGCAACTATTTGTTATTGTCCTACCAGAGTAGCAGATAATAAAGCAGAGTATGGCCTGTAACTGAAACTCAAACCTTGTAAAGCTATTAGCAGTGAATTACCAATGTGTCTGTTTGTTCTCTGTTAATGGGAGCATAAAATGCCACCATAAAGTTTGCACTGCTGCACCTGGGGTGCTGGCAGCAGTGACTGTATGATGGCTCTGTAAATTGTTGACAAAGATTAAATGGGAAGAAGCCTTTCAGTGCAGTCAGGAAGGCTTGATCTAGCAGAAAATAACAGAAAATACAGTGATGCTGTTATATAAGTGACTTGCTTCACAGTGAGCTGGGGAAAACTCTGTCTGTGGAAACGGTAATGATTTAAGTGATTTCTCAGTACTGCCACAGCATGTGATGGCTACAGGTGATCTGAGGAACTCTTCCATGAGATATTAATCTTTATTGATTTCTATCTCTGTTTATTTTCACGACTCTCAGTTTAGCTTCCATTTGTAACCCTTGGAGTTAGGTTTTCTGGTCAGTTTGAGAAAACTGTGTGGCTGAGGAAGTTTTAAGAATGGCCGTGCCATCAGGGCAGTGATATTTTCTCTTGTATTCACCAGGGTTAATACAGCATGAGTAGGAAGACAGAACTGCTTCTACTATCTTCCAGTAGGAACTTTTAGTTGTGATTTTATGTGATGTGGAAATAGCCCATGTATTTTCAGCACCTATCTGTAATCACATTAGCTCTCACCTTCCCCTCCTGAGGCTTTCTTTGCCCTCTGTGTTGTGGTTTAACCCCAGTCAGCAAACAAGTACCACACAGCCACTTGCTAATACTGCTCCCTTTTCTACTGAGTTGGGGAGAAAAATGGGAAAGAAGATAAAATCCATGGGTTGAGGTAAGAAATGTTTAATAATAAATAATAGCTTTTAGTATTTTCCTTCCTTACTCAAAAGATTCTGCTGTTTGGTGCCTCACACGATGACATTATCAGTATATTACCAGGTGTTCCAGAGCTTAGAAGGTGATCCCAGCTGCTTGTTTTCCCTATCTAATTGCAGAGGAATTCTGATTTCCCTGTCCTTCTAATTGTAACTCCTAGCCCTGTTCCCCAGCACCCCAGCAGTCAGCCGATCACCTGCTCACCTGGGTGAATGGCTGAAATCTCTTTGCATACCCCACAGCTCTCTCAGGGACAGGGACTGAGTGTCTCCCTCTTGTTCCACCTCTTCCTCCTGCTCTTGTGAGGGCCCTGCTTTGTTCTCCTTTGCTAAACAAACTCTCTTGTGTCCATTTCTCCGGGTGAGAAGGGGTGACTGATGCCAGCAGGGCTGGTGCTCTGGGGCAGCTGCAGGTTCTGGGGCCAGCGTTGGAGCAGCTGCAGTGCCTGTCACTGCCATCAAATCCAGGCAGATTCTTTTCCCTGGGGATCCTGAATTGGTGTTGAACTGGGCTCATGGGCCAGGGCCCAGCACACTGCAGTGATTTGTGTCTCTGTAACTGCCAGGCTGGTGGCATCCTCTTCCAAGTATTTTCCTAGTTTTTCTGAATCCTACGCTTGTTCAGGGGGACGTTCCAAAATGCTGGAATACCCAGTGTCCTAGGCATTTGCCCACACTATCCCACAGCCCATCCACTCAGAGCTGTCCCATCTCAGGGCAGATCTCTGTGTGGTTTTCTTAAGTAGGTGTTCAACAAGACCTGGAGCACAGCAATAAAACTGTGCTGGTTTGAACATCCCAAGCATATTTGACATTTGCAAGAGCTGCAGTAACTAGCCTGGAGGAGAAGAGGAAGACAGGTGGAGATGTTTCTCCCATGGATTGGCTCTCTGAGGAGAAAAGGTAAAAGATATCATGAATAGTTTCCAGTAGACGGCTCAGAAAGTACACAGATGGCAGCAGTGCTGAGTACAAGTAACGGATTTGTTTCATAACCAGCAATTCTGTCCTGTCATACACCACCGTTAAGCTACAAAGTGATGCAACTCCGATAACAAGCACAACAGCTCTGAGAGCAAGTAAATCAACACTGTGATCAGTGACTTAATAATGAATGTTTATAACTGGTTTGTTCTAACATGCTATAATCATACTTGTTGTTATCTCAACCCTTCATTGCCCCATGTTGGGCACCAAAAAAAAAAGGACTGTTGTGGTTTAACACCGGCCAGCAGCTCAGTACCACACAACTGCTCACTCACACCCCCTCCCTCCCTGGTGTGGTGGTGAGGAGAGTCAGGAAGAAGGTAAAATGCATGGGTTGGTGCAAGAATAGTTGAAGTTTAGGAACATATTAATAATTAAAATGTAAGATGCTAACAATTACAATGACAGTTATAATGAAAAGGGAGAAAACAAAAATAACCCACTTGCTCCAAAACGCCCCACCCACACTGCCTGTGATGTACAGTGCAGTTACTCATCACCCACTGATTGATGCCTAGCCCATCCTTGAGTAGGGATCCCCTTATCCTGACCAGTTACAGTTTTATTGTTCAGCATGATACCGTAGGGTCAAGAATATCCATTTGGCCAGTTTCGGTCAGCTGTCCTGGCTGACCATGAGAGGCTGAAAAGTATTTGACTTATTATAGGCATTACATGGCAACAACCAAACAAACCCCAGTGTTATCAACATTATTCTCATACTACATCCAAAACACACCACCATACCAGCTACTAGGAAGAAAATTAACTCTACCCCAGCTGAAATCAGAACTTTGAAACAGTCTGTGATCTTCCTTTGTCTTCTAGAAGAGACCTTAAGGCACCTTTCTCTGCCAGGAAAAATTGGATAGATTTCAGTAGGGAGATTAACACCATGAATTGCACTGTTCAAAACTGTACAGTCAAGAGAAGTCAAACTTTGAAAACCCGTGTTGGGACAGCAGGAAAGAGTGGCAGTACATTCTTCACATCACCATAAAGATGTAAAGACCAAAAAGACTGAAGAGTGCTTTCTAAAGGACAGTGATTCCAAACTGTGCAATTACAGGTATGATGCCATCATTTCTAAGCAGATTGAGAGAGGATTAACTAAGGATCTCTCTACTCAGAGGACAAACTCCATGGTTAAAAAAATACTATCACAAAAGTCGTAAGATGGCTATGTGTAAAGACTGCCATGCAATGTGTGCAGAGGGTTTGATGATGGATGCAGGAGATGGTGCATAGCTAGACCAAGTCCTGTAGCAGGTGCCTGCTATGGTGCTGTGTTGTCAGAAGCCAAATGTAGGGTACTTGGATAAAACCAAAGACTGAATTATGGGTAACAATCTTGTTCAGACGGCAAAGAACTTGGCTTTAGAGTGCCTCTCTTTGCTTCAGCTGAGAAATGCTGAGGAGGACTGGCATGTGGTGCTTGTGCACCAGCCCAGTGGAGTAGTTTTGACTCTGTTAGTAGGAACTCCTGCTCCTTCCATATGTTTTCTGGCTGTAAAGCTTCAGCATAATCTGATGGGTTGTTTGGAGATTACTGTGGAGAGAGAAGGATGCCACACCATATATAATGTAAGTGGCTTTACAATTACATGGTAGGAAAATGACCAGTGGAATTCATCTTGGAGGCAAAAAGTAAGTGTTTTTTGTCTGAAATCAGCACATGAGAGGGTCAGGGTCTGTAGAGTGCCAATAAAAATAAGGCATGTGCTTTTATCATTTGTTCAGCATAATCCTTCCAGAGTTCTATATTGAGTTATTTTTGAAGGCCTTGTGCCAGGGCTTTATCAGATGAACTGAGATCAAAGGTTAGGCTTGATTATTTTTTTTTTTGTGTCTTTCTGCCTCTTTTTCTGCCCAATTCTACCAAGCAGTCCAGAGGCTTTATGTAATGAAAAGCTTTTGTGGAAATGGAGCAATAAAAACTTTCAGCCTGGTCTTCTCAGCTAGCACTTAGAGGGGCACAGGACGTGCAGGTACAATGCCAGGATTTGCTCACTCTGTGTACTGAACACTGATTTTTGATGTAGTGGAATTCCTAAGCTGTAACATGTACAAAATGGCTGCACAATCATCCATAGAAACCTGGAGTCAAGAAGCCTTGATCCAGTCACAAAACACCCACTGATGAGGCTGGCTACTGGGTCTCCTCCAGCACTGCATTTTGTGTTTCCTAGATTGCAGGCAACTGGACAATGGAGTGGACTGGAAAGTCTCTAAGCAAAGTAAAGAAATACACCAAGTTTCCTTGGATATACTGCATCTAGTTCTGCTGGACACACTGGTACAATACTAAACCTACACCCTGGGCTCCGTCCCTGGGAACCACTGGATTTGTGCCAGAAACTCCAGAAAGATTGGTTGTACTAATGTGGCTGGGCAAGGTACTTAAGCTGAGGCTAATAGTTCAGCCTGCTGTTAGCAGGCTCCATGGCATGGTTTGGGCCCATAGAGCATCTGCCCCAGTTTTGTTTGGTGAATTAAAGTGTGGATCAAACACTGTTCCTGAAACAGTTTATGGACAATACCATTCTGTTTTTGGGGGAAAGAGGGATTGGAGTGAGTGTGTGTCGCTACACCTGGATGATGCTTTGAGGGCAGACAATATCCCCAGGCAGTTTAATTCACAGTACAGAAATAAAGACAGAGACATACAGAGAATTAAATACAGAGACAGACCTCACCTGTCTTTGTCTAGAGGTAGGTGGCAAGTTGTGTGCTGGGACTCTGGAGCCAGAGGAGCTCACAGAACCAAGCACACTGACTGAAGGCTCCTGGCTTTTTGCTGGATGGAACTGGGGCCCTGGAAGTCTTGAGTGCCCATGTCAACCTTCCCAGGACTGTAGGGTTTAAAAACAAGTCTATAAAGAGTTATACAGGGTGAAAGAAGGGATGCTTTCTTAATAAAATGATTATTTTTCCATAAAGCCTATAGAAACTGTGGTGGTGGGGGTGATGGCAATAAGATTCCAACTTGACTGAGCAGTCAAATGTGGAGGTACTTTCTAGGACATTTCTGCTTTTGAGGAGTGGTCCTACATCCTTACTGTGATTTGCCTGCCTGCACACTTGTTGGGGTGCAAGAATTTAGGTTGTGCACATGGGGGCAAAGTCAGCTGCAGTACTGATCATCTCTTTGGCTTCTCCAGCACACTTTCTAATGTCCCACCTGCTGTATGATTTTGGAATCATGAACTGTAAGACATCAGTAGATTCAGGACATCTCTGTCCTATCTTCAGCCTTCCAAATACTCTGGATTTAAAGCTTACCTTTATAGACAGCTGAAGAAAACAGGAATATGGGCCTTTCATAAATAATAAATACACAGATGTGAATAACAGTGTCAATACACTTAGTTTCCTTGATTTCCTGACCATTCTTCTGTATGGACATGGGAGCCCTTTGCACATGATTTCTTAGCCACTGCTTTCCCAGATCTGCTTGGCTGGGGTCTGTTTTCTTTGCCTTTGACCTTCCTGATGTAATTTTCCTCATGCTGCTGATGAGATCCTTTTCTCTTATAACACTGGAGTCCTTTGATCAGTTTATCAATTGATCTATTCTTTGATTGTTTCCTTTCTGCATGCAAAAGGTTTTGCTGTGACTTGCAACCACCTTGCTAATCAAGGATGCTGTTTCAGACTGGAAAACCATTGAAGCTGAAGGGCTTCCATTGCCAGCCTTTTGTCCATCTCCACCACCACCAAGGCTGAAGAGGCTGCAAAGGTGCCTTCTGCCAGAATTCCTCAAATTTGCACAGGGAATTTTCTCAAACTGTCCCTCTGAGCCTTTCTGAAAAGGGAGGACTCTGACCAGAAACTGTAGTGTTTCCCAGTGGCAGTGAGGCACACTTGGGCACATGGTGGCACTAAAGCCTGGCTAAAAAAGGCTGATGTTCTCCATCCACCCTGACTGCCCACGGCATCAGAGCTGCTGATGCAAGAGGCAAAAGGCTGAGTATTGCAGAGCAACACAAAGTGAGAAATCTAAGCTTCCAGTAGGATGTCTGGGAATGCTCTCTTAGCAAGTGTCTTCCTCTGTCTGTCATCTGTCCTGTGAATTCTGCTTCTGGTCATATTACACCCTCAAATCCCCCGGGAAGCTTTTCCTGGAGTGTTTTCTCATGTCTCCCTTGCAAATAAAGCCAGGGCACATTTCTGCTACCTTAATAAAAGATCTATGACATTTATTGAAAATCTCACTCACATTTAAAAAATACATTATTTTTAGAAGGTGATGGCTTACTTTTTAGTCTGGATCTTTCTTCTGAATCTTGTAATGGCTGGTTAACATCACATTGGCAACCTAAACTTCTGAGCCATAAAAAGTTAAACTTTAAAATTTTTTCCTTATGACAGAGGTATTTGGGGTAGAAGATCTGAATGACACAAAAGGAGAAATTTGCCAGGGAGCTCTAAGGGGGAAATAGACCTGAACAATCTTTTTCTAATTATTGTAATAATAGTGCCATTATCAGAAATGCTCTGTGCTCTATTGGGAAAGAGAGCTGTGCTAATAGGAAACAAAGATATTTGATCCTTCATAGATCAAAGCACTTTTAAGGTGCTGCTGTCATTATGAAAGGCTCTTGGTGTAAGAATGGTACTTAGTGGACAATAGCTCTATTGTTTGTCATTTAAGAAAAAATAATAAAAATCAGACCTAATGTTTTATTTATGAAGGCCCAGATTTGAAGAGAAGTGCTTCACTACCATAAAGCAACAGTTTTTAGGACTATGCTGTAATTCACTGCCTACAAACATGAGAAATTCCACTGTGCAAATAGGAATATTTGGTATGGGAATAAACACTTACTGAAATCCACTGAAGTGAAGGAATCCCTTGGAAAGCTTCTGAATTCTATGCTGCAAAGGTCTGTGGGCTTTTTTACCCAATTTTCTTCTTTCCATTTTTGCTCACTTGTGTTCAGGATATAGCTCTGAGAGCTTCCAACTAGTATTTTGCTTTTTGTGTTTTCACAGTGCTTAGAGCAGTCAGATTCTGGTCTGAAACCAAAGCTCCAAAGGGCTCTCCTAACACATAGAAGAATAAAAGAAGAGAGAAACTGATACTGAGAACTGATACTGAGTTCATCTATGGCTCACAAAATGGATTTCTCACTGTTAAATCCTCTGGGGGTTGGGGGGAAATTGCTTAAAGACCTGGAAAGTCCTACATTCACCCATAGTCAACATACACCCACAGTCTTGTATAAAGAATAGTGTCAAGAGAATGGGAAAAAGAGAAATTTTTTTTGAAGGGAAAGCAAATCAGTTTTAGTAGGTAGAAAAGCAGTATTCAGGGATAGAAACAAAATGATAAATACTGATATTTTACTTTGACCTGCATTTAATTTCTGTCCAAACTGGTATTACCTATTCCTATTTAAGTGGAGTGAATAGAAGTGTAAAGCTATTTTAATTTTGAATAGTCTGTCAGTTCACCAAACTTCACACTTGATGAACCCAATAAAACACAATTATTTATTGTTTTGTTTGTTTTGTACTGTTTCTGTAATACCAATAAAGGGTGTAGTACAACCCTCCCCTGTGTCCCACACATGGGGCCATACACAGTCTGCCCACTGTCATTTTGGTTTCTCTTTGCTGCTTTTTTGAATGAGAAATTTGATGATTATAAGATTTTCTTAAGTGCTTTTGCTCCAGCATCTTCAAAGCTCTTTTCTTGTGTTTTTTTCCCCACAAAAAGAAACTCAATCTCTACAACCTCTCTATGTTTGCTCACCTAGAGATGGGCAAACTTATGTTAAATGCTTTGCTTGTGGTACTTTTAAGCCCGGAACAAGGAGGGCTCATGACTTTCAGCTGCAGAGCAGCTTGTTTTGTTTCAGGAAGCCACATAGGCTGCTTTCAGTTCCAGAGGTGGCATTTCCTGAGGCAGATACTTTGGCACCACTCACTGCACAGACAGAAACCTCTACTGGAGAGCTTGGGCTGCAGAGCTGGGGCACTTTCTCTGAAGAAAACTCCAAAAGAATATTTTTCTGATATGAAGTCTCTATTTTTCTAAGGTAATTGCACAAGCTTTCTGACCCATGGTGATCCTCCAGAGTTTCCAGTCTGCTCTGAGTTTACCTCCTGCCAAGTGAAAGTGTATTTTTCTCTAACAGAGCACATTGACTCCTTGTCTTTGTGGCAATGAGCACATGCCAAACCCTGCTGTCAGTGTTCCTAGCTTCCATCCTGTGTGCTTTATTGCCTTATTTCAGCTCAACAAAAATGTCACTGTCCCCCAGAGACATATTCTTCAATGTCTCAGGACTTGGTGTCTTTAGCTCTCCAAGTCCTGCAGAACAAGATGGAGAAGGTCTCCTGGGTGGCCAGGCAGAGCAGGACTGTGTGTCCAGGGGAGTACAGGCTTTTCCATAATATGTCCTGTTGTCCAAACCTACCAAAAAACACAGAAAAAACACAAACTCCAGAAAAACCCCTCTAACAAAAAAACCCGTGGGAAATTCCAACAATTTGAACAATTTGGAGCATTATCTGCACACTGGGACAAATATATATCAAATAAAGCAAATTTCCTCATACTTTGCATTCACAGTTAGGCATTCTGTTACGCCAGGAAACTGTTTTCCCACTTCATGCATTAAAATGTTTTGCTGCAATCCACTCCATGGGTTTAGAGGAATGCTGTTGGATCCACTCTGGATGATGCACAGAAGAAACAACAAAATTCTCAGGAGGTTGAATAACAAGCATTTGCTTGAAAACTTTAGAACACTAAGGCAGACTAAGGTACTTGTCACATTTTAAAATGTGACAGATCCAGACAAAGTAATGAATTTCACAAGATTTAGCTTCGAAAGCTTAAGTGTAGCCACCTTTAACTTACCCAGATATAACAAGGCACTTACTGAGGCACTGACTACAATTTTTTAGTCTCGCTTACAATATATTTTGAGAAGAAGTTGGGAGAAGAAAGGGAGAAAAAGAGAAAGAAGAGAGGAAGAAAAGGGAAGGAGAAAGGTATACAGTCAACATCCTTGGATGCAGTGATGAGGTTTGATTCTTGCAATTTAGATGGCTGCTGGTCGAGGTGATGGTGGCAGCCTTGATCTGCCTGGGGGAAGCCCATGAAGCGCAAAGTCCAGTGTGTCAATATATGCTCAGGCTCAGTGGGAACGCCCAGGCACCTCCTCTGACAGGGCAGTTTTACACTGGCTGATGCAACACTGTGGATCATGTGGCACTTCAGGGGTCTGTGATGGTTTATGGCACCTTCTAAGATATGACACCTGCCTCTCACATCAGCGCAGTTGAGCCAGTCATACCCTGTCACAAGGGATGAACCCTCAGGCCTACCTGTAAATGTCCCAGTGTCTCCCTCAGAGGTAAGTTTTACACCTGAGCCAGTTTTGTAATGTAGGATTCTAGGATGATAAAAAGCACTATCCCATCTACCAAGATCTGCTTCTTCCCTTCCCTTATCTGGCTCAAACCCCTGTTTGTAGCCTCTGGTGGAGAGCGTGCACCCCCTCTGCACCTGAGCTCTCCTCTTGCATGTCTTTGTTAGCAAAGCACCTGCTGCTGTTGCAAATGGCCAATTGTTTGGGCCATTCACCACCAGCATTTCAGTGTCTCACTCTGAAGCACTGATTTCTTATTCCAGAATTCATTCTCTGGCTGCACAAAGCTCTCTGGAGTTCATTTCCATAGCCAGCCAGTAAAGAGGCCTAGAAGGACTTCCCAAAGGGCTGTGGTACTTCCTATGAGAGATGAAACACCTGCTTTGAGTAGAACAGTCTCCCCTATTACTTTTTTCTTAGAAGGCTGGGAGAGCTCCTTCCTCCAGGAATAGGTTAGTTCATGAATGGGAAATGCTGAGCATAACTGCAGTGACCTCTGTAGATAGTCCTGAGAAGCTGTTGCTATTTATGGAACTGAATTAATAACTGCAGACACCTGTCTAAACAGTGATTGCATATAGAGAATGACACCAGATGCAGAAGGAGATGTTTGAAACTTCCTTCAAGAATTAGTTTTGGAGTCCTGAGACCTTCAAGGCTGCCTGCAGAAGACTCTGGTATGTGCACGCATAAAACATAATGGAAGTATTTAGATTCACAGATGAACAGTTTTCCTCTTGTAAACAAAGCATATTTTTTACTTGACAAGTGGAAGTAAAGGTGACAAGTTGCCACCTGTGAAAAAGTTAAATAGGGATTTTGAGTGGACTCTTTGTCTGTGGCTAAGTTTTTTAGAAATCCTGGCTATGGGCCAGCTCTCAAGAGGAATATTCTTAATGTTTGTTTTCTCTTATGACTGAGATTGGATCTTTAGATAATTTTGAAAATGCCACAACAAATTTTTTATGGAGAGAACATAATCATGTTTCCTTTATCTCCAGAGTTACTGGAGCACAAGTCTCTGATTCTCATTATATGAACAAGATGTTGCTAATGTTGATGTTGCCTTTTTTTTCCAGTATATTTGCCAGGATTAGGTATAACACATGGAATCTCTTCTGCTTTATATATTAGCACGGGTAAATTTGCATTTTCCTTTAAAATTTCTAATCACATGTAGCTGGGATTCTGTTCAAGCAAAGACGTATAAAGTGTTCAATCAGTTTTCTAGGCTTAGCTTCGCATTATTTTTCACAATAACATTGTTGCAGAAGGACAGACTTATCCCTTGTTTGGCTCATGTTAATGAAAGAGAACATGAGATGTTTATTATGGCTGGTGGAGATCCTGGTCCCTCCCTTGCTGGTGGAAGCAGTACAGCTCTCCTGGATTGAGAGAGTTGTCCTCGGCAGCACCTGAGCATCTGCACAATTACTCTGTTTCATGGATCTGGAAAGGATTTTCTGACACACTTGCTGCTGCTGTTGTGATCCTATTTCTGTTTTTATATTGTCAGCTTTTTGTATCCATGTTCTTTCTCTTCTGTCTCCAATACGTTGTCTTCCAGTGTCTTCCTAAGGAAAACATTACTTTTACTACATTTTAAATTATTTGAGGCCTTCTTAAGTGTTTGATCGATGAAATTTTCAGTGGCTTACCTTTCATATAGCACCCTAAACTACGACAAACAAATGTCTGATTATGATATTTTTATTACAGTTTTACACAACAGTCAGAGGAAAACTGTGGTGCCCCCAATAAGCCAAAATTCCTGTTAGAGGTGATTTGGATAGGAGATAGTTTGGTACTTTATATGGTAGCAGCTTTCTCACTGCCTAGTGTACATAGGTCACTACTACTGTCTAGTACATGTAGGTCACAGAGGGATGAAGCAAATATGGAGCAGCAGCAGCAGGACTGCACAAGGGGCTGGTCTCCATTTGAGATCAGTTATGATCACCAGATTAGTCAGGGATATTCTCCCCTCTTCTGGGGGCAGAGACTGAAGCTGCATGCCCACCTGGTACAGCACTGCTTATGTGGTGTCACTCTCTGTGCTTCTCTGCTGGTGTCTGCTGAGGCTTGGCCTTTATGCCCAAACATTATTTTACAGGTGATCACATCTTCTTTATGGCTTTCCCTGTATCTCTGACTGGCTCTTTTTTCTTGGTCATCTGCAACTTCTCTGGGGACTGAGTTCCCAAATAGAACTCAGCGATGTATCTAGTGAGCCTGAGTGGAGGCATGCTCTGCCTGGCCTCCCTAAATAACCCATTGCACAAGCCTGCAATAAACTTTCCTTCAGCTGTTACTGCAGAGAACACTGCAGTGCTTCCAGAGAGAAGCCCCCTGTGCATGTGTGCTAGCACATTGCTCAGAACACTGAAGCTGCGACCTCAGGCACTACTGCTCACTGTTTGGTACATAGTTAATAAAAGTCCTTCTTCCATATATCAAGATGTATAACCACAGTCCCTGTTTTTCTCTTCTGCATCGAGGCTTTCACCAACCAGCTCATTCTTCCTTTGTGGGTATTCTCTTTCTCTTCATTACTCAAGCTGTACTATCTTCCTCCTAAAATAATGCAATTTCATTCTTCTTCCTTATGGTTCCTGTAGTGTTTACACTGCCTAGTGCACACTTGCATGTGAAATTGTCTTTACTTGCTTGTTTTCTCACCATTTCTATGTCCTTAGCCATCACAACACTTCCATCTTTTTGTATCCACTCTGAGCTCCTCATTCTTCACAAAACTCCATCATGCTTCTTAATATCTCATAAATATTCATTAATATCTCATAAAATTCCACCCATTTGCATCCTGTCTCCTGAAGGCCTCTGTCCTCCCTGAGTTATGCATTCCCCTATGCTCTTTGTCATATTTCTGGTTTTCGCTCCTAAAGATAATTAATGACTTATTCCCATTCTCTGTTGGTCCTGTCCTATCCCAATAAGACTATTGTAAAACTGACCCAACAAACTTCTTCTGCACAGGCCCTTCTGGCTGAAATAACCTTCCCCAATGTAGCCTCATCTCTCCTGAAAACCTTCATGCTAGTCTAAAATCCATTTAAATATAGGAGAATTCTACTTTTTTTAAAAAAAAATCCTTATAATTCATTATTTGCCATGTGAATTCCTGACTAAACAATTGCTTTCTGAGAGTTTTTGCTTCATTGGCATTTTACTTCCTTCTTTCAAGTACTTCACAGGAATGACCCACAATCACCATTTCCAAAAAGCAAGCAGGTGTAACTGCTGCATGCTGCAGTCTCTCTTAACAAGAATGCATGCACTGTTCCACCTGTTCTTGTTGCCTACCAGGTGACAACAAGCTGTGCTCAGCTGCTGCCTGCCTTTAATTCAGCTGAGCTGGAATTCTGGTGCAGCCTGAGCAACCTCTCTTAAGCCCCACTTTTCATTTGCCCTCAGCACCTGCATCCATTTCACACCTGATGGAGCTGCTGTCCCCTGTCACACATCAGAAGAGCCCTGCAGCTCTTTGGTTATCCCCTCACTGGCTTCACCTGCCAGACTGGGAGCTGGAGAGAAAACAAGGAATGATGTGGGAGAATTTGCTGTCTTGTTACAAGCAGCAGGATCGGAAGTGCAGCTGAATTGCACCTCTCTTGTGCAGGGTGTGCAGGTTGTGGGTCACTGGTGCCTGACCTGCTGCACACCCTTGTCACACAGCTGGAGGTGCTGGTGTCACCTGTGGCAATTGTGAGAGGTCACAGCGAGGCACAGCGGCGTGCACAGGCAGTGGGATCTGCCCATAAGAGTCTGTGAGGGAAGTTTTGGTAAAAGATTTAGTCTCTGTACTATTCTTTTTTTCTTTTTTCTACACTATTCTTCTTTTTTTCTTTTTTTTTTTTTTTTATGGCACACAACCTGTAACTTATATTTTGTCAAGAATTTCAGACACCTAGTGAGGTTAATGTAAGTATTGCAATAAATTTCAGAGGATTACTTGAGAAAGCACACCATTTTGTGAGGTGTTAGGTTGTGATTAAATGCTCTTTACTGTGTAGTCACATTTTATTACAACTGACATATGTTCAGAACACTGATAGAAAAGAAAGCATGTCACCTATTTACAATCACTACACATTTACATTATATTATTTACAGATAATGAATCTAGTAACATATATGAGCAGAAAATATAGCAAATATCAATATGAAACTGTACAGGGTTTAATCTCATGTCCTTTACCGTACTTGCATTTCACTGTAATAATAAATACAGTTCTATATTTACACATTTTACTTTAAAAATCTGTTAAATGAATTTTAACAATTTCAAGTTAAAAATATCTGATCAAAATATTTCAAACATGCTTATAAAAATAAGTCACAAAGCCTTTAGGACCTTCTGCAAGCTAGAAAAGTTCTGATAAAAGAAGCTTTTTTTTAACTAGCCTTCAGAATTACAACATTATTTTGCTTCTCAAATTTCTTTACAAACTTCTTAAATACAGCAAGCTGAAAGGAACCTCACTGACATTAAGCAGAGCAGCACAGATGGACCCCAGTTAAATTAAAGCTAAGTAAACATGGTAATAGGTATTGTGCAATGGTTGACTGATCCTCTGTTTAATCCAAAGTGGTTTCAGGCATCGTTTCTGCAGCTGTGTGCTGCACTGCTTCAAAAGCCACAACAGATAAAGGATTAAGATAAGTACCCAGCTGACTTTATCATACATAATTTCAGAATTGGTTCATTTTCTTTCCCTGAAGGATGAACATGCCAGCCAAAGTCAACTGATGCCATCTGTGACTGCAAAACTAAAAATATGCCAGTGTGAATGGACAAGAAAATTAAGGCATTAGCACTGTTGGCAGCAAATTCTTCATTGTGAAAATCCATCCCTGGAGTCACAGGAAGTTTTATATACAGGAACAGATGAACAACAGAGATCATCTGTAACAGATTACCTTAATTGCTGGGCCTAGCCTAACCTTCCTAATGTTAAAAAATCAGTCTCATACACCTGGAGACTGAGTGGCCATTAACTGAACAGTGAATACTGGGCTATTAAATGTTACTCCTCAGGGAGCTCTTTTTAACAACAACAAAAATAGGTAAATTTGTGCATTTTTCTGTCTCAAATGATCAGTTTACTTAAGCAAAAGCTGCCAGCTCTGAGAAAACAATACTGGGATATCCCCTGATGGTTTGGATGAGGTCAAAGAATTACATTCTAGGTGGCTCTGTTGTCTGAGATATTTTTTAACAGTAGACTTGGCAAGGACTGAAGTCTCTTCTTTCTAACTAGGATGCTTCTGATGTGTAAACATACATGCCTTGATTCAGCAAAGTATTAACAGATTTAAAGTCAGAGAATTCTGTTAATCTAATCAAGCATTTTCCTAAACTAAAGCCATCAGAAGTCCCTGGATTTCAACAGCTGCTCCAGTATCTTTTTTGGCAATACATCCACTATGAATTTAGAAATTTTTGGTGACAGTAATTTCACTAGCTAATGACCATCTCTATCAACAATTTTCACCTTTATTTCTATGCTGCATGTCCCTAATGTCAATTTCCAGTCAAGCATGCCAGATTCTCCTCTCAGATGAGTAGTCCTCTGCCTTCTAACTTCTGTATTCCAGAAGCAGCTACTTATAAACGGTGATAAAATCACCTATTTCTTAAGTTCTTTTAACTTTATGATATTCATATCCTTTCCAATTTCACAATGTTCTTTACAACATGTGAATGCAATAAGTGTTTGAAATATCCCAGGTGTGCTTGCATCAGTGCTAAGAACACAGATCACACAACCTCTTCACTCCTACTTGATATTGCCTCGGCTAAGGATATTGGCTATCCTTATCCAAAAGAACATGGTGGCCTCTAAACCTTCAACTGACTAGTGACTAAGAACTAGCAGCTTTTTAGAATCACTATTTCATGAGACAGAGATCATGCCATGAGCAGGATTACAGTTTTTGTTCCTAGACAAATTACCTTAAATTAACATTTCTGTCTGAGTGCCTTTGGTGTCCTTTAAAAATTCTCAGCATGCCAATTTTTTATATTGATGACTTTCTATGTAGTATTTTCCACCTTCTGATAAAACAAATAATCTGTCAATTTTATCATCAGTAGTTCTGGGAGTAATTCTACTGGCATGAAAGCAATTCAGGACTGAACTGGGTAGAACCTCATTAGAAAAATACCCATGTGACAATGTGTTGCCATTTACAATTACATTTTAAATGCTTGACAGGATTTTGATTAACTTCTTTCACATCACGTTAATTTTTTAGCTTTTGCTGACAATTAAAAATGTTTTGTCAAGTTAGATGACTTCCAAAATCCAAATCCAGCACCAGTTAAACCATTTAATCAACTTTATCAAACATGCAACTTCATTAAAGGGTATTCTGCAGAAACATCTATGACTTGAACAGGACTACTCTTCCATTTAGATACCTTGCTGAACAAATGCCATACACAAATGCTTAGAAAAAATCATGGCACTGAAAAACTATTATTAAAACCAAATTGCAACAAACAGGAAAAAAATAACCCAACCCCTGAAAACATGAGGTGATACTTTGAAAAAACATTACAACTTTAATATGCTATTTTTGTCCTTGCCCAACTGATGCTCTTTCTGAGTAGTGCTACTTTAAAAGAGAGCAGCTGACATAACTGCACAAACTTTACCAGCTTTCATTTCCTCTCTTCATCCCAGCATTTTGGGAGCAGGCTTAGCAGGCTCAAGTATTGCATTTTCAGCCGGCCGCAAGCTTTGTCATTGTCTGTTTTCTGAGGTGTGTTGTAATAATTTAGAGGCACTCTACACTCTTATGCACACATTCACACTTACTTTTGGGATTAAAAATTTTGTAAACAGAGGTATTTTCTGTACTCTTTCTGCAACTAGCGACAGGGAACAAACGCGACTGACGAAAGACTGCAGCCTTCTGTCATTTGATAAGAGGGTGGCATTAGGGAACTGCTGGTGGGCATATCATATGATATGCTGGCACTTGTGAAGGTTACCAATGCCTGTGTTGAGTCACAAGATTGTTTTTCTATGTCTTCTGAATTCACAGAGATCAGACTGGCATGTTTTGATCTCCTCCATATCAAAGTTTGCTTTCGCAGACTTCCCAAATCCTCCTTAAAATGTGGATTGAAAAGTATATAAAGCAGTGGATTTAGGCATGCTGGCAGTGGGACAATCACTAGAAGTATTGACTTAATCACTTCTGGGCTGATAAAAGTGAGGTTCAGTAAGGAGGAAAAAGATAAGAAGGCCACAGGGCAATAAAGAATGCAATTAGTAAAAAGTAGCAGGGCTATATGTTTGACCATAGAGCAATCCCAAATGTTGTCTAGTTCTCCCTTTTCTAAACTACAGTAGAGCTTTGTATAAGCAACAGTCATTACCAGAAAGCAAAGGGAGTTCAGCAATACCAGTGCCACCATGTAGCCCATAGCAGTGGACTCTCCAAAGGGGAGTGGCAAACAAAGGGGAGAAACTCCATAATCACTTCCAGCGAGAAGGGGTATCACTGCAATGATTAGTGCCAACATGAAGCAAAAGGAAATGGCGATTTTTATGCTAGCAGTGGAGAATTTTGTTTCAAACTTTGTAGCATGCTTTGCAGAGAATGCACGTTCGAGGGCAGCTAGGGTAAGGAGGAATATGGAAGCCTCTGAAGCAAAAATGGAGAGAAGGCCAGTTATTTGGCAACCAATTCCACTTTCCCATTGTGCTCCATACTGAGCAAAGCTACCAAAAGTGGATGCATCCACGCCAGCCAGTACACCGCTGGCCAGGCCCATCAGGGCATTCACAATGGCCATTAAACCAATCAAAAGTTTTATGGAGGACATATACAACGGAGACCTGAAAACTGTAGCAGACACCAGTGCATTGCAAATAAAGGTCAAACCCACGATGGTCCACACTCCAATTCTGATCAGCCAGCTACCAAACAGATGGTCACATGGTTTGAAGGGACCTGAAATGCCAAAATAAAAAGGGTAAGGGATGACCATGTAAACAAAAAAACCTTTGTGCTTTCTAAGACCCTAAAGCTCATGCTTCTTGCAGATTTTCTGCACAGCCAAAGAGTGAATTTTAGTATAAAGAGGGAGCTGGAAATTTGCTCCTTCTCTGGAGAAATCTGAGACCTTGATAACTTGCTGCTAAATGTGTGATGCATATTGCATTAGTGGTGCACATGAGTCTTTGTCCTTCATCACAGTATCTTTGTGCCTGGCAGTGAATACTACATTACTACTGCAATGCGAATGTCAACTCTTGCAGTTTCAAGAAATGCTGTGATATTTGTCAGTGTGTGAAAAAAGCTGAAAATGTTACCTCTAACTAAATTAAAACAGGTTCCTGATGAGTCCTGGTGATGTAATGGATATGGACAGATGTACTTTGGCTACCTTAAAACATGTCATTACACAGTCCAAGAAAATTGTGTAATTGTCCAAGAAAATTGTGTCTCTCTTTGCATTTGGGAGTGCTGTCTTTTTGGATCTCCTGTGTCTGAAGTCAGGTCATTATGACTGAAGCTTGCTCAACACTTGAAGTATTCTCGGTATACTGAGGTGCATATGCTGTGCAGTTGAAGCTGAGTGCTCTGCAGCCAGAGAAACATTACATGCCTTGGGATGAGCCAGCTAGGCAAGCCCCTCACAGCGGCCTGTGCTTTTCCATGAAGACATAAACCCTGCAGCTGAAATGACCTCCCTATAACTACAGCTGTGGCCATTAAGTAAGCATAAGGATCTATTGCATCAGTTTGCAAGTTTTTCTAAGATACTATTTGAAAAATCCAAGCTAAAGTTTCTCTCAGGTCTGGCGATAACTTACCTTGAAGACAGAAATGTTTTAACGAACTCAGAACTTATCTTAAGGCCATTGGAGAATATGTGGCAGTCAAATAACTCTATTCTTTGACTTCCTGCCTTTTCTATTCCTCTTTATATAACTTAAAAAAATTTACTATTAGTTGCTGTTGCAAACAAGAATCGTGGCTTAAAATGAATGCTGAAGTACAAGCTGTCACTTGGGGCTTTTTTGTTCATGCTTCACAATGAAAGAATGGCTAGTGATATGGCTCAGTGTTTGCTGAACCAATCAATCAAAACTTATGACCATGGCTGGCTACATTCTACGAAGACAATAACAGTGCTGGGTGTCCTTTGTGAGGGGCTGTACACACCAATGCAGTAGTGATTGGTATTTCCTAGACATAGACCTAAACTGTGCATTGCTCAAGTTGCTAATGTGTAAATTTACTCTATGACATTCAGAAGAATTACTTCAGCTTTGCAAAAGACTGAGAGAGCAAAGATTCTGCTGCCTTTATCATCTGTATCTTAGTAGAAGAGTCTTTCTCATTTTCTTGATTAGATATAAATTCTGGTGAAAAGGGGCCCAGAGCTTGGTGACTGGGCAAAGCATGCTACACTCATAGTGGCTGAATAGTTTTGTAGAATTCAATGCAAAACTGTATATTATAGTGCTATGTATTTGTATTACACTCATCAAATTACTGCACATCATGTGGGTGTCCTAGTATCTGATTCACAGTTTGTTCTGCATCTCAAACATCTACTAACACTGTCCTTGAATTCCTATCTGTCTGGCAGTTTCATACCTGGAGAAGGTGAGCATTGCACTGAATGATGAGATTTCAAATCTTCTTCAAAGTCAAGAAAGAAGTCCTCAAAATCACGTTCATCTATTGGGGAGAGAAAAACCCAGAATTGTTACTGCAATTTTCAGGAAAAGTTTTTTTAGTAAAAGTTGCAAAAATGCCTGTGGTATTTAAGGTCTGGTCTTATCTCTTTCCCTGCTGAACCGTGAGCAGAAGCAGACATGTATCTACTTGGTTTTGAATTAATGTACTCAGGATTGTTTTCTGTAAAAATAATCATGTACAGGTACATTCTCTATTGCCTAATTTCAGTGTGATGACTGCCTAGGAAGGAGTTTAAAATATGAATTCTGCTGTTGCGCCGTAATACTAAGAATTATCAAGAACACAATTCTGTGTTTCTTTTGTCATCATTAGCACATATTCCTGGCTCTATTCTCGCTGAACTCTGAGACTTACTGGTTTGCAGGGGCAGAGACAGCACAGAAAGCAACAGGATGGTGTCAATGGATGTGTGCCCCTACATAACAGATCCAGTAACAGATCCAGGTGCTGAAGGGGAAGAAAAATGCAGTAGTCTTGTGTTCTGCAGAATAAATGCCTTCTCTGGCAACCCTGGTTATGTGCATAGACTGGGGAACAAGAGGCTGGAGAGCAGCCCTGCAGAAAGGGACCAGGGGCTAATGGACCATGGCAAGTTGAACAGAGCCAGCAGTGCCCTGGCAGCCAGGAGAGGCCAGCCCTGTCCTGGGTGCATCAGGCCCAGCATCACAGCCGGGCAAGGGAGGGCATTGTCCTGCCCTGCTCTGAGCTGGGGCAGCCTCACCTCAAGTGCCGGGGGCAGGTTTGGGTGCCACAATATAAGAAAGATATAAAGCTGAAGATATTAGAGAGCTTCCAAAGGAGGGCCACGAGGATGGGGAAGGGCCTTGAGGGGAAGGTGTATGAGGAGCTGAGGTCACTTGGTCTGTTCAGCCTCAAGAAGAGGAGACTGAGGGGAGACCTCTTTGTGTCTGCAACATCCTCACAAGGGGAGGCAGAGGTGCAGGTACCAAACTCTTCCTCTCATGACCAGGGACAGGACTCAAGGAAATGACATGAGGCTGAGCCACGTGTAGATTGGATATAAAGAAAAGGTTTTTCACTCAGAGGGTGATTGGGCACTGGAAGAGGCTGCAAAGGAAAGTAGTCACAGCACCAAGCCTGCCAGAGATCAAGAAGTGTTTGAAGAATGCTCCCAGACACATGGAGTGGTTACTGGGGCTGTCCTGCACATGGTCAGGAGCTGAACTGGGTGGTCCTTGTGGGTCCCTTCTACTTCAGCATATTCTAGGACTCTATAAGACAATATGCCAAAGTAGCCACATATTTTGGCTATTACTCATCCTGAAGTCTGTGGGTAAGCCTAGGATGTGTTCCATTTCGAGGCTTGCAAGAAACTACATCTTTGCTGGCCTGCTTTTGTATGGAGTTACATACCAGCTGAACAACCCTGTCTCTCATATAAAGGGAAGATTTAATTTACTACATTATTATAGCTATTATTTGGATGCAAAAATGAGTGCATAAGTAAGTGAGATTTTTGAATGGCAGACCTAAAATAATGAGTTTGCTAAGCACAGGAATACTTAAATAACATATTATTAAGCAAGAGACAGGGAGAGGCCACACCTATGACTGTAAAGAATTTTGGATTTATTTAAAAGCCCAGGTTGCTCACAGGTAGACTTAAAAGCCTAAGATGATGGTTACCTTGAATTTGTAACAGTCCAGAATCCTTTCTATGAAAGTCATCAAGGCTGCTATTATCATCCTTGTTCCACTGGCTGGAGATTCTGTAGTGGTTCTCACAAGCTCCAAAGGCACAGCACTGATAGGCATAAGGCATTTCCATGACCCTGCAGAGGAGTTAGGCAGCATACCATGATAGTGGTTAAGCACCAGAGTTACTGGATTGTACTGATCCTCTACAAAGGAAAGAGTTTAAATGTCCACAACTGAAAGCAAAACCATCTCTGAGTAAAAATTAGTCACGATAATGCAAAATGAGAATTCACAAATAAAATTCCTCATTGGAAATGCAGATGGTTTCTAGGCTAATTGTAGAAAAAGCATACTGAAGTTTTCTTATGTGTTTTCATAGGAGATATGAAAGTAGGAGATCTATGTCTTGCTGTTGAGTGAATGTTACTCAGAATTGTATTTCTGCTTTAATGATTTTCGATGATTTTACTGTGCAAATCAACAGCTTCTCCAACAGTTACTTTCTTAATGGTTTCTTTTAAAAAAAAGCACATCCAAAGATCCCAACCTGCCTACCAGGCAAAAACAAAACACTTCCAAAATTGAATTTCTCCACTTCAGGAAGAATGAGAACTTTTGGAAATCAAGCTTTATTCACCTCTCTCCACCTTCAACTCATTTCACAGTAAGATGGCAAAAAGGAGATTTTTTCTTGATCTTCTGCACAAGAAACAGTGTTCTAAACCAAAAGATGAGTGAATCAGGCACTGTGTGTGAAATGTCACTGAGAGCAAGGTTTTACTTTATTATCTTAAAGAGGAGAACAGTCATTGCAGGACACAGGATACTCATTCTTAATTATTTTAAGACCGTTTTTATTTCTAACACTAATATATGTCAGTGAGTTCCAATGTTTATGAAGGCTCCTGTTGTCAGAAAAGTGCACATTGCTGCTATGTTGTGAATTTAATTCCTTTGCAGATGTGCAAATTCTGGGGAGCATGGAAGAATTACTTTCTGAGTTCTTTAGACTACTTCTATTGCATAGATATATTTTATGCTTTGGAAGCAAAACTATTTAATTTGCACAGTTCACCAACAGCACATAGCAAAACCAAATAACTCACCTTAATTCCCAAAGCCCAATATAGCAAAAAGTTCAAAGATAAAGAGGTGATTAGAAGTTATTCTGAACTAACTTAAAAGGAATAAAGTAGAACTAGATCCTCCTATCAGATTACTTTCAACAGGTTAATCATGTAAATTAATATAATGAGTGTAATAAGCAGCCTTGAACCCCCTGGGAAATCTGCAGAGAAATCAAGCTGAATCAGGCCCAGTGCCAACAGGACTTAGACTTGTGCACTGGCCAAAAACTCGGTACAAAGGGGAACAAACGGAATCTTAAGTTCTAAAGGGATTTTTTAAATTAGTGCATTTGGGAGCATTTAGGTTATATAACCTTCCATTTCTCTTGGAAATTAACCACAATAATCTGTACTCTTGTACCCAATACAAAATTTTTAGGGTACTCAATAAAAGTTCAAGATAACCAAGATCCAACTGTCAAGCAACCACAGGCCAGCAGATTTAAATATTTAATTTCTAATGCATTCATCTGCATGCCATCCTTTAACATAAGGAGATTATCTTGATGAAGCATTTTTGAACACATTTCCCACAAGCCCTTCTTAAATAAACTTGTATTAAACTCATTGATTACTAGACTAACCCACAGCTAATCATCTGGGATAAAAACAATCCCAATCCCCAAATAGAAATTCCCTTTTTTTTGGAACAACAAAAACAATTATCAAAAGTAACTCTGGCAGTTCTGCGAGGTGATCCCTGCAACTTGTGGCTTCAGACCTTTGGAAGGACATTGATATAGCTGGGGGAATGAACAGTTAGTGGACATTTTAGGCACAAGAGACTGACAGAAATGTATTCTATTCTCTGATTATTCAAACAGCTCTATGACAGATTTCTAGATCTTGTGCTCCTCCCAGCCTGCTGGCCTGTCATACACTGGAAATGTGGACTTCCCTCATTGTATTGGTCCACTATTTTGATCATGTAGCCAAAAGCATCCATGGCTTTTAAATGATATTTAAAGATTAAGACTCCCATTTCTTATCCTCTCTGTAGGTATTTTTAACATCCATTCTTAAATCTGGACAGTTTATGTTTGTTTTTCCCCCAGTCTGTGCTATTAGGATATACACATAATCCTTAAATTAGCAAATGCTGCTTAATCTGTGTGCAAAGCCCAACTGCACACAATGGCTGCAACCCAGAACACAGAGGACAAAACATAATTTACAAAGCAGGGAAATAAGTATGAGATCTTCTTGGTGACAGAGGAGTTGTTTTTTTCCTCACAAAAGCTACATTTAACACAAAAAAAAAAAAAAGAAAAAGAAAAAAGAAGGAACTTTCAGGTGTACAGTGCTGGAGGCAGTGCTTTTTATGGCTGGTGCTTATTTGATGTGGGTGATTAGATTTGGACTTTGTCAAATTAAACTCTTAGAAACACTGCCTAACTTTATTTTTATATACTCCTTATCTTAGTAATGATATCTCTATCCTTGATAATTTTTTTTCCTCTAGCAAGGAATGCCTCTTTTTTCTGTTTTTAGATTAAGCAGCAGAGAACACAAGGTCATTTTCTCCCTCACAAAGGTGTGGAGTTAATGGTGAACAGGAAGGCACAGTTGTGATGAATGGAGCAAAGCACTGGGTTCTTTTCAGCACTGAGTCAAAGTGTCAGATAAAGAAGGAAGGAGTGGCTGGCAGCCTGATTTTGCCTCCTAAGGCTGCAATAGGCTGGGCTCAGCTCTGCAGAGTGTGATAGTGCTATTGCTGATGATGGGGAAGGGGATGCTCAGCTCTTTGATGTGTCTGTTTTGATGAATTTAGATGAGTAGGAAGTTTTTATGCAGGAATTTGTCTTTAACGTAACCACTGGTTAGTTACAACCATTGCAAATGGTGAAATTCCATTTTGTTTTAGATCTCTGTTTAGGTTTGGCGCTTGGACCATTTTCTGTGCAGTGATCCTGTGGGAAATCTTGACCTCATTTTGATTTACGGTAAAAGTCACGCAGATTTTACCATAATTTTACCCTATTCTCTCCTGGCTGGGTATAATTTGTTCTTATGGATGTTAATTAACACTAGATATCATACTTTAAATACATTTTAAAAAAGAATTAAGTTAGTTGGACACATCTTTGTTAACAATTTGCCCAGATGAAATACACTGTACTTTCATTTGAGTAATGTACACAATTTTGCTGAAGGGAAATTCATATAGAGTATAATTCTGAGAAAAGAATTTAAAAAAATCTTGGATTATTCTAGGACTACTGCAGCACCTCTTATGCCTCTAGGTCAAGGTATATATGCATCACTATATATTTGCCAGGTTGGAGTAACCACTTTTCTTGTGTTTACATTCTTTTAAAGAAATTTCAATATTTTAGAATTGTCACCTGCCTCAGCATTTGGGCAAAGCCAATGAGAGAAGAAAAAGCATGACATAAGCTCAGTCATTATTTTTATGGTGCTTGCTCCTTGGCCTCTGAGACCTGTCTCAAGATCTGTAATGTAAAAGAGTTTAAGGCCTCTAGTACTTTGAATGCTAATGTTATAGTTTCACGCACATGATGAAGCGACTGCCTATTTTCCCCTGTGACAAACTACCGTTTTTGGATTTATTAAGACCTTTCAGGCATTGTTCCCTGACTGGAACCATTTTTTGCAGCTCTTATCTCAGTTTGTGTTAACATGCCATCACAGAAGTGTTCTAGGGTGGATCCCTCCAGTGTTGCACACAGAGCCTTCATCAGCTCCACACTTCTATTCATCATTCCCTTCCAGAGAACTCCAAACACTCCAACCCCTTTCACTAATGCTCACATCTTGAGCCGTCTGCCTGCTCAGACTCTTGGGCCTTTTCCAGTGCAAAAGGCAAATCTAGTGAAAACCTAAGGATGGATTCTCCATCTTCAGAGATACTCAAAAGCTCTCTGGGTGTGGTCTTGGGCAACAGGCTCCAGGTGCTCCTGCCTGAGCAGATGGTTAGACAAGACAGCCTCAAAGGTCCCTTGCAACCTCAACCACTCTGTGATTTTCTAACTGTGTGCATTCTGTTTAGCTGCTTCATATTTTCTGATACCAAACTTTTTACAGGAAAACATGATAAAGTATATGCTGCACTTGGCATCTTCTAATTAAAATATAAAAATGAAAGGAGAGTTAGGGGAAACTCCCAAATACTCTGAAGTCAGAGACAAAACGCTCTTTGCTGTGACCCTGAAATTAGTTTAGCTGGTTCTAGCATTGTGCTAATAATGCCAAGGTCATGGGTTCAAGCTCCATACAGGCCATGGTCATCCAGTGAGTGGAAAAGCTGCAAATGATCTTTAGAGGACACTTCCTTCCTGTAGCACAGAAACCCCACAGAAATTATTAGTATCAAAGGGTGTTAGTAATACTGGGAAAACATTATCTGAATCTTAATCAAAAGATTCATTATCTGAATCTTAATCAAAAATAATGTTCAAACATAAGAGGTGAAATCTTTTGGTCTTTCAGCAGTGTATTCTTCCCTTGTATTTGCTGTGTTCTCATCATGTTTAATGGAAGTTCTGTGAGCACAGTCCCATAGAAGAAGGACATATCACTAAGCTGCCAGCGATATTGTTTTAACAGCTTTTGAAACATATCACCAGGAAGCAGATGTGGCTCGTACTAAGCAAGTACTGGGGTTAATATTTCAAAACCTTCATAGTTTCTTCAGTTGAAAGTGAGCATAATAAAAGAAGTCTATCATTTTTATCATATTTGCTTTAGTTTTAATGGCACAGATCAAAGACTGACAATACGAAGTAACATGCGTTACACACTGACACACCTTCCATTGCACATGAACACAAATGTGGCTTATTAGTTTTAATGATATACTCACTTGAGTTCTGGAAAATTTTCAGATGTTATCAAACTTTGTAGGGCATGATTTCCTGTTAATTTTAAATGAGTTAAACCATGTAGCCCCGTCACAGGAAAAGAGGACAAAAGGTTGGATGACACATCCCTGCGTAACAGCAAATAAAAATCAGCTTATGGTTTTCATTTTTTTTCAACACTAATAGTGTCACATTGAAAAAATAGGTTAAAGTTTTCTAACTCAATAAAAAATGACTGTATTAAACAGAGGCCCCAGTGAATGCAGCAAAGCTGCAGCACCGCTCAGGAGTACTCACCTTTATGTCTAGCAGAAACCTAACAGTAACATCTAGCAGTCAGTTGGGTCTCTGTTCCCAAATTTTGACTCAAAGCATTCATAGTGACAGTTTTGAGACTAGCAAATGAATTTAAAACCTTCTCCCTAGACTGTTTGAATTCAAAGGAGCTGAAGAGCTTCCCACATTTGAAAAGATTCAGTGGGATGCTATAGGGCATTTTCAGGCATAGCTGCCCTGAAAGCTGCCCAAGGAGCAGGTCAGGTGTGTGGGGAAGATGTGCATTTCAGGAAGGGACAGGTCTGAGCTGGAGCAGAGGGAGATGACATTTCCAAGCTGGTTTGTCTGACTGGCTGAGGAAAGACA
This sequence comes from Zonotrichia albicollis, assembly GCF_047830755.1. Taxonomy (NCBI): domain Eukaryota; kingdom Metazoa; phylum Chordata; class Aves; order Passeriformes; family Passerellidae; genus Zonotrichia; species Zonotrichia albicollis. The sequence continues at coordinate 48,681,068 of NC_133822.1, forward strand.
GAATAGTGCAGATGAATACAGATGGGTAACTTGGGGAAGACAAAGCAGGTGAATGAAAAAGTGGTAAGTGATCAAGGCAATACGGCAAAGTAGTGAAAGAGGGGGAGTCCAGAGGTACTGTTTTCTATTTTGCTCTCTCTCTCTCCCATTTATTCAATGAGTCTTTTCAGTCCTCCTCACAATTATCTATTCTCTGTACTTCAGATGGGCAACAGCCAAAGAGGAAGAAGCAAAGTCTGATGCAGTTGAAATGCTTTTATGTACAGGAAAGTCTGGACTATACCCTGAAATCTAAGGCCTAGGCATAAAATAAGGTATGTTGATGGACTGGGCTTCTGCCTTTCTGGTTTAGTGTGTGTCGTCTTGCACACAGCACCCTTAAAGACCAAAGGTGAAATTCAGGTCCTATTGCAATGCTAAAAGTGACCACTGACTTGAGGGGGACCAAGGCTAGAGACTCCCATTTCAGGAATCACTGGTACACTGTGTTATTGTTTGTGTTCAAGGGCTTTTTTCTTTAACCGCCTCTGACTGCTGTATGTTATTGTCCAAAGCTGCAATTTACTGCTCACCTCACAGAGTAAGTAAGTTCTGAGAAGGGCCCCAAAAGGGATATTATAGACAAAAATTGTCTGTGTGGGCATTTGTCAGTGCACCATCCAGAGGGCTTTGCACATCAACAGAAATGAACACCTCTCCAAATTTAGGTTTAGTAGCTACCAGATTATCTGTGAGCAAATGCCCAGCATCATATTTTTGTGTCAACCACGTAGCTAGACAATTCCAGAGGAATTTTTAATCATATCTTCCCCATACAGCCAATGCCTCAGTGATTCATATCAAAAGAGCATTACAGTGACAATTGGAAGTAGGAAAAAAAGTTAGCATGCACTGAGAAGTGCTTGTGAACAAGGCCTGCAAAACTGGCTGCTGATGTTTTGACCACTAACTGCTCTGGCTGAACTTACTAAAGAGGAAAAACTACTTCATCAAATGAGGAACAATGAAATAGAGATGAATTCTGGAAAAAAATTTCTTATTTAATTTTTAATCCAATTCCTGAGGCCTGAAGCACAAAAACCAGAAAATCTTTATCACTGCTACAACAAATTAACTGCTAATAAATTGAATGATAAGAGACAGATGCACTGATAATCTTCATGGACCTCATTTGATTACACAGTGTTGTATGCAGCACTGCTGTAATACCTATGTGAAGTGGGGAAATACAAGAAAGCAGGCATTTAGAAAAGGATTCAACAGACCAGATGATTAGAACAGAGAAACTCTCAATTTCTGCTGGGGCGCCAAGTTATTAAACTTTTGCATGCTCTTGGAAGAAAAATGCAAAAAATTGAATGTATAAGATATTTAAATACTTACAGTTTGATCAGAGATGGTAAAGAGGAGAAGGCATTGGGGTGAATAGTTTTAATTTTGTTCCAAGATAAATCCCTACAAGAAAAGTGAGTAGAAAATTACATACCCACTGAGTGAATATGGAAGTTTTCAAACACTTGATTAGAAGGCCTAAATATAAAAAAGGTATCAATTACATGCCAATATTTTCAATAAGCTCCTGTATATCTCATAGTGCAAAGTATTTTTAAACTTTTTATTAGTCAGTTGTGGTGTTATTAAACTGGCAGCTTAAAATGTCTCAATTCCTGCCACAGCCCAAGGCATTTCAGTCTGCTTCACAGCCTCCTTAATGCAGGAGAAAAAAAGGTGGGTTATATGGACTAAGTCTTCTAAAACATTCTCATGTGACTAAGAGCAGCAACCCATGGTCAATAGGCTTAACTTCATAATCTCAATTTTCACCACCCCTAAAAAGTCAAAGAGACTGAAAGCAACTCTTAAAAAATGTACGGCTTCAATTCTGCAAAAAATTCCAATCATTAGTAATTTCTTGACAAAATCACTCCTCTAGGACATGAGTCTGTGTGAAAACTGGAAACCTGCTCATGACTGGACTCCACATCTTAAGATGCTGCTCTCTGTAAAAAGACTTCCCACTCCCTAGAGCTGATTATAACGTGAACCTGCCAACAGACACCAGCTCTGGCCCAGTCAGTCTCTCTAATTCCACCAGAAACATCTAGAAATGACAGTTCCTATGGCCATAAGCTTAAATATTTTAATTCATTGCTGCAGGTGCTAAACCTTCCAAAGTTTGCTCTCCTTTCCCAGTCATGAAGTCATGGTGAAAGACCATAGTGAGGAAAAACTGAAAGAAGGATCTTTTGGGGTACATCATGAGCAGACATGATGCAGCCCATGTTTTTGAGAACCTGTGTGAATGTCTGTCCGGGGGTACTCACAGAGAGCGAAGAGCAGCCAGCTGCCGAAACGTGTCTGCTTTGATTTCAGCGATTTCGTTGTGATGCAAGTCACTGAAATAGCAATAAGGATCTCCTCAGTTTCAAAGACACTTGGAAGGCACTTTGGGGTGTTTTGGATTGTGCTTATGATCCACTTCAATAAAGTGTATCTGGGGTATGTCAAATCAGCCAGCAATAACCAAATTAATTATAATCAAACACACATAGATGATTCTTTTTAAGCTTTTCACGGTGGTTTAGCACTTACATTTTTTGGAGTTTTTTACATGCAGTAAAACAAGGTAAATCTTCCAGCAGGTTATAAGACAGATCCCTGAATTATACAAGAAACAAATAGATTAACATCAAAAGAATGTTAAAAGAAAAAATAGCTTTCATTGTATACCTTCATGCTCAATTAAAAATAATTCCTTTCTATCCACAGTCACAGAAGTGTACAAACTCACTTATTTCTCATCTGTCACATTTTGATTTCTAACTGAAGAGGAGAGAGGAGGAGAAAAGGCAAGACTTATTAACTCCATATCCACATTTGCAAATTCCTTTCATTGTCTGAAGATTTCCTGCTTGAAGTGTAGACTTCTGTTGAGTGTTTTACAGCAATAATATTGTTGACTTCTGTTTGAGTTTTACAGCAATGATATTGGCCATCTAGATTTATACCACAGATTTCATATATATGTTTAAATTCTGATAAATACTTTAAAAATTTAAAATAATCTACTAAGCATATATACTCATATTTTTTAGAGAAGGTCCTGTATTTTTCTGATGAGAGTCACAGTCATCTTCCCATTCTACACTTTTAATTAAGCAGTTGCCTCTGATCCTTAGACTGCTACATCTTATAACTGAAGGAAATGGTCAAAAAATATTGGAACTAACTTTGAAATCAATCACTACATGGGAAGAAAAAAAAATCTTAAAAAGACTTGAGCCAAAACTCAACAAATTACAGAATAACTGAAACATCTGGACTGATTTACAGTATAATATAACTAATCAAAACCAAGCCCAGGCAATTTGCAGAAACTGAAGGGAAAAAAAAAAAGCAACCAGACACCAGCCCCCACCACCCAAGAGTCACATCCAATATATATATATGTGTGTGTATATGTGTGCATGTGTGTGTCATTCAGGGAAAACAAAATGGGACATTTGCATGTGAAAAGAATAGAGAAAAAAAGCTTATGCCTAGAATTAGAAAAAAATGTCCTTTTTCACAGTTATCCAGTATTGTCACATTAAAGAGATTAACTTTTCACTATCTGAAATTCTTCTCACTTCTCAAATTCCCTAAAACTGGTTCACCTCCACCTATTTAATCCCTTGGTAAAACTGTAGTTTCACTGTTATTTTTCCAAGAGGGGCACTTGGACTACTTTGTATTTGATTAGAGGAAGTAGTGCAAGTAATGACTGTGTGTGTCTTTAAGGTATTCTACTCTGATTTTACTCTGTAGAAAGGCAAATATCAGTATGTTTGGGGTGTGGGGTTTTTTGTTGGGTTGGTTGGTTGATTTTTGTTTGTTTTGGTTTGGTTTTATGTGTGTACAAATCAGACATTACAGGGTAGGGTTCAAGTGAGCTAGAGGCTTTTAGGCCAAGGTAAAGGATGTTTTGTATGTCTGGCAGACACTGGCTATTCTGTCAACCACAGGTTTATCACTTAGGTCTTCTTAAAAATATGTTACCAGCTTGAATTTTGTACATACCGACATCCCCTCCTCACACATGGAAAAAATCCCTGAACTTGACACCCTTCTCCCCTCAGTTTCTGTCAGAACTCCAGGAAATATTTTACTTGTTTATTTTTAAGGTCTTTTTTCCCACTTTCTTAATAGATGAGGCTCTTGGCAGCAGCAGAGGGCAAGTGGCTTTGTTCCCTCAGCTGTGCTGAGGGAGCCTTTCCAGGTTGCTGGGGTTGTGCTCTCACAGACACCTTTCCTGCAGGTGAGCACACCTCCAGGGAGCCTCAAGCACATTCACCTCAGCAGGATGCACAAACTGGCTTCCAGAGCCCTTGGATGTGAGTTGAGGGCATTTGTTTGTGTGTGTGAGCCAGGGAGCCCCTGCAAGGTCGCAGTCTCCACGCAAGGCATGGGGGGTGGGTTCAGTGCACCCATGTCTTCCATGGCACAGCCAGAACTGATGTGCAAGGCAAAATGGGAACTCAGCAGGCTCATTCCAGTCTGGCAGCAATGGGGAAAGAGCAGCTCTTGAGTACCTGAAATTGCTGATAAATCAGTTCCCTCCTCTTTTAAGTATCAGCTTGAATTATATACGGTAATACTCAAAAATAAAAAATGGGCATTTCCAATGGACAGGCTTACTCTACTATGAACTCTGTAAGTTATTGATTGCTGTATTATTTGTTTGCACTCTGTTTCGAGGTTATTTATTATTTTTGAATGTTGCAGGACATATTTAAACTTAATTCTGTGTGCAGACTTTTTTTCTGGCAGCAGACTGTCTTTTATCATTCTGGAAACGGTTATATTGAGTCCATTAACTAAAACTTAATTTTTTCTGGAAATGCTCTTGACATTCACTCTGGTATTCAAATAATGCATTATAATTAGTGCTATTTCAATATTGGCTAGAGAATTAATACCAAATAGATTCTTAGTGATGTAATACATAGAGGAAAGCGCTTTTGGCTCATTCTCAAAGAAGTGGACACAATGATTACTTTCCTTAGTGATTAAGCAAACTCCAAGGAAATTTCCAAGCTAAAATAATATTGTGTGTTTAGTATACCAATATGGCCAGCTATGTCAAAGAATAGTCTATTAAAACTTCAGTCAGCTACTTATGTCTGGTTGGGAAAGAAACTAAAAGAGAAACATAGCAAGTACTCAAAACTGCTCTCCTTACTTATATTTTCTATTTACTTCAATGAATTATTTGCCCTAGTGAGAAAAAATCCCAAACTACTGTAAGAGAAACAGAACGAATGAAAATAAGGTAGGTGTGTCTTTTTTTAAACAAAGTCAAGAATCTTTTTATCTTTTCCTAAAAATATACCAAGTAAATATCTTTCTCAGCAATGTATGAGAAATCCTGATTGGTAAGTAGGTTGTAAACTTTTTAAATAACACAGGGGCCAACTCCCTGAGATGAATTCCTAAGAAGGAATGAGATACACAGAAATAGTAGTAATTGGATAATTTTGAAATCATAATAGTTTCATTTGTCTATTAATCTCTTGCATTAATGTCATGTTAATAATCTTACTGAAACGTACAGCACTTGGAGATTAGGTAACTGGTCACAAGCTGATTTGGGGAGAAAGGTGATCTGTGCTCCTGTGAGTGTCCTGTAGAAAGAATTTATGAAAAACAATTACTTTTTGAAGACCGAAAACCAAAATTTTTTTAGCACATGCTTTACAATAAGTCAGTTAACAAGAAAATAAAACAAAGCAGAAATACTTCTCTAGCACTTACAAACTCTCCAGACTTGTAGTCCCTGTCAGATCAGGGAACTCTGTTAACTGTGAAGCACCATTTAAAGTCCTAAAATTAAAAAAAAAAAAAAAATCAATAAAATTAGGGTGATGGAAGTGTGGGACAACTCTAGTATTACAATATAAAAAGAAAACTAAAATAAAAAGTAAACACATACAGAGTTCTTAGTTCTGGTAAGTGTTGAAAAGCAGATTTTCCAACAAGCTGGATAGGGTTATCATAAAAATGTCTGGAAAAAAAAGGATAAAAAGACATTTAATGAAAAATATTTTAAATATTCTAAATATATTATGATACTATAATCAAATGAGTAAACTCTCTATGATGAATCACAGACTGTGCCCCTCTGGTTGTAGCAGAGGTCACTTCTGAGCTTTTCTCACTCTCTAATCTATATTCACTAGCCACATGTCACATTTTGAACATTGAATCAGTCGTTGTTTTCCTGTTTTAATGCCAGAAGCCAGTCAACAAAATATTCTCTCTTCCTCCCAGGTTTGTGAAGATAAAATTTTACATATGAAGAATTTTGTTATGACCTGAGACGAATGTAAGCATAGCACTTGCAGAAGTCAGAACTTCCCCTGTTGAGAAGAGATTCCCTTGCCCTCTTGAAGTCATGCTGCTTTTGGTCATGGAATATTACTCATCATTATTTTTCTTACACTTATTTTGCAATTTCTTAATTTGAAGTTGTCCATTAAGTTCATTTTCATGTAAGATGATGGGAATTCAGAATGGAGTCCATCAAGAGTAATTTTAACCAGCTTTTATGTTGCCAATAATGCTAAGAGATTTAGAAGTAACCATTCAAATAAAAGGTCAAAGGCCAGAGACCACTACTTGCTTCCCTTAATCAGTGCTTGAAAACTGCCATTCTTTCCGCGAAGCTGGAAAGATACAAGCTTGTTTGCTTGAATGGTGACGTGCTACAAAGTGTACTCACAAAAAAAGCTATTGACAATTAGCCACAAATATGATACTTAGTTCCACAGTCTCCAATACAAAGAGTCATTGAAAAGATTCTTATCACTTACATTGTAATAAGTGAAGGATTACCCACAAATGCACGCTCAGGTATTGACTTGATGTTATTGCTATGAAATCCCCTACAGAGAAAAAAACGTTTATATGTCAAGGAAAAAAAAGGGAAGACTCAGTCTGTAATCACAATGCATAATGATCTTTTTTTTTTAGAGAAAGAAAAGTCTCCAAATGTAAAGGTAAATCCTTGTTTTCTGGAATAATACAGAACTGAGAAAAACAAAAGCAAAGGAAAAAGAGAGAAGAGAGAAGAGAAGAGAAGAGAAGAGAAGAGAAGAGAAGAGAAGAGAAGAGAAGAGAAGAGAAGAGAAGAGAAGAGAAGAGAAGAGAAGAGAAGAGAAGAGAAGAGACAGCAAAATTGCTGAAATTCTGCACTTCTCTAAATGAACAAAACTATTCAGATGAAGAAAACTTCAAAATGACATTTTAAAATTCAGGGTATATGCATGTATGTATGTTGATATAATGTAAATATATACAAATATATGAACTAAGAACATCAATATTTAGATATTAATAATTAAATAGATAACAATATATTTCACCATGCGCTTGTTAAACTTCAACATCCTTTTGCTGGATGGCACAAGTTTACAAAGGAAATGATTTTATACACTATATTGTAATGTTGATCCTCCCACAACCACCTTTTTATTGAGATATTTTAAATGTGGACACAAACAAAATGTAATTGTGCCTGCTGGATAGAGAGCCAAATCTTTGTCTCATCATTAATTACTGGATTTCATTCATATGAGTAATTCTCCATTGTGAAAAACAAAAGGAACAACTAAGATTTCAAAAGAACAATGATGATTTGTGTGGGAAACTCCCATTAGTTCAGTCGGGTATGAAGAAGGCTTCCCAGCCTACATTTATGCGTTACTAAGCCTCCAATTGTTCACTGAGGCAAGCACTCTTGCCATTACTTGAACAGGTCCCCCATTATTGGTTTTAGCTGTTTAGGCATTGTGCTACTGGTGATGAGCTGCAGAGCAAGGCTTTACATCCCCGCTTGCTTTGCATACTCGAAGCAGAATAAGCACCTCGTCTAGAACCAGTAATCAGATTGGTTTTGAATGGGATCCCTTGCATGGCAGAAAAAACCCAAGGAAATAGCATGACTACCTCCCAGAGCAATATCTGCTACTAGCTGTGCACAAACAGGTCACAGTTTGTGTTTCCAGCACAAACTGTGAGAGAGACACGAGGTCCCAGCCAGAACCAGCCTTGCAGAGGTGGCCCTGCACTGAGCTGAGCCTCGGTGGGGCTGCGCTCCCACGAGGGTCTGTGGAACTCATCCCCTCCTTACAGGATCAGCTCCCAGGGCCACACAAAGCACAGAACCACATGGTCTCATGTCTGTGCTGCATGGCAGGTTGCAATTTCAGACCCCAAATGTTTCTTGCACATAGTTGACACTCAGAGGTGAAATCCTGTGGGGGCCATAGTAACCTCAGGCACATCAGGCAGTTTGCTGGTGCATTTGGTGTAAACTCAGTTACCCATTTTTGGCTGCTGACTCCAGAGGTCATCAAAAAGGCAATTCTTTGAGGTCACTGGATTTCATAGCAATTATTTTATGGCATAAACAGCAGCTGAGAACATTTGGGCTGGGAAACTCATAGCCCTGCTGCCTCTTGCAGAGCTGCATTCTGGCAACACTGCAGATGCTGAGCAGGAGTCTACAGTATCTGAGGGTACCTGCTCTGGAAAAAATCTCAGGTGGCTACTTAAAGTTGGCTTTTAGATCAGTTTGTGATGCAGCAGGGGTAAAACCATGTCCAGCTAGTATGTGATGACTTATTTTTGTTAAAAATCTATGCTGATAGTACCATTGACATGGTAAATAAGTCAAAAGGAAAGAGTTCTGAGCATATGCAATAATGTGTACATTGTGTGTATGATGTATGAACAAAATTTAATTACTTTCAGTTTTTTTATAATTGATCTGTTTTTCAAAATAAATTTGAATAATTTAATTTCATTGTTGATTTTCCTGATGCAAACTATGCTTGTGCATACAAAAGTGTTTTATTCACAACATTACAAAGAAATGACTATATATATAGAAAATAAATTGCTTTTAACTTAATAGAGGTGAGGGAGGGAAGTTGGTAAAACTTAATTAAATCTGATGGACTAATAAGGTTGTCATGCCTTCATAGCTAGAAGACTAATACACTGGATAGTTTGCAAAATCTAACTCTTGTGTTTAGGATTAAAAGTGAATTAATTATGTTTGTTGTTTACTCTACTCCAGAAAGGAAGTTCCTGGAAAAGACCCACTGCACAAGGCAACATAAAAGTAAAAGTGGTCAGAATTTGAATGGCCTAAACTGAACATTGAAAATTATTTTTTATGTATGTTGGCATGCTTATTAGTTTTTCCTAGGATATCAGTTTTAAAGAATTACTGATAAAATCACCAGCATTAAAAAAAGAAACAAAGAAATCACATACTAGACAAAACATCCTTCTTCCTAATATGAGCTCTGTACTTACAGCTCTTTTAGGTTTTTTAGTGTCCTGATAGCTGTGGGGAACTCGTCCAGACTGTTGTAATTTAAATCTCTGTGTGAAAATAGATATTATTATTTCGGTTATGCACTGCATAACAGATAACATAACATTGTTGACATTTGTAATGAACTATCATCTTCTATGCATTGAATAAATATATACAGTAAAAAGACAGGAAATCCTCAAATGTGTATGGATATTTTCCAACAAAGTCTATTTAGAGCACATTATTGTTCCTATTTTTATCAGCATTCTAATTTTAGTTACATTTTAGCTACTCTGTAATAAGAAAAGAAAGTAAATTCAAGTACTACTAAGGGATTTGTTGTTTTATAAATTGCCCATCCTTAGCATTACATTAACAGGGAAAAAAGTCTTTCAAAATAATATTCAATGATTTTGGCGATCTGTACTTTACATGCCTAATACATTTCTCTATAAATATTTCTAGATGTATTGTTAATTTAAAGACTTGATAACAGTCAAGAGAATCGTTCTAACCACACAAATTGTAAAAAAGATAGTGTAGCTACCATAGTGACCTCTGCTTTAAGAAATGCTCACGCTGTAGCAGTAATTAGACTTTATTCTGGTAGGCTGAATGGATTATAATCCTACTTCTGCCCTCAGCATGACCTATGTATGCTTTAGCATTTAGGAGATGGCTGAAACTAAAATTGAGATATGCCAGTTTACTGTGATGCTCTCTGGCAACACTTTGTGAGGAAAACAGTCTGAAAAACTGGAGCAAAAGCCTTTTTAAATAGGCAGGCAAAACCCAAGCCACAGTTTACAATAGATTGAAATTGAAATAGTATCAGGCTGAAGTAATGCAGGCAGGAAACTGCTGTCTGAACTCAACAAGGCTTTCCTTCCTGCTTGTAAATCTCTCCTGCTTATTGACAAAAAGAGATTACAGGCATGTACGGTTTGGTTTTGCCCTCTAGTGATATGTGATTTCCAGACCTACGCCTCAATGCAAACAAATGATCTTAAGGCTGGCGTCCATCATTTACACCAAGATCTCTTCAGATTATCTTGAGACTATCTGGGAACTGGTCTGTACATTATGCAATTACTGTGCTTGAGGCAAGTGCCACACGGTCCTGTTGCAGGGAAGTGGCTGCATCTACATTTATTCCCGGGTTTGTGATTGTCCTCTGTGTTTTCAACTCTCTCATGCCAGGTGGCTGGGACTGAGTTTGCAATTACTTATTCCATTGTTCTGTTTTTCCCCATTTGTGACCAAGTGCCATGTGAATATCAGTTAAATAAACAAAACAAACCATTACATTTTCCCTCTTCCTTTCCCGTCCCCCTTTCCTGTGCTACACTAAGGGACTTCCTCTCAACTCACAGGCGGCCAAAAGTCCAAATTGTAAAACTGCAATTCAGTGGCAAGGGATCAATGCAATCAAACTGGTGATAAAAACCCCCAAGAAGCCCAAACCTCCTTGCTTCCTAATCTCAATGACAGATGAAAGTGGGCAGTAAACAGGTTTGTGGATGGGAAAGCAAATAGTCACCTTTAGACTAGCAATATCCATGTCTAAAACAATTTGTTTCTCATAATTGGGTTTTTAACCTCTGTCCTGGCTGGATATAACATCCAAAATCACTGAAAATGATGCAGCTGACTGCAGCAGGTGCGAGAAGAAGCACATGCAAAGTTTTACTGTCCCTGTGGCATTTCTGGGGTCTGGGTGACTCCAGCAGATAACATCTGTATTTGACTAATTGTAGCAAAATAATTCCTGCTAACTATTAGCACCGCATTCCTGTTTGGTATTTTATGTAGATTATGGTTTTGCTGGAAAGCTCAAAAATTTTGAATTGATCTAAACAGAATTACAGTGGAAAGTTGAGGAAGTTTCAGTCTTTACCAGTGCTATTCTTTATCAGAGCTCTCTAAAGATGAAAACTTGGATACAATTGAAACATTTCTCCCACTTGTAAAGCACATGCATTATTTCACTATCTAGAACTTTTGCTTTCTACAGGTATAAAAAAATAAACCCATCTAATTTTATAACTCTCCTCTGTGGTAAGATAATTTCTTAGTGTTAAAGCTTTTCACTGTGACAATTTCCAATCTAACTATTAGCTTTATTGATTGAACAAGACAAATAAATAGTACTAAACTAGGCAACCATAAGTTCATGAATAGTCATTCCTTTTTATATGCTCAACACAGTTTTCAGCTGTCTTTCAAACAATTTATCAATTGACAATGCTTATTAAAAAGGCAAACAAATTTTATAGTCAAAAATAGGATTTACTACACAGAGTCAGTGAACTATCACTTAGATCCTGTAGCGATTAGGCAAGCCAAACCCCACATTTGGCTTTTGGGCTATTTTTATTCTTTCAGAATACTAATGAAAACACTCTAAAAAAAAAAAAGAAACAAATAAGAGGTCAACTCACAATGTCTCTAGGCTGTGGAGCCCATCAAAGCATTTCTTTCCCAGGGAATAGATTCTATTGTTATGGAGATGTCTGCAGGGGAACATTAAGCACACAGTCAGGAGAGTACACTGCACACAGTGGACTAAAGCAAAACATTTTGATAGTTAAATCAAAATTAACTTATTTTCAGGCATGCATTGATCATATGCAATCATGCTTTTGCAGGAGCATGTACAGGTGACACCTCTACTGCCCACCACCCATTCTCCCAATAGCTCTCCATCTGGTTTCACAGAAGGGATCTGTTTTAAAACCACCTAGACTGTTCAAAAGTGTTGTATCCTGTAGTTCCAGGCTGGGGTTTGCATAATGAATTGACATATTCTCAATGATTGCTAATTAGTTAGGTAACATGCCTGAAAAACTGTATGTGGGGTGTGAGATGTATATATTTGAAAGATTTGTATTCAGAGAGTGTTATAGGGTATGGCCCAAAAGAGCAGCCATTGAGGAGATGGATAACACAGCACACAGGTACGGGGCATTAGGCTTGCAGAATGCAAAAAGGCACAAAGCAATAACACAAAAAGTTGTAGCTTCCCTTAAATGAGTAAACCAAGTAATCTTAGAAGTGCTGTAACTTGCCTTTCTTTGAAATTATGAAAATCAGTAGCTACTTCCTAAAATATTTAGCACTTGACAGTAATTTTTTATATTTTTAACCAATTCTAATCCCTTCTCCCTGCCACCCATCTCAAGTCTCTGAGTTCTACCTATTTCTGTCTTTCAGAATTGACATGGAAAAAAACCCACTCTGAGTGAAGCTCATTAATGCGAGTAGATTCAACTTGTAGCCACTTCAGGTCATTTAATTTAAAAAGAATGCCTTTTCCCCAGATTTTTCCTTCTATTTTGTCCTCAAAATCCTACCCCTGTAGTAGAAGGAAACTAAGGGAGAAGGGCACTAAGAGAAAAGAAAGGCTGTGAATGAGTGGCTGCCAGGGCCTTCATTATATGCTGAAAATATTGTTAAAGATCAGAGGCTCTCTGAATGTTCTACAGAACCTAGAGAAATTGAGTTTACCTGTCTATCAAAGGCAGGAACTCTGACAGCAAAATAAAAATGTTCTGTGGGTTTTTTCTTTTCTAGGAAGAAACCCAATCAGCTCTATATTTTTAATGACTACTCTGACCTTTAATGCTTTAGTTAGCATGAAGAGTGCATCTTCAAATTCCAATTATGTTTGGATCTTTAATTATAAAGGTTTTGACTTCTCCAATTGACCATGCACTTTTCCACTGTGCAGAAAGTTTGCCACACTGTATAGAGTAGTAACCCAATGAAAGCAGAACCACACACAAAGATTTTGATGAGCCAAAAAGATCAGCTATTGTAGGTTGTGAGAAATGATTCAATTATTAACCACTTCAAAGCCCAGATGATTAGAAATAAGCAAGGCAGAGCTTAAATAAGGAAACCTAACTGAGCAGAACAAGCATGGCATGAAAAGAAATTATTTTCTCCTGCATTTCTTAACTGTCCTCTTATCACTACATTTCTGGTAGGGGTCTAGAGAACAATATTCAAGACAGCCTCTTGTCTTTTCCATTGCTGACATAAGTCTAGAAGGTCAATCAATCACAAGTCCATCCATTCTTTAACTTGAAAGGGATTGATGTTTAATGCAAAGAGAAGGCAAAAGCTTTGCAGCACAAGACAGGTGTTTATCCCCAATTTTGGGGCCCCATGGAGGCAGAGATAATGACTATAGCTGCCAATGAAGAACCCTGATGCGTGCCAGGTTCAATGCTTACACTGGGGCTAGAGTATGCTACCACATGCTAAGTGTCTTACATGGTTTCTGACAGCCTGTATAGCTTGATTATATAATTCTCTCTTTAATAATGTTAATGTTTTCCAAAGCATCCTGAAATTACTTCTCCATTAAGTTTCTCCAGCCAGTCTAGATTTTTTCCATTTGGTACATTCCCAGAAGGTAAGAAGCTGAAACCATGTTTCATAGTACGCCTTCCCGATTTTGGTGCCAGCGGTGCATGTTTCAGTTAGTGGAACCGGTATGCAAATGTAACCGAATACACAACTATATATACTTTCTATGACAGGAAATGCATATTTTTTCTACTGGATGGCATTCTTTCCAAGTTCCCCAGAAAGATTTCCGTTCATTTCCTGTTTCTAATCTTCTCTCCTTCAATCTTAGACAACACACAATGCGCCCCTTCCTGTTTGTTTTGCTGACCAGATAGGGTGATTTTTAATTCCTTTGAATATTTTATTGAGATGGAAACTTTGAAGCTAGATCAAAACAAGTGGTTTAGCAAATGCTAGTCAAACTGTACCAAGATGCAAAAAAAATCTGTTTCTCCAAGAGGCCAAAGCCCTTCAAGAAGACACTGTGTATAAAAAGAAATCAATAAAGCTTACAGAACTACCAAGCTGGAGAGGTTTCCAAAGGCATAGTCCGGTATGTAATGAATTTTATTCAGTGCCAATGTCATTGCCTGAAGTGCTGGTAAACTTCTAAAAGCTTGGACAGGAATTTCTGTCAAGGAATTATCATCTAGCCACAGGTGTCTAAGGGAGACCAAGCCATTGAAGCAGTTGGGGGGTACATAGTTGATGTGGTTGGCATCCAGACGCCTAGGAGAAGAAGAAACAGAGAAAATTGACTTCAAGAAAAGAAAAGTGTCTTTGCACAACAGCTATAAGAAGTTGTTACCATGAACATAACCCCAAAGGATGGGCATGGATTGCCACTTCCAGTTTTCATTTTCTGGAGATTCTACATTCCCATCTTGCTTGCAGCCTCATCCTTGAGATCTAAAATCATGTTTAAATGTCTGCTTGTCATCTGGCTCTGCAGAGACAACAGCTCTCCTTCGGAGCCATCAACTCACTGAGAGCACACACTGATCATTTTTGAGCAGAGTCTCTCTAAAGACCGGGTATGACTTTGTTTCCTTTTCCAATTGTTTGAAACCATAGAACAAAAAAGTGCATGAAAATCATCCAGAGACTCTCTTCCAGAATCTACAAATCACTGAGCTGCAAGATATTTCGGATTTCCAAATGCTAAACACCCTTCCAAAACCCATAAATAGAAATCACTTCTGAGTCTCTGGAGGCTCCTGCTTTACCTTTCCTTTAATATTACGGAGTTACAGAATCACAGAATGAGCTGTGTTGGAAGGGACCCACAAGGATCATTGAGTCTCACTCATGGCCCTGCACAGGACCATCCCCAAGAGTCCCATCATGTGTCCAAGAGCATTGTCCAAACACTTCTTGAACTCTGGTAGCCTTGCTGCTGTGAACACTTCCCTTGGGAGCCTGTTTCACTGCAAATATTGTTTATCCTAATAATTCTAATGAGAACTGAAGTTCACATTTTTTTAGTAGCAGCATAATGTTTTTTACCTAGAGATTTGTATTGCCAATGTGATGTATTTGTGTTGAAAAAGAAGTTGCTAAATGCACTTCAGCTGCTGCAGAGCCAACAGAGGGAGCTCAACTGCATGCTGTACCTTTGCAGAGTCTGCAGGTGATGCCTTGTTCTTACACTTGTGTAATTAAGGATTAAAGCTAGAAAACCTTTTCAGATGTGGTGCTGCAAATACAACGTCATCTATTCACCGTCTTTTGTTTTTGCAGTGTTTTGCTTTTTCATTGTGAATCTTTCAGGGAAAGATTTAAAAGTGCACTTCAGATTTCTGAAAATTTGTGAAACACCTAGTTGGGGATGTGGGCCCTGATAAACTTTTTCTACCTTTAATGTATTGAAGTGACTTTACCTTTTCCATAACATGAAAGCTGTGCTCCAAAAATTTTAATGAAATGTTTAGAGAAGAGTAATTAAGTGAATGGTAAAACAGAAATAAATTTAAATAGATGTTTGAAAATAGTACAGAACAAACAGCCACACCTGGGGTACAAAGAAGTAAGTCTGTACAACCTAAATTTGGTCTCTTTGAGAGAAATGCAATACTCTTTGTGGTGGGCATACTAATCTCTTTATTTAAAGCTGCTTCCTCATTTACAGTCATGTAAAATGTCAGGTCCGTTCTATCTCCTGTTCCATGCTGGCCCTACCTACTTCATGAGAACAAATAATGACTGCTAAGGCTCCGTGCCAGGCTGGCAAATAACTGAGACAAGGTCAGTTGGAACAAATTTATAAGGTTCAGTGTCAAAGCCCTTGTACAATTAAATTTTCAATATAATAACTGACATGTCAGGCAGCAGAGACAGAGCTTCCAAAATAACTCAGTGGTCTGTCAACAAATGGGTAAGGCTGGAAATGTTTAGAAATAGTCATGTTTTTCTTCCTCCTTTCCTCAGGCAACACCATGTTATGCCTGTGTTTTCAAATAAGGTTTAATTTGAATGAGTAGATGAGATTTCTTTGTGTTCAGTCAGAAGTAAATTTCTTCCCTGGGTGATGCTGGTATGTAAACTAAGAAGTTACAGTTGCCTTAGTTTGACAGTTTCCCTGATTAAAGAATGGAGGCTTTATTCAAACTCCATGTGCTGCAGTATTGCAGTTAACATCTCAGTGTTCAATAGGAAGGCTGCCTGGGCAGCCCTGGTGTCCCTGCTCACCCCATGGGAGTCTCTCCCAGCATGGCTGGCTGTGTGGAGAAGCCAACAGTTACTTGTTTGTATGTGACCCTGTGGCTGAAATGGCAATATTTCTGCTGTCGTCAGTGAGACCAGGATTTTTATCTTACTAATATTTCATAGCAAATCAAGGAACAGATTTTTTTTTTAATAGCTGAAGTTTCCAAATATAAACCCACCACTGGCTATGTAAATAAAACCCACAGAACAGAAAGAAAAACAGAACTGCTGTACTGTAAATGAAATTCCAGATAGTTGAATTATTGTTTAAATAAAGCTTGGAAGAAACAAAAAAGCTGCAATGATTTGTGCTTCAGGTTCTGTAACTGGGTTACATATCCTGCAAGTACTTATAAGAAGTACTGCCTCAAGTGCTCTTTTGTTATCTAATCTT
Source organism: Zonotrichia albicollis (assembly GCF_047830755.1). Lineage (NCBI taxonomy): Eukaryota > Metazoa > Chordata > Aves > Passeriformes > Passerellidae > Zonotrichia > Zonotrichia albicollis. Next base: position 48,697,891 of record NC_133822.1, read on the forward strand.
TTTTAAATTTCCAAGCACCGTTTTCCCTCTTGCAGATATTAAAAGGTTTCAGTAGTGGTTATGTTTCCTGTCATACTGTAGGTAATGCACATTGATGTATAAAGGACTGATCAAAATCACCCTTTTCAGCCAATTGTTTTACATGTGTTGATCAAAGTTTTGGCACTTTCAGAACTAAACCCATTAACTCACAAACATGACCCTATTTATAACTGAAAAATATATGTAGATAACATGTGGTGAGTTTGAAAGCTGCTATTATATTCCAGAGAGAGCTAATTTAGGGAAACAGAAATACTTGATCTCTTCTGATAGGCAGCATGTAAATAAAGCAGCCACTATGAAATTCACCATGAGCTCACTTAAAATGTCTAAACCCTTCAAAGCAAAAGCTTGAGATATGTGGACTGTAACCCACTAGTGTTTCCTGTGACACATGGAGAATTCTGCGACCATGCTCACAAATTATGAAAAGATATTGTCCATGTAAAATGAAAACCTCATTTACTGGTACAGACAAAGGCAGTTGTTTGAAAAAGACTTGATTAGCATTTCTTAATCAATTTAATATGAATGGATGCTAAGTTTCATAGAAGTGGTAGGTTTCTAAGGGAATATATATATATATATATACATTTCCCCCCATTTTCTGTATCTTTTCTCAAAAACAGCTACAACCCGGGTATATTCCACAACCAAGAAATTCCTTAATATCTTTTTGGAGTGCCTTGCTTATTCATTTAGGTTTAAATCAAATGCTAGATAGGAGATTAGGAAGGAGATTTCTCCCAAGCCATTTTTCCCTCTGAAATGAACAGCTATTACATGGATTGCCTCATTTTGAATGGATGAGGGCCAGAACACAATGAAAGGTCTGCAGAAGATGGAAGCCACGAGGAAGTCAAGGATAAAGTGTTTCTTTTGATGTTTAAGTTTAAAGCAGGAGAGGTAAGACCAAAGGAAAAGGGACTGTACCTAAGAGGTAGGGGGAGGCAGAGAAGTGGGAGCACAGGAGACTCATGTTGGGCATGGTAGATTAAAGAAGGTGGCACTTCTCCCTCTCGTATCACCTTCCTCTTCTCCTGACTCAGCTCTGTAATGCAGGGAGCCTCAGTCAAGTTTCTCCATGAAGTCTGGAGCAGTGATGGACAGGGCCTGTCTGGGGAGGGCACAAAGGCCAGGAGAGGGTCACTTGCAGCCCGCCATCTTTGTTAGTGTGTTGGCACACAGACTCTCTCAGGGGCTTGTTCACAGGATTGACTAAAGTACCACTTAGGTAATGGCAAGTGACATCTAAACTAGCTTTAAAAAGTGGATGTAATAAAAATAGGGCTGGCTGTTGTGAGCCATGTTTTTCAAACCTGGTTTTTTAAGCAGGATATCCCCTTCGGTCCACAGGGGAAAATGTTAGGACTATTGTAAAAAGCTTAATTACAACACAACAGTCCAGCAGTTCTCATATCTCAGTTTTACAGGACTGATACAAAGAACCCTGCATGGCAACAAGAAGACCAAAACGGACAAATAACAAGCTACAGTTTAGGAGCATTTGTTTCTGTCCCACTGCTCAGCCTTACATGAGGAGGTTTCTGCAGCCCTGGGAGTTTCTCAATCCATAGTGTTTCTCTTCACATTCAGATGTGCTGCTCAGGGGTGTTGGTAAACCTGCATTGAAGATGATGGATGCTGTCTTGCTGCATACAGAGAAGAGGCCAACTGCATTGTTATGTTTATACAAAGATAAAAACCTTGGCTCTGATACTGGGTACTTTCAATCCCCACAACTGAGGAAAAATGGGGGCTAGCAGCTGTTGGGTTATCCCAGGAACCTGGCTACAGACTCAGATCATGACCCCACAGACAGACAGACATGATGATGTGTCTGGGAGCACCCTCAAGTCCTTAGCCAAATGGCTCGGAGTGACCTTTCCTAGCCTCCCAAGCAAGCTGTCACCTTTTGAGGACAGTCCCAGGGGCATGTGATCTACCAGATGAACCCCAGGAATACATTCCCCAGTTCAGGGGAATGTTCTTTGGCATGGGTCAAAAGCATGCCAAGGACTCTGTTAAGAGTGCAGTTGGACAGGGGGCCGCAGCCAGAGCCTGGGAGTGCTCTGAAGCACTGCCTGCCCTGCTTGTGATTACCACAGGGGCCACTGCATGACCCCAGGACCTGACTGGAAACCTGCTCTAAGCCCCTGTGCTGCCAAACACTCCAACAGCAGCCTCTTGCCTCCCACATACCCTGGCGGGCTTCAGCCATGCAGGATGAGTTCTGAGGTTGAGAAATTTGTCTGTCTTAGAGATGTGATAAATCTCCACTCTTTTGAGATTACTCATAAGACAGGAAAGTGTCAGATGCCTGGTGGCTCCTATTGGATGAAAGAATACATCACCAGCTGGCCAGGAACGGCTGATACAGACTCTTTGCACCCCACTTTGAGAGCAACTGACTGGTTGAGTTAGAGGCTGCACATCAAAAAAAACCAGTAGCAAATGCATTTTAGGTAACCTTGCACCTCTATCTTCCTCTCCTTGGTTATCAGTCCAGAAAAATGTCTGTGACTGACAGGGGTGGTCTGATACTCTACTACTGCTTGGTGTTTCAGTCCCTCTTCTGTTGCCCACTGCCCCGGGGCTGCAGCAGCCGGATGGTGAAGGTGTGCAATAAACCAAGGAGACTGCAACAGCGAATTTTGAGACATCTTTGTGTATGTGTAGACATCTGCATGGGTACAAACAACCTCAATTTCAAATGTGGGAAATTCCTCCTCTGGGAGTTTGTGGGTACCCGTTGAGGTACCAGCTTTCTTGAGAAGGATAATACCTTCTGTAGCCTTCATTATCATGGGGTGTGACATGGAAAACCACAACTAAGGCTCCTGTGTTCTTGGGAGAGAATGTAGCTTCATCAAAGTTGTTTGGTCTTTCAATTAAAAAGCAGGATTATTAACAGATGCATCAAAGTGGAAAATAATTGTTCAAATTTAACATTTCTGGGGAAAAAAAAGTGCTGGGTTTTAATTTTAAGCCTGAACTGGAAGAGTTGCAGAACTATGTGCCCTCAAAGTCTTCCAGTGCTTTTTCAGGCTAGACATGGAAACTTCTCTTTAAATGTCAAATATTTGGGAGAGTAGGGGGACATTGAAAAATCCATTTGCTGACCTGTTCCAGACAGGCAACTACTGAGAACATCTGAGATGAATTCTAGATAATATTTTGTATCAAATTTAGTGTCAGCATCAGGTGGTCTATAAATACTGAAATACCCAATAAATAAAATTTAAGAAATCTACAAATTATGTTGGAAAATGCTAAAAAATTTCATTGACACTACTTTGCTGTTACTTGTAAAGTCGAATTACTTTACTTCACAAAATTGCAGCTTTGCAGGTTGTTAAGGGAGAAAAGATGGTTTATTTTTTCCATCTGTCAACTGTTTAAAGTGCTTTGTATGCCATTCTGCCCTATTTTCCACTATCAAAGCAAAAGTCCTTTAAATGTCACAGGAATGAGAGTAAGTGATACAGTAAATAACACTGCTTTGAAATGTTCTTCATGACTGGTGTGGCATGGGCAGTGAGATAGCACCCGACCTGTTCTTAATTTTGACTATTTGTGTGTCTGACAATGCAGCAGTAAGAGCTGTTTAGACATCATTAACAATGATATCTAAACAAGAAAATAAATAGAATGGAAGTTTCATCTACAGTATTCACTGCAAAGGGTTGTGTTACAATAATCCAAATAAAAGAATAGCAGAAGTTTTTCCATATGCAATGACAATTACCCTTTCCTCCTTTATTTAGCAACATTTGAAAATGAAGATCTGCAGCTTTTCAAGTGGCTAGTAATATCAAAGATTAACATATTTGGGAAAAATCAAATATTAACATATTTGGGAAAAAAGTAAAAAAATACTAATGATATGTCATTGCCAGTTTTTGACCATGCCCTGCTTGTTCAAACATACTGAAATTATATGTAAATTCCATTATATAAAGGGTGAAATTAAAAATAAGGTGATTGTACTAGAGAAACAAAGATACTTATTTAAACAAATACCTGCATTAAATGAAAAAAAGTTTGGCAGAAAATAAGCTGCTAATTAAAAATGACACTTGAAAAACACATATGTGTTTATATACATATGTGAAATATACATATGTGATAAGGTATTGAACTATACATATATATTAAAAATCACTAAAAGTTTTCTTGATTTAAACACAAAATGAAGATATTGATGATGTGTGAAACACAAAATCAAGAGTTTTTCTTCTCTACTCTGTTTTAAAGAAATAAATTTTCTCAAGGTGACTAATAGAGATGAGAGCATTCAAGAGACTCTTTGAACCCTGCTGCCACATACTAAGTTGTGACACATCAGTGGTTGTGTGTTCCTTCCTCCCTTTCAATCAAGGTATCTGCACACTCTGTTGTGCTTGGCAGAAATAAATGCCATTTCAATTGTTAGGACCAGCAACCCGGATCATTTGAGCTCACACTAGATTTCTGAGGAAAAATTATGGACTATCCAATAATACAGAAACCCTTCCGCTCAAAACTACGTCTCAAAATCAGCATGTACTCCTTACTTCCTTGATCCTCCTGCCACACAGGGAACCAGAGTCCTATGCAAACATTGCCCATGCTCTGGTAGCTGAACTCATTTATTAATCAAAGCAGCACATCACTGGTTTTGACTACTGAACTACAAAGACTTTTATAAAAATGGAGAATATTTAAATATTGTTTCAATCTTATTTTATTTGCTTCAGTGATAGAAAAAAATTCTAATTCATTTGTTTAGGTTTTCTCATGGATTTTGCTTGTCAAAGGTCAAATTCACAAACCTTACATGTTTTGGGTTAACTTTTGTGCCTATTTCTCATTTTATAGTAATTATTGAGTAATATCTGCTGTCTGAATAAGATTGATCTGTTCTAGAGGTAAGTCAAGCCTTAAGAAATTTATGAATATTTGTCACTCAAACTTGTCATGTCATTCTACATTCTGGCAATGCAACTTGGACAATAAAGTGGAAGAAATTGTTGCTTTTCCTGCAACACATCAGCTCTTATTTTCCATACCACAGGCCATTTAACATCAATTAATGGTTCTATCAATATTGACACCTATACTGTCATTTTTTGCCCTGTAACTGGATAATAGGGAGAGGATATCATCCAGAAATACCCTGGAGGCAAAAATTTGTGACAAATCTGCATTATGAGTGAATGTGGAATATTAGTGTGTGCATATGTACATATTGTGCACACATGCACAATTAAACACGGATACTTCTATAAAAAGGATTTTAACATAATCCTCTTCACATTTATTAAGGTATCAAGGCAGTTGCTATGGTTTGCCCCTTTGCATGACTACCTTTCTTGAGGAAAAACCACAAAAGGAAGATATTTGAGTCCCAACACCAGCTATTTTCCCCCCCCACATATATGCTAACTAAAGCAAAGGGTTAGTGAGGCTTTGAAAAATCATGCCACCTGCAGACCTAAACATAATAAAGAGAAGAAGTTGTTATCTTATAGAAACTGCTCTTGAGAAGGCTTTTAACCTCTTAATTACACTCTTGAAAACACTCCTGCTATTTCAAAGGCTTCAAGAAATAATTCCTATTGTAAATCAGAAACCAATGCAAAACAACCTCGTGAACAGAAAATTCCGAGACTATATGAAACAAGAAACTGAATCTGTGCGCACCTTTATCTGGCAGGCACAACCCCTTTTAAGCAAACAAAAGAATAATAGTTTTCTTTTCCTCAAAGAGGTCTCTTTTGCTAGTGATCGTTTTTCAGGTGATAGTAGTTCTTCTGTACAAACCCCTATCATTCCATCTTGGGTCTGCCAGGCAGCTGTCTAAAGGTTTCTACTGACCATTCCTTTTCTCCCTCTGTTTTAATTCAGTCCTTTAAGTAGACTGCACAAATCCCAGTTTACTTCAACTTCTTCACCCAAGGAAAAAAATATCTGCAACAAAGCCTGAGTTAGACTGTCATTTTGTTTAGCAACTGTACTGAAAATTCAACAATCTTTTTCAGAGTAACAAAGGAACTCTTGTTGGCTTGGCTTATCATGTTTTGGTCCAGAATGTGTATAGAGTGATGTGATCTCAGCAAGATTTTTTTGTTTGTTTAGCAGAAACAAAACCTAATATAGTCTCTAGACCAGCATTTTCTCATGACTTTTTCAAAGATCAAAGGAAAGAACTGTAACCTCAAAAGTATATGGCTGAGATATTTCTGTCTGTGTCTGGTCAATAAAGAAAAAAAGCACTGACCAAATAACAATTATAAGATAATTAATTCTTAGGGCTGTTTCACCTTTAGAAACCTTAACAAATGCTTTGTTTATTAAGGAGGCAAATGTAGTTCAAGACAGGCATAAGAACATGGGAGCTATTACAGTATAATGTGTGTCTGTGTAGTGCTAAGTTATACACAGATGACATGATTTTTTTGTAAATAAACTAATTTCATTAATTTTGGTCTTCAGATTTTGGCTGAACAATATGTATATAAAATATATTAACCTTCTGGTGGAACTTCTTTACCTACACAAAAAAAAAAAAATAGTTTGTTCAACATAGCACATTTCTCAACCAACACATCTTAACTCTAACCAGACTGGTACAGATGCTCATTCTATCCCTGCCAATGTCAGACTTTGACTTGTGATGTTGGTGATCAGTGCACATTGTAGCAACATTTCTCGTGAAAGCTATTTGAACTTCCAGATTGAATTCTCTATTTGGATCTTGTAACATTTTAGGAAAATAGTTTTATTTGAAAGAATTCCGTGACAGTATAAGGTGGTCAGCTAAAGCACAGAGAAGAGTAATTTGACATTTTCCTCTGAGCAAAGAAATGCTTTTCTGCTTTCAATCATCTAGATATGTCATGCTGCAGATTCAAAATCATTAGCTTCTTTAGAAAATTTTGTGATTTATTTTTGTATCAGGTGACAATACAATTTTGTGGATAGTTCAGAAACTGACTCAATTTACTGCATCCTCTGTTTAGACAGCAAAAACATCTTAGTGGTTTCAAAAAATAAAGTGCAAATGCAGCAGAAGAAAGTCTTGATGCCCAAGTGCATGAACAGGTACATGGCAGATGTAGTCCAGTATAGACAGGTGTCAAGAGCGGTGCTGAGGGAAAAGGCAATTCCAACTTTACAGGACAAGTTCTTGAGAAGCTACTAACATGCTAGAAAGAAGTCCTGCAGTTGCAATAAGAATGAAAATAACAGCTTAGCATTCAGTAAAGGTTAAAAAAATTACAAAAAACCAAAGTTTTAAATTAGTAGGAAAGCAAGCAAAACCTCATCAATTTTTGCCCTCTATAAACCCATGGTGCCAAGCTCTTTAAACATTCTGTACAGGGCTCATCTCTCCTTCACTCATCTCAGATCAAATACATGAGAACTGAAAAAGAGTTCAGCAACATGACAAGGATGACAGAGGAATGGAAAAGCTTCCACATGACAGACAATCCTAACAGATTGCATCTGAAAAATTGACTAATAGAAATACAAGAGAGGTATATAAATGTGGTGTACTTGAATAGCAAACTGCTGTTTCCACCTTCTCCGGATGCTGCAGAGAACATCAAATGCGGTGAAAAGTTCCAAGTACATATCAGAAGGTACCTCACCATGCTAGCTCATCAGCAGACATGCAGACACAAAAAATCATGAGTGTTTCACTGACTCAAACTACAATTGTAAAAACCCATAGAAGAAAACCCTTTATCTATCAAAGTCACAACAGACTCAGTGAGTCCCTGAGTGCAAATCTCTGGCTGCTGGAACAGTTTACCAAAGCAGAATTGTACTCTTTGCTGGACCTTCCTGTTTTCATTTGGCACCTGTTATTGCAGGCTGGATGCTGGGCTAGGTCAGCTTTTAGCTCAACTTGATACAACCATTCTTATAGGGCAGAAGCACACCAAAATAATTTCATTCATATCACGAAGCAGCCAATGGTCTGCACTTCACTCTTGGTCCAGCACTTCTGGCAGCAGTTTTGTTAAAACTGAAGCTTGTGGACTGAGTCAGCATGGACAGTCAAGAGCTATAAATACAGAGGCCTGCCTGAAGCCCAGAATATAATTAAGTATCCTGTAGTACATTTTGTTTCATGAGTTATTAGTGTTTTCCATAGTGCTTAAAAAAAAATACACCAAATGAAAAAAAAGAAGGGAGTAATTTGGGATTCCTTCTCTCCCCTGGTAAAGAATACTAACAAGAAGTCATGTTTTTGACAGAAAGCATTGCAAGCCAATGAGTGTCTTCTCAGATGTTGAACCAGTCTATAATGCTGCAAAGAGGCTGCCAGTGTAATGAAATTACTGGATTGAAATCAATTGCTTTTGATGTTTAATTGACAGTACAATTCTCTTGAATAGCAGCTCAAAGAGAATTAAAAGAAAAAGTTGATTCAGCACATTACAAAGCACTATTAACAGATAATTATTGGGTAATTGTATATTACTGCTCATGCAGGGTTGGAAATTGATTACCCAGGGATACTCACAGGGACTGCAGGCTGCGCAGGTTCTGGAGCGCCTCGGTAGGAACCTGCCGTAGCTGGTTATTCTGCAGCATCCTGCATTGGGAGTAGCACAAAAGCCACAATCAACACAGTAAAGATAATTTCTTTCTACTGCAAATTTCCTTCCAAGCTTACCTTCATTGTACTGGTCTTACTTCAAGATTACAAAGAAAGTTACACAAACAGTTCATTCCCCTGCCCCTGTCAAAGGCCTGCTCTCTTCAAGGCAAAGAAATACCTGTAGCATATTAGCTTTGTTAACAGCTAGACATCAGCTCTGAGCAGGATTTTCAAAGCAGCTAAGGAAGCTAAAAGAATAAATCTGATTTGCTTTCAGTAGGGCTTGTAACTTCCTAATTGCCTCCAGTGATTCTGAAATTTTCATTCTCATGCACTGATATTGTTCCCTTTCTGAAATGATTCTATTCTGATAAAGCTGTGGAGGACTGACTCTTGAAATCCTTACTCAGGAAAATGCAACCATGGCAAATCAACTCTTAACTGTGTGAGACATTTATGATTTAGTTTGAATAAAATTTTATCTCTATAATTAAACTGCTTATTTTTTTTCAGTGAAATAAATTTACCCAAACCAAAGGTTGGTAGCAATGACTTGACAAATCTTTTTTCTCAAATATCACATCATTTACCTTGCAAAGATTGAAAAATCACTTTCCACTCCTAAAGAATATTCCTTCTTTTGAATATGGTTTTGTTCATACTACCTAACACCCTTGTTTGGACCAACTCCTACATATATAAATATTCTATGTGAATAAGTCCAAAGTAGTACATGCTGCCTTCAAAAGGAGGCATATTCAATGGGACATTGTAAATGAAATAATTTCTGGCAGGCCTAAATCTGCTTGGGCCAATAAGAACTAGAGCTTGCCAACTTAGAAGTAGGTGGAGCAGGAATCTCTTCATACTTCTTTTCCTACTAAGTGTTTTTTCAGTAGAGATTTGTACAGTAGCACCAGGCTGGGCTTGACACTGCTTAAGAGGCTGGTGCTCTTGCTAATAATGCAGTTTCTGTGAACTTTACATGGGCAAAGATCCCCTCTAGTGTAAACACTGTGAGATGGAGCCTCCTAGTAGTTTTAGTAACTGCATGCACTGTCTTATTACTCCAAATGATATAATTTTATAATATTTGTAATAATTTATATAATAGTCATTACAATGCAAAGAAAAATATATGAAATGTGAACTGTTTTAAATAACATTGTGTTGTATACAATAACGTTTTCCCCCCCATGTCTCTCAAGAAAAGGAAACCCCCAGTTTTTTGTGATGATGAAAAATTCAGCTCAAATCAGGACTTTTGAGATAATTAAAGAAACTATTAACTGAATCAATTTTTACCTTTGATATTGTACAGAGACATCTACAACTTGATGAGCAAGTTGTTTTTAGAAGGCTATTAATGTTTTCCAACTTTTGTTTAGGATACTTTCTATGTGAAAAAACAAAGATTTAATGATGTTCATATGTATCTTCAATTGAATTGTTGAAAATGAGCTGATCAAAATATGTAATTTACTTGATCAAAACTTCACTGGTTAATTAGTTCCCTAGAGCATTTAGGAAATCAGAAATATATCAAACAACACACAGTTTACTTACAGCACTTTAAGACTGAAAAGGCCAGCAAACGCTCCCTTAGGAATGTATGTCAAGCCATTTCCTGCAAGACGTCTGCAAAGTTTGAAAAAGGAAAAGAGTGAACAGCTTTTCTCTTCATGTGGAATTAATTTGGTTGCTAAAAAGTGCAACACAGCTATGTTTGAGCAACTGATGCCAGAGGCAGTAGTTTAAGAGCCTAGTTTTTTCATTAATACACTTTAAAAAAACCCCAACAAACCCCCCTCACCCCAAACAACAAAACAAAAACAAAACAAATCCCCAAAAAGACAACAACAAAAAAAGAGAAGTCTGTAACTGAACTGTTGATTCACTGAGAGCTGGACTGCAGCAAAAAAATTCAATTTCATTGCAAATTTATGATTGAATTATTAATATTCTTTTCAGGGTTTAGAACAACCCCAGCAACTATAATACAGACATAGTGACAACCATTAGCATTATAGGATTTACAGGCATGAACTTTTGGAATTGTGCATGTATGATTTCTGTGAACATTTCACTCATTTGCACAAATATAAAAATATATCCACGTAGCAATGATTAGAGTTCATTGTGAAATAACTACATGTAAAACTACTGTACTGGTGGAATAACAGGTTTCTCTGAGAGCACATGTATAATAGGTTGGCAAAAAGTATATTTGTTAAAATTTGTAGGGCTTTCTCCCCCCTATTTCTACTGCATCCTGCTCTCAGATTGCCTGAAGGTATTTTACAGACCTGGGTAAACAGAGCTAGGTTACACCAAATAACTCTGTAAAGCATATTACTGACGGCATTGTTCTGCTGTAAGGTTTGTGTCTAAGAAAGAGAATCTATTTGAAATGAAATAATGGCATTTCCATTTCCAGTTCCCCATCAGTGCAACTCAAGAGGATCCTGGAAATTATTCAAAGCCAGGTTGGATGGAGTTTTGAGCAACATGGTATAGTGGAAGGCGTCCCTGCCCATGGCAAGGAGTTGAAATTAGATGGTCTCTAAAGCCCTTTCCAACCCAACCCACTCTATGATCTTGCATTCAGCCTTCTGACATCACAACTCAGCCTGAATTTGCTGCGATACCTGTGCCCTACCTGGAAATCTCACTGGTGAGGCACAACTTGCTAGTAAAGTTCCTTTGAGTCAGTAGGGCCCCAGTGTATACTCCTGGCTGACAAAACCCACAAACTGATATGATGTAACCCCTTTGCAGAACAAGTTAAACCAAGTGGAATTGTATGCTCCATCAGCCAAGATACTGCACACCAGGATTGCAGAGCCCAGCTGATGTGATACCAGAGCTGGCATTTGATTCAGCCCCTGGCCCCTCAGGAAAGAACTCAGGACTAGTTCCAGGAATTTCCTTAGGTACCAAGCTGCAAGAGAGGAACCTACAGTGCTGAAATAGGCACCAGATTTGCTAATACTGTTCATGGAGAAGGCTGGAGTCCCAAAGATCCAGCACTGATTGGCCCTTAAATGTTGTTTTCTTTTGGGATTGAGCTTTCCTGGAGCTAACCACAGGGTCCTGTGCACACCTTGTTTTTAGCCACTGCTTTCATACAGAAAATAAAAAGATACATTTGGCTACATGTTGAAAAATAAAAGGAAAGAAAAAAAAAAAAGGAAAAGAAAAGAAAAAGAAAAGATCTAGATCTTAGTTCCAGAGATTTTTCAGGAATTTTCAGTCAGTGGAAGAGGTTCTTTCCTGCACAGACATCCCTGCTGAACTACGTAACCTGCAATGTTGAGCTAGCTCTCTCTGTTACACCAAGGTGATTGTGCTCCGCAATGACAATCAGCATCAGGCAGAGCTGCTGGGCTTGTCTCTCACTGCAGACTGTAGGGGAGTCTGATCTCCATGCATCTGAGAACTGGGCACAGGCAGCTGAATTCCCACAGGCAGATGTGTAAACCAACCTGGTTTGCTCTTGCTCCAAGATGAGGCACTTACTGGCTCAGATGTGAGGGCCTTTTTTCAGATGTGTGAGGGCCCTCTGCAAGCTTCAGCTTTCATTCTCAACACAAATGGCAATGACTTTTGGGTTGTTCTTGGATCAAGCAGGCATGCATTATGTTAGGAACAGCAGATTGTGCTCCTGGAAGTAAATGCCTTTTGTGGATCACTAACCAGTAGAGGCAGAGACCTGTCTAATTCTGATTTCAGTTCTTGTGACATGATTGTTTAAAAGAAAACCTAAAGAGTACTTCATCCCTACAGCACCTTTTTGCTCTGCCATTTTGACAACATGATTGGACACAATTCTGGACTTGAGCTCAGCATGAGCCAGAAAGTTATGGGTTTCCAAAACCTTATTGGAAATAAAAGAAGGTGCAGGTATTGAGATTTTCACTTTGGTTACTGTTGTGAGTGTCATATGGAAAACCTGATAAAGAGCAGAGAACTAAACCCACCTGTCTGAAGACTCAAGAGCATGCTCTTTCAGGCCTCCACTCCTTCACTCACAACTGAGGCAAAGCAAACTGCCCAATGCACTACATTTTAATACCCCCTGTTTGGACTTAATACTCTTCACAAAGAGGGCTAGCTGAGAAAATCAGACCTATTTAAGAGCTCCTGGAGGAGGGCTGTGCCAATTACCAAGCATGTGTCCCCTGACTGTAAACGCAGGACTGTGGCAATGACACTGTGCAGCTTTAATTTTTCATTTCAATGGCTAAATACTCGCTTTTCCCAGCTTTGTAGCATCTTAGTGGCTCTCCACAGCATGCCTTAATGTTCGGTGTTTTTTGAAAATGTACAGCTGTGCTCCTGAGCTGTTCTGAGTGGTAGTTATCCAAACTGTTAAAACCAAAATGTAATTTTTGATACTTGGGGTTTTTTTCAGACTCCAACCCTTTAAAAAAATTTTTGCTTCTTTTCCTTTTAGATCACTACTTAATTATTCAAAATGTCTTGTACAAACAATTTAGATAGATGTAGAAAAAAACATGTTAAACTCTTTGGTAGGCACAACTTCCGTATTTACTCCTTGTGAGTGTGTTTCAACCTCAGGTCATTCTTGAAGTTCTGCTTTGAATATTTTTCAGTTTGAAAGGAGCTCTCACTAATTTTACAGACAGTAATTAGAACTACCTTATATGATATTCCTCTGCTGATGTAGCAGCAGATGATGCTCTTCATGTACAACCCTATGTACTTCAGCAAAGGGTTACATCAAGTATATCACAAATGCCATGTATGGATATGCATGTCCTTGTAGTTGTCTCACCAAACAGCCTGACAGGGTCAGGAAAGGCAGACATCTGGCAACAATTATTTTTGATGTAACAATGTTGTCTGGACTCATTTACCATGCTAAAACCTTTTCCATTATGCACTTTTCATGATTGTCTCTGGAACAAGTTCAGCAAAAGCACCTATCTGTCCCCAAGACACACTGTGAAACCACTTCTGGCACAATAGTAGCATCTTCCCAGCCCATTAGAATTCCCCATCACTGCAGTATTTGGTAAAAATCATCAAAAATATTCATTTGGATGGTTGTCTAATTCTTTTAGTATTCTTGGATAAAAGTTAGCATATCAGTCCTTTATAGCATGCCTCAAAGCTCAGGAAATTTGGTTTATTTGTTTCTGATAATATTTAATGTCTTCCTTTAAGCATTTTCTTGCTATTACTGTGTTTCTATTCTCAGCCTTGGAATAAGGGAAATTTCATCCCATTGTTGACACTACAGTATGTATCAAGTGTCTACACTCTTCTCCACTTCAGCTATTTTGTTTTCTATTACCTAAATTACCTCAGGGAAGTTGCTCAATATTTTACTGAATTTTGGATGTACTTCAGATAGTAATTTTAGTCTGAATGGGTAAGCATAATTTTCCCTGAATGAATGAGAATGGACACAGTACATGTTTCTATAGCTGAGTATTTAGTTAATAACTTCGGAGCACAGGAATGAAATCAGTTGTTTTTAGAACCTTCATAATCAAATGGTTTACTCTTTTTGTTTGAACAATTTTGAACATCCCTTTTAAAAAGTTCTTTTATTTTAAGCACATCTGACATTAGTTTAAAAATCTCTCATATTAGAGATATCTCATTAAGTACATTTAGGCTTAAATATATCACATCTCTTTAATGAAAAAGTAATCCAAAAAGATCCTATTTTTTGCATTATGTTGTTTCAGATTTAGATTTTGCTTGCACTGCTTTGAATAATCTTGCAAACTAATGGAGGCTGGAAAAGTTTACAGAGAAGAGCCAACACATATTTCCTTCAGTACCTGTTACTTGCTACGCTTGGAGTCAGAGTACTTTTGTCTTAGGCATAGTTTTTATACTACTGCAAGTTTCTTTCTAAAAGATGTAAAATAAGTGAGCTGTGATACCTGGACCCTGACAGGTACACAGAAAAGCAAGTGACCTCCATACTTTTAAATGACAGTAGTTTATAAAATATCTTCAGTGCCACAGAGCTGAAGTGGCAATCAGTGCTCCCTGCTGAAATCGTTGTAGTGCTGTAGTTCATGGCCTATGGGCCGATCTAAGAAAAGATGTGTTTGGCTCTCCTTTGAGTGTACCCCATCTGCTGACCCCTTTGACATATTCTGACCTCTTCTGCAGTGTCATAGTTCTGAGAGATGGTGGTCATCCAGTCAAAAGAATATTCCCAGACAAGAGAACTAAAGCTCCAAAAATTATCAGAAACTTTGTTCTCATTTTCCTTTGATTGTCTGAAAAGAAAAAAACTTCATTCATCAGAAGGAAGCAAATAAATATGAGTTGTGACTGAGAACAGTCAACTTTACATTTCTAGTACAAAAATTTTTCTTTGCCAGCTCTAAACAGCTTTTTCTGTGGATGTTTTCTGCACCAGGACAAACTTTACCTGGTACCAAGCATCTCCTCTATAACTGCTGGGATGAAGGTGAACTTGAAACACTACAAAATCTTCTCTACAGATAAAAAAACTGTGGAATTTAATAAAGAAAACACATTTCCACTAACTGTAGGAAGAACCTGTGGGAAATCTAACCCATCTACTTCTCAGTCTGCAGAAGACATTGACAGTACAATATTGGTAGTGGCTGCTTTCCTTCTCTGCTTAAGTAAGACCTAGTCCAGCTAGATCAGATGCTGATCAGACATCTGTGGAGTGTATTTCCAAATCTAGTAGTATCAAAATTAAAGAAAAGACATGAAAGGGAGGCAACTGTCTCCTTAGGAAAAAGCATATATTAACATTGATCAATATTCATGTGTTCTAAGAGGATTAGCACAATGGAGTTTTCTGGGACAAGTTACTTATCAAATATTGCAAGGTGTTGAAACAGGAGAATAGATGACACTGGATCTCAGTGTCACTCAACATGTAATGGTAATAAAAAATGTAAAAGGAGTCAAGATTCACTATTGCAAAGTGAAACTGTTGTATTTCAGAACAGATACAATTACGTAGAAATTAATCACACTGAAATTTCTGATAAATATATTTGACTCATAGTATTTGCCAGTAAACTATTATATGAATACCAGACTGACTCAGTGTTTCTAGACTAATGCCAGTGCATGCCCTTTAATACAGATTTGTTTATATGTCATTGTATCACTTGTGTTGCATTATATTTAATCAGTTCCCATGTAGTGCAATATCTTATACAGAATGGAATGGTGAGTGCAATCTGAAATCTTCAACTGTGTGAAGATACAGAGGCATTTCTACAAGAATAATTCTGTGAACTAAAATCTTTCTGTATGTCTCTGACTCTGCATTTTACTTCTGTTCACTAATTGGTTTGTTGATTTTATTTAAGGAATAAGAGCAAAGACTGCACATGCTAAGACAATGTTATCATGGATAGGTCTACATCCATATATCTATTTTTGTACCTATATCTATGACTAGGTTAATATCAACAGAGTCACAATTCAGTAAGCTTTATGTTTTTTTTTTGAAAACAGATGTTCCATTCATCACTTATTCCATTATATGCTCCAGCTAAAAACCTCTCCAGACAGAAAATTGAAATGAAATTACATAGAAGAATCTTCTTTCTGTGAATATAAATTGAAAATTCAGAAGGCCTGAGACAGTGAAAAACCCCAAAAGATGGGCCTGGTCGGCTGTATGTGGTACCTTCCTGAATTTGGTGCTAAAACACTAGTATGTAGAAAATTCGATTAAAATTAATGTAATCATGGACTGTGTCTTTTATACCCTGTGTACAGATAAGAAACTCTCTTTTGTAATTTGAAACTTCTTTCTTAAAAGCCTGCCCTGCCTCCTCCAACTGCCATAATTATTCTGAATACCTGATAAAGATCCATGGTGAAATATCAGTCTCATTGAAGTCAGGGGAAAAATTTGTGCTGACACAAGTAGAAGTGGGGCTCTCATTTGCATCCTGCCACAGTATCATATTTGCCAGTAATTTACTTCTCTCTGAGGAGCTGCACCAATAACACTTCTATCAATCCTTAACTTACAACTCAATTTCTAATGGCGGAAATGGCGACTTGGGAAGGAACAGCATGGAAGTATAACAAGAAAACATAAATTTCGAAATCTTTTTCTAGAACAACTTGTTCCAGTATAAAAAATTGCCTTTATTCAAGGAAGAATTTACCAATCTTGAATCTTGCCTCAGTCCTGTTAGAGCTACACAAGCACACGGCAACACATATATTTACTCCACTTATATAAATATATAGCCAATATGTAATTTATATATTTTTATTTCTAATTTTCTTCAGCTTACATTATGTCGATAAATAGGTAATGTGAAACGTTCCTGCTGCTTACATCAAAAAATCTTTGGCAATATGGATATTCATATAGCATTTAAACAAAGTCAACTAAAACCTTGATTTAAGAGTTTGATTTTATATGTATTAATGATTATTCTCAGGCCAATACAATAGAAATGTATTAATTAATAGATGATTAATTGCAGTATTAATAATTCACAGATATCAGCATATATTTCAAAATGTTTTTTAAGAGTTACTTTGCTAGCCTAGGAATTTAAATGTTAGTGTGTAATTATATTTTTATATTTCTATCTGTCATGTTAATTAAAACTATAAAATTACAGTAATATAAAAAGAAATATGAGTCAAATAATCTATTAAAAAATCTGATGGTCAGAGAGATCAAAGAAGAAAATGTAAATATACTCTCCTTTCTTTAAATAAGGGGAGAAGAGTGTGCAAGTAATAATTGTGCTGCATGTTACGTTTATTGCTACTTAGAATTTAGTTGGAAATTCAAATACAACACAGTCTGCTCTTGCTTTAGGGCCTAATTGCCTTTTAAAATGCATGTGCCAAATTCTCGTAGGGTGTCAACTGGAATAACTCCAACAGACCTAAAGCAGTTGGAATGAAATCAGTGTGTATTTGATCTTGAACTGGCTTTGATGAAACAGATCATAGATTTTTGTCAGTTAAGAATATGGTTCAAAACATACAGTTTCTTTCTCCACTTAAAAAGGCACAGACTCTTTCTGCATCCAGCATGGTTGTGATCCAATCACCGCTAAAGACAACTGATCTGTTTCTTTGTGAAGCTGTCCCCAGCCAGCACTGACAGCAGCAGCTCCTTCTGCTGAGCAGGTATCCAAGTACCTGCCTCCCAATCAAAGCAAGGACAACTGTCAGGAGGGACTCCAGCATGGCCAGGACATCCCACACTGCTCCCAGCTGTGGATCTCATGGATACAATCATTAAGAGGCAGTACCTCTATGGCTGAAGAAAGTTGTCATCAAATCACAACCCTCAGAACGATCTTAAAATTTCTTTCTCAGTATTTAAATGCTACAGCAAGATGGAGCAATAAATGGTGGACCATACACAAAATATTTCCTAGGCTGGGTCTCCCAAGTGTCATTTACACTTCTGATGCTGGTTTTGGTTTTATCCCAGTAGTGTCAGTATCATCAGAAAAGGCAGGAAATAATAATAATTAATAGCAGGAACTGGCTGAAGTGTACTGCAGCACCCAGCAGTACGATCAAACTGAAAATAATGAAAAAAGTATTAGCTGTTTAGTCATTTCTGTGTGATAGGCAAAGAACACAAATTGTGTAGATCCAGGTTTTGAGATTGCTGCTGTTTTCTGAGTGGTTCAATGAGGCAACGGCAATTAATTACTGGAGGAATTCCGTCTACTCCTCTTTGAAAATTCAAATAAACAACTTAGAGGGAAAAATTTGGTTCTACTGTGCTTGAGAACCTATTAGATATAAACGTGATGTGGTCTGAATTCCTTACCCATCATCCTAAGCAAGTGAAAAAAATTGACCCATGTAGGTACCAAAAGTTCTCACTGCACTGAAATTAAGCAGTCTACAAACAGGCTGAACTTCCACTGACAAAAAGAAGGAAATTATTTCTGCATACTTGCTACTGCAGCACAAAGAGCATGTGTAAGACTTAAATTAAAATCCTGCCTCAGGATCTACAGATATATAGCATGCTTCACCCTAGTTTAATTAAGTGTAATGTCACTATCTGTATTGATCACAAAACACAATAAGCACTTCCAATGACTCTTTTTGATGTTCTAAACTAGTTCCTAATGAATATTGCTGGATAATAAATTACAAGTACCAGAAAGCATTTATAAGCTACAAGCCAAAACCAAACTTCAACAGACACTCAATAAGGGTAATGCAGCAGCACTGACAAGGTTTCTTGGATTTCAACCTAGAACATTTATTGCTTCTGCTTGCAAGCATATCTGAATGTTTTTGGTTTTCTTTTATCTTTTCCCTATCCCACCATCTCCCCTTCTTCCCCTTTACCCCACAGATGCAGAGCAGTTTCAGTATCAAGGTTGCTCTGTGCAATTTGCATTAACATTTCCAGAATAATTATCCGTCAGCACAAGCTATACAATAAGTAATGCAAGCAGCTCTGATTTAGTAAGGCATTTGCTCTGTTGTTTTTCTCTCTCCCTCCTTTTTTTTCCCTGTTCATCATCTTGTTATTCTTGATAAGATGGCAAAAACGGCAGTTTGGAGGATGTCAGGCTGATACATCCACATGGGCAAGTTCTTTGCTGCTACTTGCTTTGGTGACATCAAAGGGATGGCATCAAAGGCAGTGAGAACTCCAGAACACCAGGGCCCTTGCTTTGTGGATTTAAAGGTTACAAGTTGTTAGCTCATACAGTAGGAATCCTCTGTGCTTGAGTTTGTTCTGTTTTAGTAAACCTAAACTGTGCATGCAAAAAAAGGGGAGAAAACTTGTAATTATTTCCAACTGATTAACTAGGTAAACATCTCCTTACTGTTTTTACCAACTTATTTCAAGACCACTGGTGCACTTCCCTCTGTCAGGACTTTGGGTGCAGCTCTATATTAAAGCAATGTTGGGAAACCACAGTCCTCAGGTATGAGCAAAATCTGTCTTGCAGCAACAGAATTTACAGTGTGCCATGGGCCATTTGCTAGGCTGGTGACAGATATTTCTCACTGACAAACACCATGAATTGAACACAGTGACACAGTCTGATCTGCATGATGCACACATGAAGTGAAGAAACCAAATTTGCAATTTATGTGAAGAAGCTGAATTCACAACTTAGGTGTTAGATTGTGAATGGCTCTGAAATTATCTGGGGGATCACAAGTCATTTAGCAGTAACAGTTTTTGAAACTTTAGCTGATGGAGGTGACACAAACCAATTTCCACCAGGACCAGCTCTGCTAAACCCTGCTGTGCAAGAACTGTAAAACTGGTATTGAAGTGACATTGGAATGTGTGGATAGTTTGAGACCACTAGATGATACTCTCTTTTTATTTTAGCTCTGCATGTCAGTTGCCAGCATTTTTACTCTTGCCTTAGGGGCTTTTAAATGTATGCAGATTAACCTTTAGGAAATATTTTAGTATTTAATGTTAATGTTAATTTAATGTTAATGATTGTTGAAGTAAATTACATGATTCTCCCACTTTCTGAAAAAAGTTTTGGACTATGGCTGCAGCACTTTCATAATGTTTTCTACCAGCTTATGTTATAGTTTAAAGTACAGAATCTGTTTCCAATGCTAGTCCTAATATGCCTACACCAGTACAAAACAAAAGACTGTACAGGACTCCAAGAGCAAATGCTTTCAGTCTTCAAAAATGTACATGGCCAGAGATCTCAGTCCCACATCTCAGAGTCAGTGGGGAAAAGATCACCTGGTTCCCATTAACCCTTTGAAAACCTCTTTGCAGCAAGAAAGAGTGAATGGAGGGAGAAGTGAAAAAAAAAAAAACAACAAAAACCAACAAGCTCACAACACATCATGCCTGGTAATTTAGGACTTTTTCACAAATACAGTGGCTTCTTGACCACTTTTGGAGTGTAAAGGGATTTCAGGACAAATCATGGTGAGATTCACATAATACATCTCTTATGTACTGTATCTGCAGTTTTGTACCTCTGTATTAGAGTAAATTGTGCTTTTAAAGGCACTTTTGCCTGAGAGATCACTATAATAATGCCAAGATCAATCTAAAAACTTTGTATATATATTCATTTGTTTTCAAGATTATTTTAAAATAATCATATGTGTCAGAAAACATTCTTGCAGTGCAGGTAGATTGCAAATTATTTGGGGTGACTTCATTACTTGATTTTGTAGAAAAGAGGTTATTTGGGACTGTACTGCTCTGTAGTAAAATAACTGTAATACAACAGCCTTTTGTTGCTCTTTTACTGAAACACCTAATTGAAGTTGCTGAAAAATAGCAATTTACTAAATATCACTTGAAGGTTTGCTTATCTGTGGAATGCTTCTGGGTTTAAAATTAAAACTTTATATATGTGCATGTGTGGGTGTCTGTGCATATATTTATGCATATATATTTATATGGGGCTATGTATCTAGTTGGAGAGATTTTGTAGGTAGGTCTGATTCAAATAGTTTTAAATCATTATTGGCTTTCTTCCTCATGTTTCATTGAGACATTAATTTCTAAAATAAAGTAGTTTCAGGCATTGCTTTGAAGTGCAAGTAATCACAAAATATTAGGTCTCCACTCAGATGTAGTTGCCTCTAAAACTGTTGAGTCCCACCCTTTAGATTTTTTAAAAATCTTTTTTCCATTCATTACTCTAATTCACCACTCTATTAGAACAGGCATTCTACACATCCTGTATAATGACATATGTCTAGAAATAATCCACATGAGAGTGAGTCTTGGATTCGGTCAGACTGATAAATATCTGCAGTTATTTTGAATTTATAATGAAGAATTTGACTTAATAGCGTTGTACAAGTTCATGCAGCGCAATTTGCTGATAATCAAGCTGCTGAAACATACTTCTTTCTTGGTGGGAGTTCTGTCATACATGTTTTAAGAGAAAATTAAATCTGAAAGGCCCATCATTTTCACAAACAGAAGATTTGCTCAGAATTCATTATTTTGAGAGTTAGAAAGTCTCAAGTATTTCAACATTTTCCAAAAGTTTTGGAGGAACATGCACCCAAAAAACACTTTCAATATGTTTCACTTTAGTGATCATAGTCTTTGATTAAGAATAAGTACCAGTCATAATCATCAGGTTTGCAAGAATGCTGCATGGGGAGGTGTCTAACCTTGGCTGTAAAAGTGGACCAGACTTAGCCTGGAAGGTCAGAACCGGCTAACCAGATCTGTCTTATATGCCACTGTTTTGGAATCAAAGCAATTAGTTTAACTGCTTTAACAAAACCTCAGTTCTTTCAGGATAATCACTTAATAGTATTGCCAAACCAGGAGTAAGGATGTAACATCTAAGCTAAAATTCAGTGTTCAGTCACGAGCTTTTATCAGATATTTGAACCAGATCTCTAATAAAGAGATTAATGAGACTTTTTTCAGCACTAGAAAAACCCTGAAAGCTGCATTTCAAGCTCCTGCTGTTGTGTACTTCAAAGAACAGATGAACATTTCTAAGACGGATTTTAATTTTATGAAACATTGCTTTAGTAAAGATCATATAAAATCTTACTACAACAATGTCTGAATTGTGGGCTAAGTTTTTTTTCAAGAGTACCTTTTAAATGAGCCACACAAACAAAGCACAGATTTCTCAGGTAAACTGGAAAAAAAATCACATGGATGGGGAAAAAAATTTCATATGTATAATCACTGCTCAAAAATTAATATAGGGGAGCATGAGGACTACAATGGTTGTTCTCCCTCACTTCAAAACTGAATAAAATCAAAAATTCCCTTTCTATTGTCTATACATTTTTCTACATAATACTAGGCTGAATTGCCTTGCATGCCTCTGAACACCAAACAATCTCTCAGCACAATGAGAAGTTGCCTCACATCAGTTGCCTTCCATCTTCCAAGGCTTCCATTTTTTAAGCTTATTTTAAAAGTGAATACAAACTTATAGAAGTTTGTAGAATAGAAGGAATTAATGAAACAGCACTAAACTAATGAGAAATAGAAGTGATTGTCTGGTGTGAAACAAATGGAAGAGTTGAATATGTATATGTAGAACAAAACACAGTAAAAATATAAATACCTTGCTGGTATTTCCAGCAGGTAAAAGACTGGAATTACTTAATTTGGAGCAGAGGCTTGTAAGAATACAGGTTTAATATTTCCAGTGAAAAAGGTAGGCTCAGCACAAGGAGAAGGTAAGAACACTTTCAAAGGTCTTGATTAGGAAGCTGATATACACCACACAAGAGTTCCCAAGCAGTGACTTAACTCTTACAATTTGGGCCATTTACCTGCCCAGGGAGGTGGAGACACCATCTCTGGAGGTGTTTAAAAAAAATAATGCATGTGGCACTCAGTGGTTGCTAAGGTGGTGTTAGGTCATAGGTTGGACTTGATGATCTCAAAAGTCTTTTCCAACCCCGCTGATACTGTGATTCTGTGATTTAATCATTAAATTAAATAGTGAAGGTAACCTGGATGTACTAGAATTTCCTTCCAGGAAAAGCCGAAACTTTCATTTAATTTCTTTCCTTTAACGGCCAGAAAGCAATTGGGCTGGCTGGTTTTAGTAAGGTTATTACAACTGACAGGAGATTGGACAAGCAAACAAGAACATGATGAAGAACTCCGCAAGCAGGGGCTTTGAGGCATGATTCACTCCATATGCAACTAATATTGTTAACACTTAGCGTGTGACATCCCTCTCTGTTTTGCTCCTGTTTGTTACATTATTTGAAAGTTGCACTAATGGCAAGACAGATATTGAGAACCAAAGGAAAAGAGTAAGTAAAGGAAGAGAGACAGAATAAAATGAAATAAAGCTTTCCAAATAGAAGTACTGAGAGTAATAAAAATAAGACAGGAAAGGAAAACCTGCTTGCAAATAGGGTATTGTCTGAAGTTAGCATACAAAATGGTTTCAATTTTTTTTTTTTGGTTTGGTCAGTTGTTGGTTTTTTTGGGTTTTTTTGGTAGATTCTGACAGGAAAGACCAAGTGGCAAAATTCAATTGAGAGTAAGCTAGGACACTGAAAATTGTCAGTGCAATACCCACCTAAATTGCAGAGGACTGTACACATTTCATAGCTTAAAACAGACAACATCTTTGCAAGAAGGGTAGCACCATGACTTTGCACACATCTTATATGGATTTAATGGCATGTTAGCAGCTAAGAGTGCTAAAAAAAAAGGTTTTCAGTTCTAAAAACTTAAAAGCCACATTTAATAAAAGGCTTTTAATCAATATTTAGAGGTACTCAGGCAAATACAGGTGCCAGCTTTTTTTCACAAGATCTATGGTGCATCATTTATGGAGTCTCCATCACTCCTCAGAAACCTAAATTTTCTTTTAAGCTCTGGCCATTATAACTAGAGTCACTGCCAAATCCAGGTCTCATGAATGCACAATCTTTTCACTTTTGGTTAGTCACAATCACTTCAAGCCAACATTCCTCTTTTGATGTTGTGCTTGATCAGCTAGTTTTCCCAATGCACATTTTTCCCCACGGTGAATGTAGTAGATAGCGTAACTAAGCTCTTTGCAGGATTCTGTACTCCACAGTCAGCCTTCAGGGATGCTAAGTTTAAGAGTAAGGAAACAGTAATTAAAAGTGATTAGGACAAGAAGCTTCCATAATATGAAATGTGGACTCAATTGTCCTTGACACCGGCAGAACAAGGCAGCAGGTTTTGGTTTTGATTACAGCTTTACTTGGGATTTTAATAAACATGAGCCAGTATTCAAACTTTTAATATCCTGCTGTTTAACTATTTCCAAAAAGTAATCCAGCTCTTTTAAACAGTCCTTGTTTAAAAATTTTAATTTGTTTGGCTCTGTCTCTGCTTAGAGAAGTTGTAGCCTCATGGTAACTCTTTTATAAGTTCATTTCCAGAATCACAGCAATTGTTTTTTTTTCAACTAAGTGTTTCCGCATGTGCCAAAAGTGTCAGGCTGACAGCTTTCCTGCACCGTTTTATCTGGTTCCCACAGTAAGCAGGAGAGACAAACACAGGAATGTGTCTAGTGCTGACTAGGCCCATCAAGGACACAATGATACTTACAGCTCTTCCAGGAAGCGCAGATTGTGCACAGGGTTTGAGGGCAGCTTAGTAATGTTGTTCATACTGAGATCACTGTAGGGGAAAACAGACAGAGACTTAATATGGCAAGCCACAACTGTGGCATCCAGCTGTTCATTCCACACATTTTTAAGTACTGCATTAATAAAAATTAGTTCCTCTGCCAGAATTGATGAATCATTATCTACTTAACACATTAAACACTCCTTTTTCATATGTCAGACCAATACAGGCTGTAGCATGTTCCTCATTTCCAGAGATTTTGGAATGTTTTATCATGCTCTATAAATCAGCTAGAACACTACACAACACTTTCAGTTGACATAATTTTAATAAATCACTGTACTATATTAAAATGTACTTGGAGTAGTAAGGGAAAATTACGATGCTTTTTGTTGTTGTAGCACTGCAGTACACTTGGTTTACTACAGTAGACAGACAAAAGCAAATATATACAAAGGAACTGCATCATCCTTAAAATTTCATGAATATGGAAACGCTTTGCTTTTGCCACACAGCCTCTTGCATGGTCATACTGATCTGCCTTGGCTCACACAGGCACGTCAAGTGTCCCCAAAACCCAACTTGACTTACAGAAATGACATATTTCCAAATAATAAGCATTCCCTTTTTGAGTGCTCTTTTGTTACAGGTACTCAAATTGCATTAAATAAGTGAAACGAACCATAAAACAAGGGTGTAATGTGATCCTGCTCTGTAACACACTTCCTGGTGGGGTTCCATGGTAGTTCCTGGTACAGGAAACTACCAGCAATATCAGCTCTGTCAGAGCTCATTCAAGCTATGTTTTAGACTAAATTTCATATAATACCCTTTTATTCTTAACTTGCCTATCCACTGTTTTTCACTGTCTTCCCCATGCCCTACAGTATCATTATAACTGCTTTTCACTGAGCGCCAGGACTGTAAACAAATTGCATAATAAAATTCTATGTGGATGATACAACTTCCACAACTGTATCAAAATTTCTGTAGATTCTTAAAACAAAATTAGGAGACCTGCATATTTTATGCAAGCATTATACAGTAATTTAAAACTCCCCACTATTTAAACATATCTACACATTTGTAGCAGTGCTTATAGTTTCCAGCTACTTTGGGTACTATTTAGATAACTTTATATCTTCCAGCTGTTGAGAGTTTACAAGGTAAATAAGTTATCTGTACTTTGGTGGGTAGGCATCCTATTCCTACTCCATCTAGTTCTTATTACTCACAGTCTGTTTCACATTACAGAATATATGCTTTTAGTCAGCATAGTTAATTTAGATGTTTGATCTTTTGGTGAATTTTAAAATGTATAATTTAAAAACATACTTCACATAGAGATTTTAAAATAAAGGAAATGTGTTAATACTTTACAACAATTATCAAATCAATGTTGAGTAAGGTTTCTGCATTCACTTCAAAAATCAAAGTATAATTTGAGAAACGTGTACTTATTAAATTCATTTTTTATTGTAACACTTTATCACCTAATTCTTTCATACTGTGTAGCAGGTTATTACCCTTTCACTTTGATAAAGGCTCAAAGGATTTATTCTGGCAAAGGAACAAAAACATGGATTTATTTGGCAGAAGAAAAACTCATCCAGGTAGTGAATTATATACTACTGAATATTAAGATAAACCCAATATTTTAACAAGATCATTTTGATTATGATATTTTCAACACATGTCTTAATGGGTTTTTGAAAACATGCCAAATTACATTTTAGACTTAAAAAGCCAGCCCTGGTGGAAGATGGGAATGATTCGTCTTCAGACACACACGTATGTAGGGCATTCTACAAACCCAGCATTAACCAGTGCTCTGGCTGATGAGACAAACCTGAAGCCCGCTTTTCTAGCATATTAACTTCTGTTACTAGCAGGCAGTACTTGTCTGCTTGTATCACCCACAGGACCCCATGATGAACGAGTCAGAAGCAGCCTACCCAGACCCTAATATCTTAAGAGGATTAGAACAAGAGATGGTGGCTTTCATTATGTGCTTTGATGACCAAAGAGAAAATCAACAATAAGTGCATTTTCCTTAATAACATCTTTAGACCCCAGAGTGGATTTGCCAACGGTGCACTGCTAGGTCCTATTCTCCTTTTCGAACTCCACTCATGTGGTAAAAAGGATGTGTACCACATCATATGATGGAGGAGAATCTCTCCTTTTTCCCAGTGTACGCTGCAGCAATTTCTAACTCTTTTTAAACCTACCAGTTAAATAATTTCCTTCTGTTAGATTGATTATTTTTTTTGCCCCACATGATTCTTTTCTTGGAACAAAACATACAAAGGTGTTTTTGTGCAACTGAACTACTAAACACTACCTATACGTATTTCACAGAATCGTGGATTTGTTTGGGTTGGAAAAGACCCTTCAGGTCATCCAGTCCAATCTTCAACACAGCACTGCCATGTGTTTATTACTAAACCATGTCCCTAAGTGCCACGTCTACGTATCTCCTAAATATTTCCAGGGATGGTGGAGTTAACAGGAATTACTTCCCAAGCTAACTCAATCACCTCTTTTTAAAGTAGCTTTTAAGATACCAGCAACTAATACACAGGGCATTACAGTCTGTGTTGGCAATGTGCTATTCTTGTAGCTGTAATGGTTTAAGAATATAAGGCAGACTATGGTAGTGAGAGGTAATATATTTGATGAAGCTAGCTGACACAGTTGGAAAAACTGAGAAAGTTTCAGGCACAGAAATCAAAGTTCTCTATTTCCAGCTGTACTGGTTAGCTAAATAGGTGACATTATTTCTCCAAAAAATCCCACACATCCCTTACACTGGCAAAGGAGTAGTTCGTCTGTGCTCACAGTTTTTAGATTCATAATATTCTTTTGTTTCAGAATTACCACGAATGCATTTAATCACATTTTTGTTCACTGGAATGAGCGAGAGAAGAGAGAGAACTGCCATGGCACAAAGTTATTTCTGGCGGGATGCTCAGAGAGGTGAGACAAACAAAGGGGTAATGCAATGCAATCAGTCAATGGGTCTCGTGTGAACAATACTGTAAAATTTGGGCTTCTGAACAGAAATTCCTCACAGTGCTCTAGAGACAAATAAAGGATGTTCTCAGAATTTTGGTTTGCTAGCATTTTACACCTGCCAAGAAGACATGGTTAGGATGAGATTTACAGCCATTAGCTAGATCAAGCACAGCTAACAGCCAGAAATAGCTAGGTGGTAAATTCTAGGGTTACATATAATCACTGTGAAAACCAGTAACAATTGCAGAGAATGTGTCTTATGTCCTGCACATATGATGGTTTCTTTCCTTCAAATGGGTTTTCTGATTTCTTCTTTCAGTGCTGGCCTGTAAAAACTAGCAATTTGCTCTCTCTAGGAAAGAGAAGGGCACGAAAGCTGGCTTGCATTTGCAACTAAGTGCTTAAAAATATTAAAATCAAGGTATTGGAACTTTAACTATCCTCAGTGGAATGGTTCTGATTTTCTATCAAATCTTGGTAGTCTCTTACAAACTACAGTGATGAAAAACTTAGAAATATTTGAATACGCAAAGCCTTTAAATAATTCAGTGTAACAGAACTACACCCATCTTCCAGCATCACAGCACATACAAATTCCACTGATGACAGTAGGAGCAAAATGGTAAGAAGATACCGTAAATTTACAAGTACTCTGAATAGAGACAGCCATAGCCCCACCTTGGTGAAAACCACCATGAGCTACCATATCATACTGAAAAGGTAATATGCTATTTTGAACAGTGAGATGAATGCATTGTCCTTTCTCTCATCAGCATTCCTGCAGCCTGATTCCAGCTGCTGACTATAAAGGCAACAAACCTTCAAATGAAACTTTCATCTTTTCAAAAGATAAGGAGCTTTGCTTTAGTGACTGCTTTGGCAACATGGCTCACTATAATGATATCTTATTTATACTCTGTACCAATCAATCACCATGCAGTGTCTCTGGTGATTTGTTAAAGGAATCCTAGCTCTGATTAAATCTTTGAAGACCAGAAAATATTGAAAACTGCACCATGCATCTACCTGTTTTTTTTTCTGGGTGAATGGATGAGTAAATTAGTATTTGCAAAACAGCATCCAAGAAGGCAAATACGGCAGGTCTTTGTTTCCCCCAGTTTTATTGTCCGTGAACAAACACACTGAAAAAACATTCAGTTACCATCTTAAAAGTGAGTAGTTCACAATGAATTCCAGAAAGCCAGTAAAACAAGTTAAGTGAAATTAGTTCCTAACATATAATAGATGAGTCTGCAGGCCACATTACTAAACTTTTATTAACTGTTATTACAAGAGATGTTTCAGTGACTATTCATCATAGAAGATTGGTTTTTCACATTATATTTATGTCTTTTAAAGGAGAACAAAAGTATGCCTAAGGATACATGCTAAACTTCTACTAAGCTAAATGTCTATTATACTGAATGGTACTAACTTGTGTATCCATTCCAGATCTAAACCAAAAATCCAATATTAAAGATAATTAATTTTATAGCCAAATTATTTAAAGAGTTGCAACCTGTTTGATTAAAAAACATATCAAGACTTATTATTGATTTTGATTCTCCTAAGCTTGCCTCATCCAACATGTATTAACAATTCCTTTTTTGAAAGCCTTTGAAAGATAAAGCACTCTCATAAAATATTGTCAATAGACTAAATGTTGTCCCTTAGTTGTTACCAGTTGAGAACAGTTTCTAAACTAAGACAATTTCCTTAATTTGTTTAGAACAAAAATTGACACTAGCTTACATGTAGTGACACAAAATAATGACAAATGCTATTATTAAAGAATCCATTACCCTGCGTAATATTATTTGCAATAGCAAATTAACAGCTACCGATCCCACGCCACAGGTTTACATGGAAGGGGTGTAAGGCCAAAAGAGGATTGATTGCTTGTCACACATTTATTACAGAAAATTTTGTTACTTGACATTGAAGCTCACTCCTTCCAGAGACCCAACTCCTTTGTATTAAAACATGCCCTGCAACAAGCAAACGATGCTGTGTGGTCACATGCAGTGAGCCTGTGTGCCTGCACATCTCACAAGGTTTCATGCCAGTAAAGGGACAGTACTCCCTCTGTCCATCTCACACCCTTCCTAGTCACACCTGTGGTGCTGGCTCCAGCCACCACAATTGTAAATAGATATATATGGTAAGGATCAAGCACCTTGAATTTAGGGAAACCTCAAAGGTGATTCAGTAAGGTCAGGAGGGCTCTGTCTACATCTCTTCTGTGCTGTTGTGCATTGGCCCATATAATACTGGATCCTGGCAAACAGGCTGAGAGGTCACATCTGGATTCAACACAAAGTAACAAAATGCTTTGGCCAGACTTTTGCATTCCCAACACCTGTCACTGAGTTCCTCTGATGTCACAGACAGCAAAATTTGGCTTATTACCGCAGAAGCTTTGTAACACAGTGATTTTAAACACCATGCATTATTCCTGAACACAGGCAATTCTTCCATATAAACAACCATCAAAGTCTTACTTATATCTGGACTGCAGAACATTTGTAAAGCAAACAGTATGTGCATGATTAATCTTTTCAGGAAACAATTTTGCCATTCAGTTTATCCAAGACTCCAGCAGAGGGAGCAGGTCAGAGCAAACAATTAGGGTTAAAAAAAGAAAGTAAAGATCAAAGATGCACACCCAGTGCTGAATTAATCTGACAAGTACCTGATATATCATTTTAGGTAAAAAAGATTCTGACTGTCTGTTTTTTTTTTTTTTTTTCTAATATCAAATTCATGGTGCCCACTAGATAAAATTAACCATTTCATTTCAAAGCTGATTCATGGCTGTTCATATGAGGTTGAAGAGTCAGTTTGCTAAGGAATAATTACCAGGGTAATTTACAAAAACATTCCAAGATGCCAATCATTTGCTGTACTTAGCTCACATATTTAAAAACTTGAATAACTAAAGGAGTATTTCATAATACAGAAGCCAGCAGAGACAGTAAAGAGGACTGGATGGAATTCCTCTTCCACCCATGCCCACAGATTGTATTAGTACATTTTTACTTTGTGAGTTACTGCTTGTTTCTGCTGCACTAGGTCAAACACATTATATGAGTACTGCATACATGATTAATCTTGTTCAAATACTGAAACAATATACAATATATATACAACAGGAAAATAATATCAGTTTTTATTGTAATTTATGAAGACAACTACTGGCATGTTTATTGTGTTTTTCATTACTTGTTTGTTTTTCAAGTACTGTTTATCTTATTTTGATGAAGAATAGCACAATTAAATTGACAATAGATATATCTTAGATGTAACCAAGTCTGGGGAAAAGAAATCTTTGGTTTCAGAATATTTTCTGCCACTCCAGATGTTGCTTATTTTTACAACGATTTGTTACATAAATGACAAAAATACATTTTTTCCTTTTTATTACTTTTTGGGGTTTTTTTCTTCTCCTGAATGATTGGACACATTCATCCATTTTAGAAACAGGGTGTCTAGTTTTCTTCTAATTCCCTGTCTATAATTTCATCCTTCTGGTTTCAATGAGGCTGTTTCTAAATTATGGTTATTTATATGACAAGAGAACATGTACAAAATGCAGAGCATAGTTCGATTATTGACATGCTATACCTTGTCTACAGCAGAAACTAATTCAAAATATATCTGGGTGTAAACAAAGATTCAAAATATAACCCTGAAGTTATAAAGTGCAAATTTCTAAATTAACTATTACGGCTCACCAGTAGTGAATTGGTCTGAATAGCTAACCATAAATTATGTACATCACAGATTATATGTTATTTAAACCAATTTTAAAACTCATCTTCACCAAAATACTCAAGATAACTTTTGTAAGCCTGCTGAGAGTGAAAATTAATTATTATTAGCCTGATTTCATTTGTAATAAGATACAGTGTAAGTAATTTATTTTGTGCATCCTAACTTGCCTCAACTCAATTCCACAATACGAATTTGAAGAATTTAAACCCAAAGAGCTTTGAGAGCATCTACTATAAACACATTCCAACAGTGATGATGTAAGCATGAGTATACAAAGATCTGTGCACAACAGATCTGTGCATTCAGGGCAGGAAATACATCTACATTGTATAGTGCAAAGGTCCCCAAGGTCCAGCTGAGTGAGCTGGGTCCAGAGCTGGAAGATGCATTATCACGTTAGGTATCTTCAGAGAGACTAATTATCCCAGGTACAGCAGGATGATGCTATGCTGTTCCAATTGTACAGCACCAGATCTCTGCACAATGTCACTCTGTGTGACATAATGTAGCAGGTGTCATGGATATATACACACTGGGTATTCCCAAAATAGCTCACTGCAAAATACACACACTCTGGGTGAAATTCTGGTTTAGTAAAGGAGATAGCAAAAATAAAAGTCAGCATGAATCCATGCCTTTAATCTCAACTGCTCTTTTTTTTTTCTTTTTTCAGATGATTTAGCAGTAAAATGCTGGTAAGTTTCTTTGCTGCTCTTATCCTACAAGTTTCCATTTTCCTATGCATTGGTGCTGAATCACAGACTCAGAATCATAGAACTGTTTAGGTTGGAGAACACAATTAATATTATGATGTCCAATCATTTTAGCAGAGCACTGCCACTTCTGCTTTTATTACCGCTTACTTGTACCTTGTGTTGATGAACAGTAATTGAAGAGTTCCAGCAAAGGAACTGATGCTATGCTACATTACACCTACCAGAGTTCTATTTTGAAGTACTGATTTGATCAATTTTATGCTGTTGCTTAGCTGAAATAATTATCTACAGAATCTTCTCTTTATTGCATGGACAACCCAATGGATATCATATCATCAACATACTCGCTTTCACTCAATGTTGCTACCAAAAGAATTTCTCCTGATCTCTCCCCTAATCTAGAACTGCTCATTCTTTGTAAAGATGCTGTTTAACCAGAGTTGGCAACTGATCTATATTAAAAAAAATATCCAGCAGGAAAAAAAATTGGTTTTAATTGAAATCAGTTACCTGAATTTGTTCACTATGTTGGTGTTTGTGCCTCCACAAGTGCAAATACAGAGAAGAAACACAAGAAAGGTGAAGCAGAACTGGTTTCTTTCAGTTGTAAGTTTTGGCTTGGACTAATGCAGACTGATCTTATACCTAGGATGTAAATATTGTAAACATTCCTCTGACATAGGAAGTTGTGGATTTTTTTTATATGCACATCTTCCCTTTATGTCTCTGACAGAGCTTGTTTGCTGAAACACAAAAAGCATTTACATGTGCCAGCTCCTGACAGTCTCTTCCAACACTTCCTATAGAGCTCAGAGGAATGACAAAGCTGTCAGATCTTTCCCTGACTGGTTGAACATCCACATTTCTGCAACAGTAAGTGCCAAGAAATACGTAGTTTGATTCTCACAAAGATAATGCACATAAAACCACTGTATTTCTCCATCAGGTAATGATTTATTTTTTCTTAAGTAATAAAAATTCATTTTCATCATGAGATACCTTCACATGGACTGGTATGAAACAGTCTTAATATAAATAAATACCAGATCCTTAATCTTATACTGACATTACTTGTATCTAGTCTCCACACATTTTCTTTGCTCGTAACTGATCAGCTGCCCTTCAGATAGGCAGACTACCGAAATACCTGAGCTAGCTTTAAACAATCAGGTCAAGGAGCAGGGTCGAGATCTCTCCTAACAAGGAGAAATCTCCAGTAGAGAGACTTCATGTTTTATACTGGGCTGGCACATATTTTTCCTGCACTTATACCAGCATAATCATACTGGAAAGAGCTGTACTCTTTCTAGTATAAAAATGTGTTCTCTTTTGAGAAATTATTTCCTTTTACAACTTAAATTAATGGGATCAGAGCTTTACAATTAATATATGGAGGTAAAATACTTCAGAACTATTTCTATTGAGCTCATTTCGGCTGTTCATGGGATAAGCCAGTATTTAGTAGGAGCAGAGGCAGCACCTTGATCCAGAAAAAGCGATCCCTCTTTCCTTCCTTTTATTCACAGAGCTTACATAGTCCACTGTTTGGCAACCTCATTTTGAGGGCAATGACCCACACTTCTTGTGATTGTTACGATGATCAACAGAAAATCTTTTCAGGGCAAGCAACTAACTGGTGCTGTTCAGCCTAATCCTCAGCCCTGTCTCTGATTCAGGCTTCAAATATGAGTTTTGGATCTTCCTGGAGACAATATCACAAAACATCAGTAGCCAAAACAAACTTTTACCAAATGTAAACAGTTGCTGCCAACTATATTGCACCTGTGTGCACATGTGAAATAGTGTGTCCTTAACTGCACCTGTCTGGTCTGCCTATTTTGCTCACAAAATGAACTTTCCAAGATCTCTTTTTCTATTCCAAATTATAAAAATGTTGAAAACAATCAGTTGCCCTGTCTTAATACCTCTAATACAGCAAGTCAATGTCAGCACTAGAAATGTGCCTGGGGGTAAACACCTGGCTCCACTGGCAGCAAAACTCCCAGTGACTCCCATGGATGGGAGACATCCTCCCAGGCCTACCAGTTCCTAATGACAGGTTCTACCCAACAGGCAGTATTTCATGGTTGTGGAAATTATGCAACATCATACTGGCTTGCCTGAAATAGTGCATGCAGTATTCATAGGTTCACGGGGAATTTTTCAAAGTATATTTTTTTAGCCATTTTATAATTTCTAAAATCTGTTGAAGGCAAGATGTCATGTAGGTCACTAAGGAGTGGAAAGTGTAGCACTTTCAGCTGTTAGAGCCTTTCTTTGTTTTCTGTTTGGTTGTCTTGCATGGTCCAATTTTTTTTGGTACTTAACTTTTCATTCCTGGTGTTTTTTCCAAAGTGATGAGCTGATTCTGGTCAATATTCCTTTCTCACCCTCTCTTTTCCATAGTCTTTGCTCAATTCTTCTTTAACATCAAGTTCAGGTTTCCAATCAGCTCCATCAGGAAACCAGTAGGATTATACAGAATTATGTACATTGTGATGGAGTGAGAGACTGAAAATGTTAATGGCTAAAGGCTCAAACAATTGGCCATTTGCAAAAAGCAATGGGTGTTTTGCTGACAGTGTGCAAGGTAACAGCCCAGGTGCAGTGGGTGTGAGCACCACAGGATGACCACCACAAATCAACCTTTGTTAGCAAGAAGCTGGGATTTGAGCCAGGAAGAGGCTGATAAGCAGCAGATCCTGGGAAGTGGGGTAGTGCTTTTTATCATGTCCTTCTTTATGCAACTGGCTCATGTGTAAACCTTCCCTCTAGGGGAGAGATACCAGGATATTCACATGTGGGTCTGAAGGTGTTTATCTCCTCTGATGGGCATAATTGGCTCAACTACTCTACCAAGAGGCAATTGTCATGTCTTAGGTGTCATAAACCATCAAAGACCCCCAAAGCACCCCCAGACTCATTTCTAGGTCCTTCCTCCAGAAGACTGCAGCACGTGATCCACAGTGTTGCATCCGACAGTGTAAAATTCCATTCCCGCCTCCCCCCTCCTAGAGGAGGTACCTGGGCATTCCCACTTGAACCTCACCATTTCTTAAACCACTGAACTTTGTGTTTCATGGGCTCCCCCCACCCCTGGCAGACCAAGACTGTGACTGTCTAAGGCTTCTAGTTCTTAAAAAAGGATGGCGCATCTTCACCCAGAAAGAACCATCTATTACATCCCACTCCTCTCCGCAGGTTAAGGGAAATGTCATCACTTCGATCAGTAGGCATCTAAATTGCAACAATCAAGTTTCATTGCTGGATCCACGCATGGTAATATCTTTTTACTCTTACCCTTTCTTTCTCTCTTTTCTCTAACTTCTCAAAATATATTGTAAGCTAGACAAAAAATTTTCATTCAATGCCTTGTAAGTGCCTCTTACCCATATCTGGATAAGTTCAAGTTGCCTAAGTTAATTTTAAATTTGCCAAGTACCTTATTCTACCTTAATGTTCTAAAGTTTGCAAGTAAAAGTTTGGTACTGAATGTCTGGAGAATTGTTTTCTCCAGTGCATCACGTAAAGTGACTCAAACAACATCCCCCTTAACCTGCGGAGAGGAGTGGGATGTAACAGATGGTTCTTTCTGGGTGAAGATGCGCCATCC
Source organism: Zonotrichia albicollis (assembly GCF_047830755.1). Lineage (NCBI taxonomy): Eukaryota > Metazoa > Chordata > Aves > Passeriformes > Passerellidae > Zonotrichia > Zonotrichia albicollis. The sequence continues at coordinate 48,733,701 of NC_133822.1, forward strand.
TTTTTTAAGAACTAGAAGCCTTAGACAATCTGGGAGTTCTTCTATAGGTTTCATTCGCTTTGCAATGAACAAGTAGCACAGATGAACACCACAACACCCAATTGCTACGTGATATTGGCTTCTTATGACACTGATCACCCCACATGAGATAGTACCTGCCACACGCTGCTACTGCTGCTCTCCTTCCCCAGATGGTGGCAAAATGGATGCCAGCATCAAAATGGTGCAGATAGAAATGAAATATGGCACAGAAATCAAAGCACTAAGCAGAAGCAGGTCTTCTGCTGAGATGTATTGTCCTGTTTTCCACATTCTGCAGAATCTAGTCAGTTTCCTTTCCCTTCATGAGGAGTTCGGTGTTGTAGTGTGTTGTTAAGTTTCTTGTGTTATTCCCCCAATTTATGTATTGTTCTCCCCTATTATGTGTAAAATGGTTTCGTTCCCCTTTCCTTCCCGCCACCGCTAGCCTGCCAGCTAAGTTGCTATAGTAACCGCTATTCATAGTTGCCGATATGTAATTGCTCCTCCCCTGGTTTCCCTTATAAGTGAAAGTTGTTTCCTCCCTGAGTCCAGTCAATCACCCCCTTTCTCCTCCCAGGTTTCGAGAACCTTCTTCTCTCTGGGGGTTATGGTTGGCTGCCGCCCCGGAGCCCCTCCTTTGCTTAATATTAGTTGGTTATTTAATGTATGTCAATTATGTTTAGGACCTCAAAATATGTATTAATATTGGCTAGCTGGGTTTCCCTACCTTTTCCCTCCTTTTTCCCTTAAAACCCTGTCTGGCCCCCTGTTCAGGGCCATTTGCTGGTGGTCTCCATATTTGTTGGTGCTTCTGTAATAAAACCGACAGCCTACCTCCAGCAAGTGGTCGCCTCCTAATTCGTCTCACACTCGTGCCGCTCCGAGCTACCTCCCAGCTCAGCCCAAGGCCAAGACGCCGAGGGGGGCTGGCTTTAGATGTGCAGGGGTGCTGGCCTTCGCCCCTCACTAGCTAGCCGGATTCCAGGGCTCAGTACGCCCTCGCACAGTTTGGAGTTGGTGGGATGCACAATGATCTTCTTCACATCACATACTGGGTATAAAGAGACTACAGCAGGTCACATCCTGGCTTTGTTCTCCTGTCCTGTGTGGGGAGTGATGTCAAGATTAGAGGTGAAGAATGCCCCCTCAGTCATGGCCTTGGCATTTCAATCTCAATTTTCACATACTTGTGACAGACTGGAAGACAGCACCACAGTTTTACACGCATAAATACTGTTGCTATTAAAAGGAACACAGAGGGGATTTTGTGGGCATTTGTTCTGACTGAAAACCACAAATCTCTCAGGAACCTAATGGATAAAGCCCCAGTATATCCTTGCATAATCCACGAGAGATTCTGAGATCCCTTTTTCCAGAACTGTGCAGCAGGTTCTGCCACTTTTCATTTGTACAATTTCATTAAGATCTTCAAAATTTTCATCTTGAATCCTGCTGATTCTGAACAGCATGGGCAAAAGAAAGGACTTCAAGCCATGCCGATCTTAAATTACAAATCCTTTAACTAAAACATGATCATCTAAGGTTCATTATCTTTTTTTCCTAACTCAATCCCATAATGGATATTTTTAAAAATAAAAACATATGGTTTGAAAATGAATTTTTAAATAACCAAAGAAAAGAAATAACATAGAAACAGGTTTTAGAATTTCTGTGGATTAAAGGATATTATTTAAAAAAAATTAAACTCAGGTGATTTGTCTTGTCACATGTATAATGTATGAAGTTCCTTTTCTTTGAAAGCCACTATTAGAGAAGAATATGGTTGCATGGTTAACAAATGCTATAGGGCAGAGAGACTTTCTTGGGCAATTTTTCAATTCACTAGAATTTTCAAACTCGTATTTCACCATTTCCAGCTCCCATATTAAAAATCTATTAGCAGAAAGCCCATTGAAAAACTGATCATGAGCACAAGAGACTTTTTCTGGAAACACTTCTATTCAGTTCTCATGCCTGAACAAAAGCAGATTGGCACATTCAGTTACATACAAACGCCTTTCAAAGGGGCCACCCCCCCTTTCCCATAGCCACGCGTTTCAGGGCTCTATATGCTGAAGGAAGCCAGTGAAAGGTTTGAAGGGGTGGGGAGACCAAGGGCTTCCACCGAGATCCTTCAAAGTCCTCATTCTCTATAGTGGGAGGATTTCCCTCTAAATCCCTTTCAATAGCATATTGATGGCTTTGAAAGCTTAAATGGCATTTGTAAACCATCAGTAAATCTTGAAAACTGTTTCTGCAAATAGCCCAACTCCAAGTCTCAGATTTTCTCATTAATCTGTACGTAAGGCCACTGAAGACTTTTTCAGAGCCTAGATAATGCCTGGATTAAAAGGTCCATTCAGAAGGGAAAACTTTAGCATTCACCTTGTGTACATAGCCATTTCACCAGTGGTATTCATGGGTTGTTATTTCAACTCCGCATTTGTCCTGCAAACAAGACATTTTGCCACAAAGACTTGGTAGAGACATTCTTCAGTGAATTACTGAAACCTAGCCCCACCATTTGTCATGGTTTGTTATTTTTATCAAGTGTAATCAGTTCAAACAGAAACCGTAGACTGACAACTTTACAATTATGTTACTATTTTAAGACTGGAATGTATGTTTCTTCAAATTCAACAAAGAAATTGATTAAAGCACAACTTGATTGCTTTATTCAAAGAAACAGTCTAAAATTTCCCTTAAGCAGAAGTTTTTTGTTTGTTGTATATTTAAAGTACAGACAAGAAATTTATATTAATCCTTATTAAGCATTCATAATTTATGATATTTTACAAAAACTTTATATAATTAAAAGGTTTAATAATTTCTAACATGTTACATACTGCTTTGTGTTGCTTTAGGACCATGCAGTTTTAATGTAACTTTCTTCAACTAAAGCTAATAGACAGGCTTTAAACTTTAAAACCTCAAAACCTGTGCTGCTTTCACACACAAACATTTTTAAGCTGCTCTTACATCCCAGAGAAATTTTTTTCTTTTTTTGCATTTTGTATCCAATAGCTTAAACCAGAGTCAAGGTATGACCTACTTTGACAGGCCCAAGGCTTATTATTATTGTTATTATTACCATCATTATTATTATTATTATTATTGAAATAGTATGGTCAAAATGTTTAGGCACCAAAGAAAAGAGAAAAACAGAACAACATCATGCATTGGAGACCCTAGACATAGTTTGAGATATCAGTAATGCAATGCTAGTCAAATTTTGTTATATTAAAAGAAAAAAAATTCAGACCCCTGTCAAATTTCCCCCAATCCAGACAGATCTCGTTGTTCGAACAAACAGACTTGTCCGCTGTATTAGAAAATTTACTGTGAATGTCAAGAACACATAGACTGGGGATCACTGGATTACCCTCACCAGGATACACAAAGATTATCCTTCCCACTAGTGGTTTTGGAAAGCAGAAGTTTAGTCAAGTCTTTTCCCTTCCCTTCCCTTCCCTTCCCTTCCCTTCCCTTCCCTTCCCTTCCCTTCCCTTCCCTTCCCTTCCCTTCCCTTCCCTTCCCTTCCCTTCCCTTCCCTTCCCTTCCCTTCCCTTCCCTTCCCTTCCCTTCCCTTCCCTTCCCTTCCCTTCCCTTCCCTTCCCTGTCACAATGTCCCACACTTTTTTCACTATCAAAGGAAGAAACCTTGTAATTTAAATTTGAAAACTCTCTGCAACATGGATATGGCATCACAGATCATCCACCCTCAGCCCAGCTCACTCTAAACCTCATATGAAGTCTGTCATACAAATTGAAAAAGGCGTTTTCTACTCCAAATCTCCCCCTTCACACAGGTTGCTGTGTTAACAATACTGCAATTCTCTGTGTCTCTTTGAGATTTCTGGGGGAGCCATGCCATGGCTCTGGGTTGACTAAAAGTAAACTGAACTGCCAGATTGTTTTAGCTGTGGTTCATCACTTGAGATCGCTTGCCTGGCTCCCAACAAACGCTGCTTGCACAGTAGAGGATGCCCTTCCTGTAGAGCCCATATCATGTGTATCCCATGGAGACATCCCAGATAACCTGGAGTGCCTTGAATGGCTTAAGGAACAAATGGGTGACCAATTAAACTAGAAAAAAAAAGTATGCACAATATTTATACTAGTGGTAGAACAAGGAAAATAAATGAAGAAACATGATTCCTAATTTGCACCAATACAAGTTTCCTGACATCAGAAGTATACTGCAATGCCTGGTTGCTTATTCAAGCTTTTCTTTTAGTGAAAGAAACTAGTTTTCTTTACACCGAAAAGTGAGAAGCTGTCTTTACTTTTATCAGGACAAAGTAAAGACTTTTAAGACTTGTGACTTGATTGTTGGGCCTTCTTTTATAAAATATAAACAGGTAGATCTTTCTAGAAATACAGAAAACAGTAAGGAGGACTTAATAAAAATTAGTAAAACCCTAATGAAGGTGACTGCGATTTAGGCTGTAAGAACAATTAAAACAGTTTTGAAATCTTTGATCTCTGTAAATCAGAATGTGTTTCCTGAAAGCAGAGCTTAGAGAGTCCAGTTTCATGTAGGTTTCAATCTTGTATTCAGACTCCTTTAGGCTCAATGAGGTGGAACAAGTTTTTCTCCCATGCACTTTCTTAGGTGTCTCCAGATAAAAACCATCCTTTTTGGTAAGGTTAGTGCTCAGGTAAGGTCAGGCTCAGTGCTTTGCTGATGGTTTCCAGATGGCTCAGAACAAGGGCAGAGCTCACATGTATCTTCCTAAAAAAGTCTACATAGATCTGACTTCATGTGTGTGTGGAGCTCTTTAGGACTAGGAGTGATATTGCAAAATTGTGAAACTTGTGAAACTGTTTTTCTGCACCATTTTGACAATTGTCTATTTCCATATTAGCACAAGAAAGTGGTAACAGCTCAGCCTCACAATGAACAGAACACTATGGAAAAAAGAAATTCATAATTAGAGTCAGTGTTTTCCTCCTGTAAGAGCTACCGATAATCCAATTTCCTCATGCTTTTCATGTCAAAAACTCTAAGGATTTAGGAAACTAATTTCTGTGCACCTCAAAAAGAGGCACAAAAGCAGTCTCCAGTCCTTCCTCAGGTTTAAGAATAACAGCTGTAGGAATCTAAACTCTAGCTTACATCCCACAGAAAAAGTGATGTAATTCAAAAGTCTGAAACAGAATTGCTATTCGTCTTCTCTTGGAAGGGCCAGGGGAGCAACTTCTGCCCACCCATATGCAAGAAGGATGTTTATTGCCAACAGGTGGGGGGAATTACGTGCTTGCTGTCTTTTCCCTGCTGCACTTTTTGTACAACAATACTGAATTATGCAATACTTTGCAAGGAACAGCACAAAGAGTTAACTGCTAAGTAGGAGTTGAGGAGATTGTAGAGTGGGAGAAAATTTCGCTGCGACACTAAGCAATGCAATAAGGAAATGAAAATATAGGTTTGAATATCAAATCAATGCTTTATCTGTGAGGCAGTGCTGCCTCCTTAAGCAAAACAAATAAATATTCCCAGGCTAAACACAACTCTCAGTGCTATTTCAACGAATACTTCTACTTCTTTTATAATTTTTACATCAGTTTTAATTTTTTGTTACCATGTTTTCACATGGAAACTAACATAGCTTTTGCCATCATATGTGGCACTGCAGATTATTACAATGTCAACCTATTACAGGATGTAGAAAGACAACTGAAAAATTTGTTATATACTTCAGTTTAAGCCTGCTATCATATGGGAACAGAGCTTTTATTTTTCCTCCAAATACTATTCAATGCATCTTGCTGGCAGGGGAAATTAATTTTCCAAACTCTGTCTTTAAAGGATATTATTTTTTTAATAGGAGCGTCTTTGAGATAGAACACATGCCCCTGTTTCTCTATCCACACCATAAAATGTTTTTCCCATTCATCACCAATAGCTGCTTTTCTTTTTTTTTTCCTATGAAAGCTTTTATAGAGCCTGCCCCTATACTTTAGCTGTTCCTGACATAGTGGATCCACAATCCCAATTATGGTTGTGGACAATACAACAGTAACATAAATGATAAGTAGAGTCCTTAAGCTTATCTGGCTTTTTAAATAAAACTTTGAAAATACAGAGAGGTAGGTGGACAGAATTACTAAGCAAGCTGGTTGTTGAACTAATCAATTCATATAAAGATGAGGAAATGTGGGGAAGACAGATATTAAAAATGAGAGATTCTGCAGCCTATGGAATTCAGTAAGATCTGAATGAGCCGTTTGCCTGGATAAAGATGGCAAGCCATTGTGTCTGCATATTAAGGGGTTTACTGTGAAACTTTTGCAAGACATCTTGATTTATACTGAAGTAGAATGGGCAAAGCCAAGGAGGAGTGACAGCTCCCAGGAAACTAAGCAGAGGCATACTACAGCACAGCACATTTTTCAGGCTGCCAGTCACAGCTCAGGCCCACAGAACCATGTAAATGTTACCTAATAGAATCAGGAGACTGGGATATCCAGTAATTTGACTTTGGCTATGGTTACAGAGTTTTTGATTTCACTATTATGGCCTCAGAAACCCTCATCTTGAAGTCTTATGGCAGCAGCAAATCTAGACATTAATAAACCACTGAATTATTCTAATGTAATTGTGGAAAAAGATATTAAAATGCCTTGTGAAATCAAACACCATCCTCTCAGAATGGCAGATGTACTGTTTATATGGAATATGCTTTTTCCATAAAAGAGAACAGAAGCTAAATATACTAAAACTCATGAGAAATTAGTCTTCAGAAATAGGCAGCTGTGTAACATTATAGATCCTGTTGAACAATGATATCCCAGCCCAAAAAGGCACCTTAATCAGGGCCTCTCTCCTATGGCACCATCCTATTTTCAGTTAACAATGTTTTCAGATGAGCCGAAAAGGGGTACTTTGCTCCCACCATTATAATTTCTGTTATTCTTTTCTTTACCCTTTACAAAAGCATGAAAGCATTGGATTGCTAATTACTTCTATCTAGCCTATAGGAAAATTAGTTTATCTTCCTGATCAAAGCAAATTAGGCAGATCATGGCTGATTAGAATGCAACAGTAAAATCTCCATACTTTCTATTCCACCCCCTTTTCTCTCAGAAATGGGGCCTGTGTCAAATATGTAGGTATTTCCCACGACCAGTCTGGACTCGGTTTCCAACGGGCTCTGGGGCTGGGACAATGGTTCTTACACAGACACTGAAGTTCTTTAGTTCAGTCATTGTGCAAGGAAAGAACTGGTAACCCCTTAGCTAGCATTAGATGAAACATCTAGATTTACATATTTCCCTAATTGCTGTTTTTCAATGTGAGTGAGATTTATCTGACCAGAGTTAAACACCTCCTTCATTATACTACTGAAAATACAAGCCTATGCTTTTCAGGCAGAGCTGCACTTGGTTCTAACCCCGGCATTAAAACACTGGTTTCCTCTACACTGGGACAAAGGGATGTCTACCTTTACTTCTCAAAGCACTATCTAAAGAAGGCTTGAATACTTGTTTCCAAGGTGCCTGCTGCATCACATTGCAAAACTGAATACCCTTGCTCCTTCTAAGTAACTGCATTTTTCATCACTCTACTATTTTACTCTTCACTTTTTACTCTTCATAACTGATTCCCTTTCAGCTTGTGTTCTACGGCTTTCTTAGATGAAAGCCAAGCTATATGGCCACTTTATTTATAACCAATTACTATAAATTAACAGTAAATCTCACATTTAGCTCCATTTAAACATCACTATGCAGCTGCCCATTTGAAAATAAAATGGTTGCCTTCTTTCACTTCAGTGGGCACAATACAAAACATCCATTGAGCTTCTCCTTTATTGCAGCTGCCAATGCCCAGCCGACTTTTAACAAACCAACCAAGCGGAATAACAATGCAGCTGCAACATTTTATGGTATTTCTGTTAGTTCTCTTTTGAGACTGAAGGTGTTAATTAGGAATCAAAGAATACAACCCTGCCGGCTTTCTTTCACAAACTATACTCTGGCCATTTCAGTTTTCAGAAGGAAAATAAATCTAATAAAAGGACAAAAATGTTGTTTGTCACACCAGTAACGTGTATTTAAGATCCTTTGATCACAAGCTTTTTATGTAGTCTTGTCAGACAGGCTGAAAATATTTTTTCCTCTCTTTTCTCCTTTCTTCAAGCTTTTCTGAATACTGATTTCAGGATTGTCTGAAAAACGATAGAAACTGGAATGCTTAATGGGTTAAAATGGGTTTGCTGAGAAAGCCAGCTTTAGAACAAATAAAATAATTTCTCACTTTTCTGATTCAGGTGTAAGTTGTTTTGAAATACAAATGAGCTGTTCCTGTTACGGAGTTTAGTAACTCCTTAATTAAAAAGTATCATTTAATATTTCAAGCCATTAGATATTATGCAGATGCTTTAATATTAGTACATCAATTCTTTTGTGGAATCTCACTTTAAACCACAAAATATTGAAAAATATCTGAAACATACATATAGTCACACGTACCATACAATACATATTTGATGTTTTAGTTACACTTATTAACCATAATCATGTTAGATGCATTTAAAGGTAGAAGTATGTGTCACTATCTTTAATCTTTTGTCAAAGTTAAAACCTTAAAATAGGTTTATGAAGTTAGCACAACTGAGAATTAGTCAAGCTTGCTAGCTTACCCAGCAAGAGCTTTCACTGTTAAACACACAAATCATGCCAAAATCCATTAATCTGGCCAGGGAATGGCAGAAAGAAGATCTGGTTGTTGATTTAATGATAATGAATTGAGCAGGCTCTTAAGGTTACCTGCAGAGTTTGCTAAACTGTAAAACAAAGTCAATTTTAATAAACACTTTTTACAGAAGCATATATAAGGTTTTTTTGCCTTAAACGCCACATAAGAGAAACATCCAGCTGTACTTACCTGGTTAAACATTTAATATAGTTTCTTATAATGTTAAGTATATATACAGGGCGGTGATTCTAAAATATATATGAGGGCTTTGATATTTGATAATCCAGAAATACAGAACTTCCTTAAAACAAATCTTAGCAAGAAAAATAAGTTCTGATGAATGTTATATGACATGTAAAGTGCAGTTTCTAGCTACTGTGAGAGACTCATATTGACATGATTCAGTTATAAAGGTACATGTTCTTTAGTGCCCCCAGAGTACCATTTCTTGCATTCTGGAATTTTAGAAAAGCAAAACATAAAATTGGAAGATTTAGGGGATTTTTGTAAAAGACAAATATGTTTGCCTTTTTTTTTTTAAGGGATAATATAAGATGATAGCCTATTAATTTGGTTGGTTGCTGTAATTTTATCGGTTTTACTTGTTGAGCATTGGTTGTGAATTTGGTTGATTTTGTAGAATTTGTAGATTTGTAGAATTTGGTTGATTTTTACAGCAAGCAATGGCAGCTGGAAGACAGAAGAGAATATGGTCTTTCTGCATATAGAATTTGGTAAAACCAGCAAATATATTTGAAATTGGCTGCTGCAATCACTTCTTACAATGCTTTTGTTCTGTTGTTGCATCATACAGTAGCATAGTGCTATGGTAGCCAAAGGAATGGAATTAGTTTTGTAGCAAGATATCAAGTATCTATACATAAGCCATACTTCTTTCTATAGAGTTAATAATTATTATCAATGTTAATAACTTGTTCTGGATTATATATTTCATGTCTTTTTCAGAGTGAGGTGACATTTTCAATGGTAAGGTCATATCTAATGAATCACTCACTTTCTTAAATGTGGCCATGTGTGCTCTACAAGCTTTTTACCCAGTCATTATTTTGAAATTATCTGTGTATATATATCTGAAATTTGGTGTATATACTTCACATTTACTAGACTCACAAATTCAAGAACTGTGAGTATTCAAGACTTTTAGAGACATGTGTGGATGAAAATTTTTCTCTCGGTTGACTACTAAACTGAAGCACTGTAAATGAACTCAGATTCTCTGAGAATGTTTAGATGCTCAGTTTTGCTAAATTCTAGATTCATCTGGAATACTCTGAAGAATTTATATTGTGTCTGTTACAAGCATCACCAATGAAATTTTTACAAAATATTGTTCATCAACTATACCAAATTAATCAAAGGAAAAGACTTTTTGTCAATGAGCACATGACTACAACTAAATCAAAGAAAAGAAAATTCTGTCCTTATGGTTTTCTGTAGGGTCATTTCTGCATAGGAACCTGGAATGGTGCAGGGGCACTTGAAAAGTTTTCTGATCCTCTACATCAGCTCACTGTGCTCCCAATCTGTTGTCTCTGTCCATTTAGCTCTGCTGGTCTGGCTGTTTCTGTGGCCACATTCTAAAGTGCATCAGTGAAATGAGATACATACTTTTCAACCAGAAATGTGTTTCTTTTTAAACTAAATTTCACAGAACTGGTCAGGAGCACAGTCCAACACACAGCTGAGTCAGCACAGCTGAAAGAGATGAAGCCTAGAGCAGGAGTGGGGGAACAACTGGCTCCAAGGGGAGGGGAAGCCAATATAAATGTCCAAACAAGTCTCTTTTTCAGAGAGACTCTTAATATGGAATCACATTTTTTCCTGAGTTTCTTCTTCCAACTCCAATCTTCCAGAAAACTTTGAGCACTGTCTTCTTCCATTTCTGTGAATGCAGAAACTTTACTAGCAAAGACAAGTAACTCCTACACAGGGAATTCTGCTGCAGAAAGCAAGTTCTTTTCCCAGTGCCCTGCTAAGCAAAATCACCAACGGCACTTGAGCCAGGACTCTCAGGCGTCAGCACACATGCTGGCACCTTGGAAGTTCACTTTTGGTGGTCTACATTTTCAGTTTTTTCTCCTCACAGATCTAGCCAGTCCTAAATTTGTTTCCTTTCACAGCTTGGAGAAAGAGCCCATTTTTGTTTCTTCTGTTTTTGAAAGGTGAAATTCTGTGCTTGTAGGACCAAAAGTGAAAGCATATATATTAAACATATCAGAAAATAAAGCATACAAATCACCCTTTTCCTACCCTCCCTCTCATATCTTTCACTAAAGCACTAATACTGCAAGATTTCATTACATACCCTCAAGTGCAATCTTTGGACTGAACCCTACATGTCCTCAACATCTTCATTCTGTTGTTCTTTCAGGCAGAGTAATTAGAGTAAAGAACAAATTGGCTCTCAAAGGTAGCTTCTGCAATGATGGCACTGATTTCAATTACTCTGTATTTTTTTTCCTTTTGGTAAGTAAATAACTTTTTAAAAAAGATATTTGCTAGGCACTCACTATCTATTTTGAGAACTTTAATTTAAAGGAATTTAAAAAATCCCAAACAATTCACTGTAAGAGCATACAACAAAATATTATTAGGCTCAAACATATGTCAAGAAGCTCTTTCCAAGCCTGTATACAGGCACACACAAGATCTCTATGTATTCCATCAAGTGCAACTTAGAAAGGAAATAGTGTTTATTTTCTCAGGTAATGTCTAAAAAATAAGACATCTAATTCAGATTCAGATTCAGATGCAAAAATCTTTGGAAAAGTCTCTTCATAGATCTGGAGTAGTAATCTGAGAAGCTTGGAAAAGCTTTGTTGTCTGGTGTAAGGCATTAAAGATTGTAAGAATAAAGGTCATAAAATCTGTGCAGGCACTTTGAGATGCAAAGGGCAAACAGACATACTAGGAAGGGAGCAGCAGATGTGGGGGTAGTTGTCTCACAGCTGACTGCCTGATGTCACCCCAGTCACAGCACAATCCATCTTTCCTTCCAGACACAAACCTGCTAGGTCAACAGCTGTATCCAAAATAATGTCACTGCCAGACTCCCCTGAACTCAGGATATCTTTGTATCCAAGGAAAAATTTAATGTACAGCTAGTTGAGCAGTATTTCCACTTTGACAGAATGAAGGATTCAGATACTGAGGAAAAAATACCTTATTTTTTGTATCTTAACATATTTTACACTTGAAAGATAGGACTTAAAGGGTGTGTGGAGGCACTGCACTATAGAGAAGCACTGCAACTGAAACTATTATCCAGAAGATGCACACAGGGGCATTAGCCTACACTTATGTCTCCAGAAAACATAGTATGTATAACAAATCAAAAAATTTTACTGGTGAGATTTACATAGAGCTAGCAAAGCTTGTAGTTATATTGTCATGTCTTCTGCATGTGATAGTTAAGAACAGAGTAATTTTTTTTAAGATCCAAGAACAGCCAAGCACTCAAACAGCTGAACTAAATTCATAGTCCTGACAGACTGTCATTTTTAATAGAACTGAGGAGGACTGGATCAGTCTGAATGGCCCTCATCCACCTCCAGCCCCCTTGGGACAAGACAGTGGTATATGGCATACCTCCTAAGAAGCCAGACAAGGACATTTTAAATTCTCTGTTTGACAGTTCTGATTAGTGGAACAATTCCCTATCTATACATGAGCTGACTGCTTTTCTAAGAAGCAGTGTAAGGCCTTTCTTTGTGAGATGTGTTGCTGTCTTAAGTAACCTATGGAGAAAGATATTTTAAAATAGTGAAATATACCTCAAGCCACCTCTTCCCTGAATTTTAGAAGCAGCATAAACTCTACTCCAATATCCCTTGCTGAATTCTTCTTTGTAAGTAGCACAGCCAACAGCATCACATGCTCTGTGAAGTACTGTTAGAGTAGCATGAGGGACAGAGCAGGTATTCAAACTGGTAATCAGCCTTTTATTCATTTTAATATCACTCAGCCTTAGGTATATATACTGACCCAGTGACATCCCAGACTTGTTTCTCTACAGCAGGAATCTTGCATTTTATTAATTTATTCACAGAAAACTGCACTTTTATTTAGTGTCATATGTTTGAAGATATTATTCCATTGGTATAACATGCACTTTCATTTGTCCAGTGTTGCAGTGTGATATTCCAATAGTCCAGTTTGAATATTTCTCCATCAATATTGTGTCTCATGTTAATTAATATGTTAATACTCAAAATATTATGTTAATTTATTTTCTTAGTGCTTGAAAATAATTTTAAAGTTAGTTTATGATGTCATGCTAGCAGTAAATAAAACAATTATCTTCTTATCAAAACATTTAATTGCGTATTTTTAATAAAACTGGCAGTCAGAGACAACTGCATGAACAAGACTATTATGAAAAAAAAAATAAAACCAGTATTCACAGGAAATAAAACTCTTGATTTTACATGTTCTGTATTATCTATTTTGGTGGATGATACAAAATAAAACATAAATTAATGTTGTTGGGGTTTCTTTCTGTACTTTTAAAACTAAGTGTTACTGAAATCAATCCCGTAGTTCTTTCTTTATACTTCCCCTGACACAGAACAAAACATTCAATATGTCGTTTTTAACTACAAGTGAAGAGATACATAGAGTATATCATTAAAATACTAGCTCAAGAATTATATGCTCTGAAGCAGTACTGTAGAATCATCTTATGATGCAACTTCAAAGCTTCTATCTCCTACTCAAACTACTGAAAAATTCCACCTCATATTTCATCTTCATCAATAACTGTGCCATAGCGTATAAAGAAAAAATTTGAACTCCCTTTGTCCTCTGTCATTCTTCCACTTGCTGCAGCCCTGTTTGTTTTGGGTCAGCTTGCACAGCCTTGGACCGTGCATTCCCAAAGAGCACCCAGGGTCACTGCAGGAGCAACAGGCTTGCTCTAATTGCACCTGAGGGGACTGACCTGAGCATTTGCTTGTCACTCTGCTTGAAGATTTCAGTTTGCCCAATGATCCAGGAGCAGCTCTGAGAGTTAAACAGCGTAGAGATACACCAGCTGCTTTGTCTACTCCTCAGACCCATCTTCTAAAGTGTCCCATTGGTTAGTGCTGGCACAAGGCATTTCATTGTAAACAGACTCAGCAGCATAGAAGAACACTCAGTTAATGTTTGAACCTCCTAATAAATGTAAAATTACTAAGTCCTTTAATTTCTGGAATTTTTCCTGATAAGCCGTTTACAGGTAGAGAAAAAACATTTATTTATAACACTAGCAGTGATATTACTAACTGAAAAAACATAGACATAATCCTTTGCTGATAAGGTGTATTTTTTTCCTGTATGTCTTTCTGTTAAAATTCTCCTGCAGCTGGGACATCCACTCATTTACCAAAATCATATTCTTAAATAACAATTCACAGATTTCTTATTTTCATTTGGTCATAACTGAACAACCATTTAATACTGCTCTATAAAAAATGTGAATACAACTTAATGGAAGCTTTCCATGCCAAGATAATCCAAACCACTAATGAATGTCATTAACAATTAATTACTATCATTGATACTTTGGTAATTACTCATTCACTAAATACTAAAAAAAACCTGCTTGTCTACTCAACATATGGAGATATTTGGATAAAGAGTGAGTAATTTCCCTTAGATTAGACTCATCACGTCCCAACAGAATCCTCTACAATAAACTAACTGTGACATACCAGGGGTTCCATCCACATCACTGAAAGAAGCTTCAGTTCTAGCTTCATTGGAGACCAAACTGGCTCATAATTAGTTTTCATAAACGCTTATCAGAAGGGATTAAACCAGCAGCACATTGAGAGCACGGAGCATTTCCTTATAGACTTTCCACACAGAGATACAACACTGCAAATAATACCATCCAGTAAATCTGGATATTACAAATTCCTTGTGAAATCTGATGCTCTTCCAGCACTGCATTATGGAAAGACAGGCAGGAACATAGAGCTGCATGACTACAAGACACCATATCCATGATTGATGACAAATGTAGAAAACAGACCACATCTGGATTCAGGTTTATGGGGTTCTTCACAAATTGACCAGAGACAGCCATTGAAGGCAGAACAGCTGAGGCACCAATATGCACAGGAATGTGATTCTGATAACTCTATTTGGTATGACAGTTGTTTCTAACTATGAGTCTAATGAATGTACTACAGCACTGTGTAAGCATCCTCCAAAAAACCCTGTTGCTCTATTCACTTAATGCTATCAACAATGGCCACAAAATAACTTTTGAAAAACAAAAGAAATTCCTTCCTTCCTGAAACTCCTGCAAAATTTGTACAGTTGACACAACTCCCTGACACAACACAACTCACATGCCAGAGTCTGCACCCTGATGCAAACAAGGCAATAAGGATGATTACTCAATGGTATGCCAAAAATCTTTTTTTCAAAAGAAAAAACTGGCTTTTGTTTTTTTAAAAAAGATGCACAGTGTGCATACTAATGATACAACAGAAGCTTTTCTGTCAAGAGTTGGTACTTTAAAACCAAAGCAAATGCCTAAATTTAATTATATTAATTAATACTTTGCAAAATCTTTAAAATTTTCAAATTCAATTTATTTTAGCAGTACCAATTCCACACAATTAAGTTAGTTCCATTAGTATAAGCATAGCAGAAGCTACATGAAGTCTTCCTTGGCATAAATCTACTAATTTACCTACATGGAATGGCACACAGAAAACTGTGTCATGAATGGGTGTCTTAGGTTGTTCAAAGAATCACTAACAAAAGCAGGTTTAACATTAAAGCGAAAGCATGACAAAGCTCATTGGCAAGGTTCACTCTACTGCTAACTAGGTGGTTAAAGCACACAGAGAAAAATCAGACTAAAACCTAAAAATCGACAAAAAATTATCTCTGTGAAGGCTGAGGATGAAAAAAAGGGTAAGGATTAAAAGGAGTAACAGAGACTTCCTCTTAGTCCCAAAGTTCAGAGCAAATCTGCCTGCCAAACTTAGCCCTAGACTTGACCAATGGCTTGCACCTGAAGATTTTAACCACATTTAAATTTAGCAGCACTTAATAGCCTAATTTAAACAATTTGTCAAAAGATTCAATAGAATTTGCTATAACCACAATACCAACTCATTTATAGAGGTACCTTATGAATTTAACCCACTTAAAAATCTAAGGGAGAAACATTCACAACACATTTGCTATAGCATAGGCACACTCACACAAACACCTAAAGGATTATGGACAAGGCATAGATCTGTGAAAAATTCCTGTTTAAGTGCAGTACTCATATCAGATGCCTTTGCATCTTCTATACAAGTGAAGGTTTGAGCCTCAAGGAGTGGGGATATTGATCCAGGGTGGCACTTGGCAGTGATCCTCCAACTATAGCAAACTTGAGAGTTTGCTGGCTCTGAGAGGCGTCCCACACA
Source organism: Zonotrichia albicollis (assembly GCF_047830755.1). Lineage (NCBI taxonomy): Eukaryota > Metazoa > Chordata > Aves > Passeriformes > Passerellidae > Zonotrichia > Zonotrichia albicollis. Next base: position 48,749,862 of record NC_133822.1, read on the forward strand.
GAGGGAATTTCCTGATCAGAGCCTGCTGTGAACATGGAGAGCTCAGAGGGTCTTACTTAGGACTGCTGTTTATGGGTCATAAGGGAGCTGGCTGTAGTCACTTTAGTAATTGCTTTGGTTGGATTTAGTAATTTTCTGTTGTTGTCAAAATGTGGGTTGGTAACTTTCTTTAAAAGTTTGATACCAAAAATGTTGTTCCACTTGAATTGTCATTCAAGCAAGAAAAATAAATTTCCATGGCTGTTCATTGAAAAACAGGAGCTCATTAGACAGAACTAGTTCCTGGGAGCAGACAGGGTTTCTGATAAGAAGAAAAAGGCTAGCCCAGGTGCTGTTCATCAGTGCTGTGGGCTAACAAGCATATCTGAGATAATAGTGCATATTCAGTAAGCATTTTTTATTCTAAAAACACGTACCTCAAGATTCCAAGAATGCGTTTAACTATGTTCTGTACTGTCTCTGGCCTTCAGGTAGTTAGCATGTTCCAAAGGGATTGTCCTGGTCTTTCTTTTCACATCTTCTGTCTTGGCCAGAAGGAAGTAAAGCGCTGGCACTTGACAGTTCACACTACTTTATATGTGCAGGTATGAGACACAGTGAAGCCTCCATATGCTGAGGAGCTTACAGTCTTCCCAGATGCTATTCTTTGATCAAGAGCTTTCACATTTTCCCTTTTCAGTGCTAGGCCTAAAAAAGACCACAAGATCCATTTCCTGCTACCAATTACTCTTCCACAGTGCCTCACCCTCAAGTTTTAAAAACACCTACAAGCAGCACTGCATACCTTTACTCTTCACCCCACCACAACTATACCCTCAGGTCTTATCTCCACTAAGGAAACAAAAACTTCTAATAAGAACTCTGTCACAGAAACTGTACACTACAAAGTCTTACTTTATATACAAGGCACAAATGTGAATTGTGAATTTAGAATTTAGTGCTAGACTAGATTGCCACTTCTACTGAGGGTTTAAATGTTTAGAATTGGTTGAGCTGCCTGATGAGAGGTACAAGTCACTACTCTATGGCACCGATACAGGCAGAGTCCTAAGCAACCTGCTGTCCCTTTGTTCTCCATCTACTTTCTGTTGCTCTAATAATCTTCCTGTAATTGTGTGTGCCTGTTGCAGGTTACAGCCAATACAGTGAGGCTTTATGCAGGGACATTCTAGGACAGGAACGTACTCCCTGAGACCCCTGTCAGGTCACAAAGTTGAACCTGCACCTCTTTTGGATTGCTTCCAGTTCCTTGTCTTTGCACAACTTCAGCACAACTGCAGGCAATACTTTCATATTGCACCACATTTATGGATCCTGTATTTCCTTGTCAGCAGGTCAAATATTACTCTCAGATGCCTGCACAGACTTTACTTACTCCAATAAGAAACTTATATATCACAGAATTCAGGTCACATAGATAGCCAGGAGCAAAACTGAAAGGCAGGCATATACCCTTTTGAAGAGAAGAAATTTTCTTGGGATCTCCCTTATTTTGCCATGTCATACTCACAATTAGCTCATAATTAAGTATTCTTAATCTACAGATCTCCAGCTTTTTTTCAGCGACCACCAAATTAGTCAAATTCAGATGTAGGTAGTTGTCCCAGCCATCGCATATAAGGAGTAAGACTAGAGAAAAGCTGTGTGATTGACTTGAATCCATAAATTACTATATCCACAAGCAGAAGGACTTAAAGGTCTCTTTACCTGAATCCCAGTTATGGCTAACTGATGATAGTCCTTGTTCCTAGAAGCAGTTTCTGTCTTTTTCTCATGCTCTCAAAATTACAATCTCTTGAATTAGGGTGCTTAAGAAACTTTGGGTTCTGAGTCTTCATAAGGATAAATCTTATTTCTGGACACTGGACAACTTGGAGAGTCTCACCCTCCACTACAAACATAAATGCAGCCTCATCATATGTGAGACCAACAGGAGAAATATTTAATTTCTGAGGCAGCCTCCACACCAAGCTGATTAAGGATCAAGCTCAAAGGCAAGTTACTCATCAAGGTGGTTCAGAACATGTAACTTTCAATCGTGGATGAGAGAGAACTTTGTCTTATCTTACTTGCTTCCTTTGCCAGCTGTGACCTTCTCCCCTCAGGGTACACAGAGACTCATTTACAAACTCTGTGAATGCCAAATCAGTGCAGCTACACTTCCCTTGATGCTGACATCATCTTACATCTGTTCTTTCATTCACTTACACTAGCATTTTTATTATCACAGGATCCAGAAGGCATGGTACAACTGGCATTGTAAGATGCCTACTGCTGCAGAAACGAGGGCTAGGAAAGTCTTATTTCTGTGTAATATCAGTGCTCTAACTGTTCTATCCTCAAACAAAACTGGCTGAAATGTTAGGTGAAGAAACAAACAGAATAATAAAAGAAAGACAAGTAGTAGTACCAAACACCAGCTTTACTTTTCTACCTCCTACCTCCCCTTCATAAATAACATCATCAAATTATTGTACACTTTTCATGGGAAAATCTGTATGACACAAGCACAAAAAAAGGGTTAAGTTTATTCACAATCATTATGCACATGAAGTCTCAATCCAAAAAATACTTCTGCATTACTTAAGTAATTAGTACGCAAGTTTAGTAATTTCACTAAGCATGGTTACTCTCAACAAAATAGAAAACATTTAATCAAGTGTTTTTAATCAAAAGCAGGGAGAGATTTTGTACAGTTGTTGTTTCTTGTTGTTCTTCTTCTTCAGTTGTTGTACAGTTATGTTGAGAAACATAGTTGTTTCTCCTGCTTTAGACTGATAGATATTTTTAAAAATTTGTCTGACATCTGTCTATGCACAGACATCACCATGCACACAATACTATATCACCGGTACAAAGCCAACTATACTTCTGAAGTATAATGCAAAAGGTTTCAGCAGTTTTTAATCAAAATATGTCCTTAAAATTATTTCACTGCAACTATATAATTTAATACCGTTGGAGAATGGTGCATTCCAGATAAAAATAAATATTCAAATCAGTCAATTTTTGAAAACAATGGTATTAAATGATTTATGATATGCATAATGCTTTAGGCTGTGCAATGAGACAGTGGTGGAGAACAGCTTAATGAAACTATTCCCCACAAACGAGCTGATATGTGGGAAAGGGATGATTGTTTTAGAATTATTAAAGGCCTTGATCAACAAACATTTACACATGTGATTTCAGTGGAACCATTTCTGACACTGAAGTTAAGTATCTGGATAAGTATTTGCAGGACTGAAGCCAAATCATACAACTGGACTCAAACTAAGAGCCCATTTGTTACCAATAAAATCCCAGTTTGGGAGTGGCTGATTATTATAATTATCATTGTTGGATAACACTACACTTCAGATTAATTATTTTTTGCAGCAGTGACTAGACATGAAAATATAGCTTGTCCTTTCAGGGAATGACCTCAGTGCTGTGGCCACAGCCCCTAAAACCCAAAGCTCATAGCGAAAAATCAGTAAAACACAGCAAAAAAAATAAATCTGGAAGGTGATACAGAATGTACTGTCTGAGCAAAGCTGGATAAAAGGCACCAGTTCCTGGGAACTTGCTTTGCAGTCCCATTTCATTACTGCTTAGAGATCCGGGGTTTGCTGGTGCTTAGTATAATATGACCTGGCTGGGGGTCTTCTCCACCTAAATGGCAAAGACATTCCAGGACAGTATTTCTACTTGGGTGCTGCTGCTTCTTTAATACTCATTCTAAGATCTCTAATTCAAAAATTACCAGACTTCCAGGAAATAAAAAAGCACTAGGACAAAGTCAGGGGTACCATGAGCTGCCGCCCTATACAGCTGAAACAGTTCACTATCTTTGTACTTTTTTTTTGTTTAAACCTCAATTCTGAAAGACAGAAAAAGGTAGCACTCCTTCAGCAAGTGTCAGCAACATCATTTCAGGCCCTACCTCTCCCCAACCATATTTATGTCTTTTATGGTTCTCCAGGTGATAAATTTCTCACATCTGATCAGTAAAATTGTACAGAAGATCCTCAGGTTTTCTCAGCAAACATTACAGAGAATAAAGCATATGGATTTGCCACATGAATTGTTAAATTTCTGAGGACTAAGCATGCTTTGATCACATCTTTTTTTTTTTTTTTAAGATGTTAGGGTATTTTCTTCTAACCAAAGTCTAAAGCTGTTCTGGTATGTCAAAAACACCACATCATGTTCTGCCTTCAATCAGCTTACTTGGAGCCAAAGGATCCACACCTTATTTACCATGATTCTTCCTAGGAAAAGAAGCAGATCTGCTGGACAGTTCAAGTACAGAAATCAGGGACAACACCATAAATTGTATTAATCATGACTATTTAAATAGCCAACAGAGAATTAAGAAAACAGTGCACACAGATGAAATATTATCTTGGCCAACACACAGAATAAAAGAAAGTGATCTGGACTACTGAAAGACTGGTAGCAATTTGAAGCATTTGAAAGACAAATGACATTGCAGAAAAAGCTGGGTTAACAAGGGAGCACTTGAGGGAAGCCTAATCTCTGCTGGCATGCTGGCTGGGGAGGTCAGCCCAGTGCACGCGTTCTCAGCTGGAGTCAGGCTCCCTCTGCCCGGCCAATTGTCCGCTGTGCTTCAGACACCAACCCAAGCAAAGGTGCCTTCGCTCTGTCAACGCCTTGTGCTCTCCCAGCTTCAAAACAGCTTCCTTTTCCCTTCAATTTATGCAGTGTTTCCACAGAGTAAATGCTAAAGGAGAGAGGTAATGTGTGAGAGCCTTTTTTTCTTTCAGAGCAGCAAAAGGCTCTTTAGAAAGCAGTGTAAAGAGTTATTTTTAACACAGTATTCTCAAGTGAGAAGAATGATAGTTCAAAAAACATTTTTGATTGAAATTTTTCTCAAAGAAACTGACTTTGACTTGACTCGCTATGTTTTGAAATTTAAAGCAAATCTCTTGAAAACTGGCAAACATGATGCTTTGCATAGTTACTTCAGTTTTTGTTTACCTCTAATTTATCGTCAGGTATATTTCACCTTTGCATATGTGCTATTTGCCACGAGTAGAGAGGAAATGTTAAGTTTCCTTTTCAAAAGCGAGATTTAGCACCAAATTCTAAATCCAGAACTGGATTTACCTTCATCCTCAATCAGGACAAGATTCAGATTCCTAACTGAAACCACATGACAATTAATTAATTTAAGGTCTATAAAGTTTTTAGCTATGTAAAGAAGTACTTCCTAAGAAAAAACAGACATCTTATGAAATGTCTAACTCCTAAATCTTGTCAAGGGATCTGGAAGGTGTAAGAGACTTTATAATTCATGCTGCTGATTGATCTCTTTGAAAAACCATGGTCATTCCCAAAATACCTCTGATGAAGACACAGACAAGACCTGAATTTGCACTGTCAGATCAGAATGACTAAAAGGATGCAAACTTACCCCAAAGGATTGTTCTTAATGATTTGGGGTATTCCTGACACAAAATTTACTATATTTCTTATTTCAGAAGCATTGTCAATTTCTGGGGATATACTTCTTTACCTTCAAAATAGTAAGCAATCTTTTCATTCAGGTTCATTGCAATTGTTTTTTCATTTTCATTTTTTATGTTTAGTCATCTTAAACACTTTCAGAGTGTTTTTTGACTGTGCTCTACAGGAACAGTTATCATCAAATACAATAGCATAGAAATGAATGAAGTAGAAGGACAAAATTTATTTGAAGATGGAGAGATTTGAAACCTTATAACAGGTATTGATATCTTCTTCATAGGTTCTACTGTAATAATATCAATGTTATCAATGTTTTGAGAAATAATTTTTCTTAATAAATTATTTCTATGAAAATTTAAAAATTATATTAATCATATTTCACCAAGTATTAGCACACATTTTTACGATACACCTAAATTAAGACTTTTAAAGTAAACTATAATGTAAAAGGCAACATGCTGCAATATTTATATTCATGCATATCTCTGTCAATCCATGATGCTAATATTTTGCAAACATTCTGCTTATCATTGACAGGTTTTGATCACAAACACAGTATATGAATTGTTAGACAGCCCTGGCAGTTAAAATAAATTTACTTTTTTGTATTGTCCAGGCCCAAAACAACCTAAAAATCTGTAAGTGTTGTCTTCTATATTGTCATCAGAAGAGATTGGAAAGAAAATCTGTTTTCATTACTTGTCATACTAAATATTCTTGAACAGGAGTTTCCAAATTTCACACAATTTTTAAGGAGTAATAAATTAGGGTCATTCTAGGGTTATATAAGTAAAGTAGGACAAACCTGTGGTTAAACAATGGAGTTAGAATTTTTTAATGGCTGGCTTGTCATAAACTTTAACTTTGAGCAAGCCCTTCTCCACTTCAATTTTCCACATCACAGCAAATGGTAACAATATTTCACTAACTCATGGGTTTGGTTTGAGAATTAATGAGGGTCCCATGTGCAAAAGACCCGTAGATTCTGTCTTCTTCTTTCCACTGTGAACTGATAGGAAAGTGACCTGTTCTTAATTTGAAACAGAGACTCAGTCCTGCCCTTCATCAGCACATGGAATTCTCATTTATGTCAACAGGAGTTGCATTAAATACACCAAATACATTACTTAGCCTAAAAGTAAATGAAGAAAAAGGAATGGAAAGAAACTCATGGATTCTCCTTGCCTGCTCTTAAAAAGTCTAACAGTTCATGGCAGCAGACACATAATCATAAATAAAAATAGTTTTGATGGGAGGAAAGAATTGCTGCCTGGGATTATAAATGAGAATGGAGAAAATTGTAGTAGGTCCATCTGTAGAGTACATTTAGCTCTGCTGCATGAGCACCATCATAAAAAAAATGATGGTACATGTAAAATTCAGTCACCATAATACATCATGCTCTATAGACATTTGTCTCAAAATAAAACAAATCTTTAATGGCCTCAGCATTTCAGCTTAGCTTTTCCCACTATCTCCAGTGCCAAGAAAACCTTTTTCTCATATGTGAGTGTTAAACTCAGATAAAAAGTTCAGAAATAAAAAAAAAAAACAAAAAAACCAACCAAACAAAAAAAACCCCCAAAACTTTTAAACCCAAAGCTTTAAAAACTCAAACTTAATCCAAGGTAGTACTAAACACTGGTTTTGGTCAGATGTATCTATGGTGCAAGAACATAATTGACTGAAGAAGATTATTTTTTTCTTGAAAGAGATTAACTGTGAGTACACAGTTTTAATCTCTTGGTTTGATCTGAGGTAAACATTGTCACAGCATAAAAAGATATTTTTGAGTTTTTTGGGAGGAAAAAAAAAAACAAACCAGAAAGGAGAATAATCAAGAAGCAGCTGATTGGCCATTACCAAGCTCAGGGAGGCAAACATGCCTATAACAAGCAGGCATGTTTTAAAATTTGCCATTGCTTAGCCATCTACAGACAATGAGACCTGACAGTTCTTTACGGAAGGCAGGCAGGAGCCATAGTTCTGCATAATTAGGCAATAATTAATCAATCCAAGGATAGCAGCTTTATAAATTTGGAAAATGGTAAGTGTAGCTGCCTATGTGTATAAATTGGCCTTTTATCCTTTATACTGTCTGCATGCAGTCCTGGTCATTTAAAAGTCTGCCTATCCAAATAACATTTTTTCACTTCAGGGTGTATGTTACTGAACAACAGAGGATTTTTGACTGGAGAAAGACATTCCTTCTGAAGGACAGAAGGATTTAGAAACAAAAGGGCAGACTAGATCACAATCCTCCCATGAAGCAGGTTACCAGAGGCAGAAGAACCCCAGCAATGGTATTTTGACATTGCCACACATATGCTCTCTTTTTTTTTCATAAAACAGTCAAACAGTCTCATGTTTTTCTGGTTTTAGCATTCCTCCAAGCAGTGAGGAATTTAGGGTCTCTACTTCTCAACACAGGATGTGTACAGCTTAAGTATGCCTTTATACCATCACTGTCTACCCTTCTGCTTATGGCTTTCCAAAGCACCAGAAAACATTGTATCTTATGTACACCCAAAATCAGGACCTGCTACTTCTGGAACTAGTGACAGACCTTGTACATGTCTTAGGACTGCATCTTTATCACACATAGCCAAAGTTTTGCTCTACTGTGAGTGGTCGTTCAGTAATGCTGACTGCTGACTCCTGCCTCCTAACATTATCAATAGCTTTGTTTTGAAATGTTTCTGATGAAATAAGCTAAAAATAGTCTTAAGAAAAAATTCAGAAAAGTATTTACATGCATAGTATATATATAAAAGGCCTTTCAGCTCCTCACCTTCGTTATAAATGTATGTTATTTTCTTTAAATTAGGTTTTCCCCTAATATATACTTAGATTTGGTTGATTGCACTTAATTTCCACCTTGTCCACGTTGCTATGTTTATACTTTGCATAGAAATCAATTTCTAGCTTACTTTATTCTGTCTTTCAGATGTAAGATATATTTTATGTCCTTTGAAGCATGGTACTAACAGAGAAGTGTGCTCAGAATGATTACCTTGGTATGCCAGACACACAATGCTGTGAAAGCATCTTCACAGTAACTATAGTAGCAAGCATGTTTACAGCATGTCAAAATATGGAGACTGGACAAACACGTTCAAAACCAGACATACTTTATGCTGGGCACGAAGAATAAGCTGTAAATGAACAACCACAAAAACTATGCAACCAGTAAGGAGAACAGCAAAGCAACACTTAGAGCACCCGCACTTTCAAGACACGACACCACGAGAAGCTAAATGACGAACACTGAGCCCAAAAAAAAAACGCAAGCAAACAAAGTTTCACCACGGTTTGGAGTGGATTTTTTGCTAGTGCAGAGTTTCTCGGTTCTCGCCGGCTGTGTCTCCAGCCGCTGTAGCTCAGCGCGCCCGGGATGCAGCGCAGCCCGCAAGCAGCGCAGCCCGTGCGGCGGGGTGCCCTATCGGGCGGGAGCTGCGAGGCCCGGGGAGCCTCCCGAGGGGCGGGGTGCGCCGGCCGGAGCCCGTATCTGGACACCGGCACCTGCGTCCGGACACCGGCACTGCGGTCCCCGAGCGCTGCCCGCCCCCCGGGAGCGCGCTTTATTCACTCACTGCCTTCGCTCCCCCCGAGGGGAGATCTGTTAACGATTAAATCGGCAGCGGCCGCAGTTCAAAGCCCTGTCCCGGGAAGCAAAGGTGAAGATAACGTCCCGGAGGACCGCATCGAGTTTCTGCTGTTGCAATCGCTTTTAATTACCCTCCAAACGGCACATCACACAGCGATCCTCTGGGCGCCGGAGCGGGCACCGCGATAGCCAGACAACTATAAACGCTTTACAACGCGCCCGCTGATTAAAAAGCGATTAGAAACTTATTTGAAGTCGGGTGTTCTCTCCGGGCACGGAGCGCCTCCTGTCAGCGCCGGAGGCCCGCCCGAGCCCTCCCGCCGCCGCCGCTGCGCCCTGGCCGGCCGGCCCGCACTTACAGGTAGGAGGTGAAGACGCTGAGGTTGGCGGGCACGGCCGTGAGCCCGCGGTCGGAGCAGTCGGCGCGGAGCAGCACTCCGTCCAGCTCGCAGCGGCACGGCGCCGGACAGCCCCGCGGGCGCTGCCCGCTGCCCCGCGCCCCCCGCCGCAGCCCCGGCGGGCACAGCAGCAGCAGCAGCAGCAGCAGTAGCAGGGCGCGGGGAGCGCGGGTCGTCGCCATGGGGCCCGGGGGTACCTAGAGCCGCGGGGCGGCCGCTCTCATGCCCCGGGGCGCGGCGGGGGCGAAAGGAGGGCGCCCGTCTGGGCTGGAGGAGCTCCTGCGGCCGCCGCCGCCGCGCCGCTGTCTGTGGTAGCATCTCAGCTTACACGCTGCTTTAAAGCCCTGGAGCCGGCACCGCGCGCCCGCTGACGCCGCCCCAGCCTTGCCCGCCGTAGCGCAGCGGGCCCTGCCCGCGCCGCCGTGCGAGAGAGCGAGCGGGCGGGGGCGGCCGCGGGCCCGGCGGGCGGGCGGGAGGAGGGAGCGGGGGAACGCCGCCCTCAGCCTGCCCTCCGTGCGGGCCGCGCCTCGGCGCTCGCCTCGGGCCCTCATCTCACATTCGCGGAGCGGGTCAGGCTGCAGGGCACCGCCGTGGGTCACCATGCCCAGGCAGGCATCCCAGAGCGCATGGCACAGGACTGCACCCCGGCAGTTCCTGAGTACCTCCAGTGAGGGACACTCCGCAACCTGTTCCAAGGAGTGATCCCCTGCTCCGTTAAGTTCTTCCTCATAATCATGTGGATCTTCCTGTGCATCATACAATCATAGAACCATACAATAACTGAGTTGAAAGGGACCCCTTGGGATCATCGAGGCCTATTTCTGGCCTAGCACAAGGCACCTCAAGAATCACATATTGTCCAACTTCTGCCCATTGCCTTGTGTCCTAGTGGTTGGCACCAGTGAGAAAAGCCTGCCTTCACTTTCTTGGCACTCTCTCCTGCCCACTGGGTATTTATACGCATTTATGCAGTGCCCTCTCAGTCCTTTCTTCTTGAGGGGTAATTCTCTCTCAGAGCAGGGATGCACGTGGTGGACATTTCTAGAAGGTGGGAGGCCAGGCGGTTGTGGAAGTGGGGGCATGGTCTTGAGGCCATGGGGTGAGGGGTGGGTCTCTGGGGTGATGGGACAAAGGATTGGGTGCTCTAGTGGGCCAGATCTGTTGGGAGATCTAATCTTTCAAGACCTTATTTAGTTGGTGGTCCCATGCAGACCATGGTCATGGTCAATGATGGGGATCCACTCTCTTCCCTCACCACATAGTTCAATCACAGGCTTGCCAAGAGGCAACACTTTTCTAAAGGACACTGGTTGCTGAGGAAAACTGAGTTCACAGTGACGCTTCCATTGAAAGCTCTTGAGATGTCCCTCACCAGCTTCTTGCCAGAGGTTCTCCTCAGGTAGTGCACTAACTTGCCTTTGTGCTACGTGTCTGTGAATGAGTGAGGAAAAGATGAGGATAGCAAGGTTTTTAAAACCTTTTTCCTCCAAATTACTTTTCAGTATGAACAAAGTTGGCCACAAACTCCAAATTTCAGACTAGCTGTGAGTGCTAGAACCCAGTCCCAGCACAATTCCTGTTTAGACTGGTAACTAAATTGTTGGTCAGGCTACTCAATATGCTTTGGTTAACATTAGTTAAAGGTTTTCTGCTACACTCTCTTTGAATCTACAATTAAGTCTGAAATGAGAGCCTAATGAAAAGGCCAGCAAAATACATGCTTTTATATTTTACCCAGTTTATAACACCTGTTTTCACCTGTGGACTATAATCTGGTATAATCTGAGTTGAAGAATGACCTTGTACTGGAACTCAAGTGCTTTATTTGAAATATTAAAAAAGGAATCTGCTGTCTGGCTAGTTGGACAGGCCAGAATGTTTTGGCCTATGGGGCTACTGTGAAACTTTTCCCCAAGCAACACCTTGTCCTAAAGATAATAAAAACAGTGGTTGAAAGCATAAAGTTCCTGTGAGAAGTGCCCGAAGAGAAAAATTCTCCAGGAAGAGGATTTTTCATTCTGTGTCATGATATGTGTCCAGGAGACCTCTTTCCCCAAAAACTTTTGCCCATGTCTATAAGTTTATATTTTCCTAAGTGTAGTGAAACAGTATTTATGTAACTTGAGGCTTTTATGCATTTGTTGTTTTTGTTGTTGTAGAAAGCCAAGAGTATATTGTTTCTTCGTTTTCTGTTGTGGATTTGTCACCTTGTACAAGATACCTGAAGTTAGACAGACATACATTAATTAGTAGTGAGGGTTCAACTGCAACAGTCATCCTCTGTATGTTATTTTGCATAAATATATTTGTTGAACCAGTAGCTTTCTTTAAAATACTTAATGTACTTCTATACACTTTTAATTAAAGATTTTTTGAAAGTAAAGTAACGTGAAGATTAAAAGGAGGATTTTGTAGGAACATATATGGATAATTCCTACCTTTGTACAGATAAACTAGGCTGTACAGTTTTTTTCCTTTTCATGTTTCTCACAGGTCTCTGGTTCTCCATGAAGGGAAAAAGGAAAACAAGAGCCTGTTTGGCGACATCTCTGGGAGGTGCTGTTACTGTTCCAAAGGGTCATTGGGACTGTAAGATTTCCTGCAGGCTCCAGCATCTCACCATAATGTCCTGGTCACTTGAAGTGACATCCATGGTACAGCCATCAATGGTCTTTTCTTTCATCAAGGCAACAATCAAAATCCCTCAGGGATCTTAGCAGAATGTTCTCTTGAACCTGCCTTCCTGATACTCAGTCAAAACCCCTGATCTTTTGAATATGATGTAAGATGGGATGATGCTCTAACCTAAGGTTTACCAGTATAAAAAGTATCTTAATGAAATATTACCTACAAGTAAACAAAATTATGTGTTGTGTTATATATTCTTAGCACACAAAAAGTGTAACAATTCATATGTTAAGAATGCACAGCAGATACATATTTTTATATATATATATATATTTATTTGTATATGTATATTTAACGTCATTACTTACAGCATGACATATTTAAACTTATGTGAAATTTGGGTTTAAAATACAGGACTGCAAAAAGAAAACAGCCCATCTAAACTGATCCCTGCTACTTCCATATTGTAAAATTAATAAAATAATTTTTTAAAAATTATTTTGGCTAAAACATTTGATAATGGAAAATTATGCTTAATCCTGAAATGATTGGTTGTCCCAGCCAAAATGGAGTTTATATCAGAAGTGTTAACAGATCTTGCACTAGCAAAGGAGCAGCTAGTTTAAACATTAAGGCAGAGCCAAAGTAAAAAGCCCAGCAGCAAAGAAAACAGTAGTTGATAGCTGACTGTAGCATGTTTTTTCCTTTCCTGCCTATCGATGAAGGGTAGGTTCCTAGAAGGCAGTAAGTACAATTGTGTGTTTAGACTGTGGAGAAAACAAAGATCCTGTGCGAGGTGGGAATTCTTTTTCTGCCTATTGGGCTAAGAAATTATTCATCGAATGTATTGAGGTCCTTACATTGAAAGGGTCCAGCGGGCAAGTGGGCATCTCCACAGCCCTGAGGCTGTTTTGCTGGTAAACAGTACAGCAACTGCTCAGTGATCTGAGCAGAAGGATCCTTTCCTCCTTGCAGAACACCTTCTTTGTCCTTTTATGCCAGCTAGCCTTGGAGAATGATGCCTTAAGTTTTATTGCTATAGAGGCTTTTTATACATTCAGCAGAAGGGTATTTATGTGCTGTGTTCAGTTGGTCCCATATTTACCTATTGGTGTATGTTCCTGTTCATTTGCATCCCATTATCTGTCCCATTTCATGGAGGACCTTGAACTAAGACAAGTATTTACATCCCTTTATTAAGCCATACAATGCTCTTCACACCAAGGCAGATGGCACTGTTTCTGTTTTACATAGTGATAAGAGCTGGTACCTGAAATGTAGGGTGGTTAGGGTAGAGTTGCTCTTTGAAGCAGAATGTAAACAGGATTTTTAGTTGCCCTGGCTCAATATACCACCTGGCTACAGCTTTTCAGTCACAATAATATTATGAACAGTTTTATTTTTTCATTACGGATTTGATTTTTAGGTTTTCATGCTATTTAAAACATACTATATTATGCCTTATTAGAAATAGTCAATTTCATATTGATTCTTTAATTTGGCACACTGCCATCTAGCTGCACACTTTCCTCAGCAGTTCTGTACTCAGTGTGGTGGAAGAGCTGTGGTGAAACATCTGACAGCAAAGATTTACTGATATTCATCTGAAATATGCTTCAATAGTTGAGTTTCTAATGGAAAGAAGGGACAAAACTAGAAAAAAGGTATTTTTACTGTTGCAATTCATATGGTGACAGTTGTCTTATTGTATAATTTTGAAGCAAATGCTGGCATGAACGTTAGTCTGAAAATATCTGATAGCAAAGTTGGCAATGTTAGTGCAAAAGTCAGGATTACCCAGACACATTTAAATAGTTAGAAATCCGAGAAAGAAGCAAGGGGAAAATGTAAATATGAAGGCTGAAGATTAAGTGAAGGTTTTTTGGAGGAAATGAAAGCTAATTGTCACAGTAATTCTCTGTTTAGCAAATAAAATATGTGTGTTAAGGTGAAAATGTGAAAATAAGGTATATGAAAAGAACCTCCTATTATTTTGAGTTGGAGTGGATGTGACATCATTCAAAGAATCACAGCCAGGCTGGAAAAGCATTAAGTGAGTATTTCACCAACACAGAAACTATGTGCTTTAAACTTTACTTTAAATGAAGCTTTTAAACTCTAGCACTTACTGGTCTGTTACCTTGTCCTTGTATGTCTCAAGTAAAGCCAGAAGAAGGAGGAGAACAACATGGTAGTTGTGTCTAAAGATGCATGAAGAATGGCGGGCATTAAGTAAGATTTTTTACCAGAACAACTAATCTTTGAAAACAAACAAGAGCTCCCTTTTTGGCTCACTAAATCTTATTTTATCAAAATATATCTAACTGCCCATTCAAAGATTGTCTCACTTGTAGCCCCAGATAATCTCTGTTTCCTGAATTGCATAGCCTTGGGTCTCTAGTTTCTCACCCCACAAAAGTAATCAATAACTACCTGTTCCTTATAATAGCAATTGTCAGAACCAAACATTTAGAAACACACTAGTGTGCATTTTAGCACTGTAGTTTAAGTTCAGAGAGCTCTGCATTCTGTGGTGTTTATCAGCTGGACTTTGAGGGATGTCTTTAAAGTATTGCTCACTTAATGCAGCAGAAGTTCATCCCATGGAAAGTCAATCCCTCCACTTCTGTGAAGAGGTTGACTCCAGTTCACAGAGGGTTGCAGGATTGTTTTTGTTTTCCTTAAATGCTTGTAAAATGTCAAACCTTTGAATATGTGTGAGTGTGGAGAGGCATGATGTATTACTGTGTGCTTTGTGTGCTGTGTTCATCTGCACTCTCCTCTGGGTGAAAGACAAGAGTACATGTGCATGAATAATTTTTTAATTTAGCAGCACCTATAGAAATTCTGTCCAATTCTTTCCTCCTTCTCCCTCTGTGTCTGTGTGGCAAACACCCTGGGGTTCCTGTGGTTTTGAAGTGTATTTGCATGATACTGTATAATGAGTGATTACATTGTTTTGTAGTTGTTTGTAGGAGGTCACAATAATATTTTTTGTACTTCTTTTTCTTTTTTGTGGTGGTTGTAATAGCTTTAGTCATTCTGGGATCAGCTGCCTTGCAAAAGGAAGAAATGTATGTAGGAAAGAATCACCTAATTGTGACAAATTGTCAGAAGGCTTTAGATGTGGTGTAGTATTGTGTTTTCCTGTAAATTTCTCTGCAGAAGGAGGGAGATGCCTGTATTTTTATTTCTTTCTCTTTGTCATCTGAGTTGTAAGCACAGAAAAAGCAAATTTTTTTTCAGAGAGGGAAGTCAAGATTTTTTTTTGATGAGTAAGACCAAAAGATTTCAAACATCTCTGTCCTCTTGACAGCAGAAGTTTTTCTGTCATTGACTGGAACTCTGGAATCAATCAGATGGAAAGCCTAATGGGACTCCATTTTTCAAGAAGATTTTGGAAACTATTTGCATACTTCCCAGTGCAAAATTAATTCCCAAAGCTTTATAGTTAATCAGAACAATTGTTGAAGCGTCCTTGTTTCTGTGGCTCATGTGCTTCATCCACTTTGTATCATGGTGCTAAACTGTCAGGATACTTTGTCAGACTCTGCTGAGTCTCTGAAGTTGATCCAGTCCCATCTGCAATAGTGTAAAATGACATAAAGCAGGGGGAAGGAGCAAATACAGATCTGTGACCTTCAACACATCCACAAAGCCTCCACCAGTGCCTGCCAGACTTACATGGATGTACAAGGAATGCTATTTCTTCTGCATGGCTGGCAATCATGCAAAGCCTTTACTGTAGGTGGAGGAAGGGAGCTGGTTAAGGATCTGAATAGACCAAAAATCAGAAAGGAAAAGTAGAAGTTCTAGAGCTGCCAAGAAGCTGAAGAGAGAAGGAGCCTTATGAAGGGAGGAATGAAGCAAAGGGAAGAAGAATGATTGCAGCACAGATGTTGATAGGAAGATGAGAGTGAGTGCAATGAGCCCTTGTATTTGGAAAAAAGAAAATGGGGACACGGAGCAAACGGGAGTTTCAGAGCAGGGGAATGACAGGGACATCTTTACAGAGAAGAGGAGGGAAGGTGCAAGGGAAAGAGGCAAAAGGCTTTGTTATCTGCAGTAAATTCAGTCAGCTGAAACACACAACTCTCAAGTTTCTATGATCTTCTTCTACAAAACTACCCCAATAGTGTTACTACTCTATGAATTGCTATGTATTTGGGCTAAACTTTTTTGAAAGATGTAGGGATATATTTCTGGACTGAATGTCAGAATCAGGGCCTTACACAACATCAACATGTTTATAACATGCTTTGCATTGCATTGCTCTTCTGTTCCTTGGCAAGGTTGGTTAGCTGACTTCAGGGCAGGCACATTTGTTTTGGGATGAGTTTGTTTTTGAAGCAAGCTACTTATTTGAGAAAGTTTTATATTTATGAATCCCATGTCAACAGAGAGCGAGCACAGACCCATGACACTAACATCTCCACAAAACAGAGAATAGGATGTGGCTTCATTTGTCTTCATCTGTGATCACTGAAGACAAAGAGGTACCTGCTCAAGGCAGTTTCTGGCTTCTGGCTTCAAGCTGGGAGAACTATTTTCTCTGTCCATTGAGATCTTCCAAGGAACCTTACAGGCTCTTCTAGGCTATTACAGTGTCCCATGCTTGGATGGTTTGGATATCTCTCCAATTGCTGTCATGGGAATTGAAATTTCCTAATGCCTAGTTGCTGCAGGAGTTTTATTTTAAAAGACTGCCTGGAACAAATCCAAATTTATATGGACATGGACCACGGAAGCCAGAGTATTTATTTCTGTTAACAACTTGGGCCTCTGAGGGTTTGGCTACATTTCTTTAACAATTAATGGAGACAGTAGGATATGAGGAGAAAATGTTTGTACCACCCAAGTTTAATCTCCCAGGCATCTTTCTGAAGCTGATTAAGTGTAATAGACTCCTCCAGAAAGTGGTTCAAAGCACCTACATTAATGATTTCATGTATTTGTGGATAGTTAAATCACCATGCAAAAGTATCCTGGCATTGGTTACAATTAGTGTTCTGCTGCAATAGGATCAGAACCCTGAGAAGTTACGTGCATGAAACGCTGAAAAACAAGGACTACTATGAAAAGCTCAGGTTTAGTATGTTCTGTTTATGCATAGTTTTTGATTGCATTTGCATTTTGAACTGCATCAGGCCATACTCTATCATGCTAATGTTAATTTACGTCTGTGGAAATTTTAACTCATCAGCCCCTGAGACTGGTGAAACAAAAGATTGAAAGTAAATCAGTACTTATCATTTTGGTCTAATGCCACTTGGAATCTGGCAAGAGCAGCAGTGCTATAGAAAGGAGCAGTTGGTCAGGTTTAATTTTTCTCTGAAATATTTCTGTGAACTATGGTAAAAACAGATGGGACTGAGAATTTAAAAAGAGAAAGAAAATGACAAAAGAAGAGAACAATGCATGGTATTGAAAAGTAATTACTTTTCACTTTGGCCCCTTGGAATGGATTTTGAATGCAACAAGTCAAAAACTGTATTTGTATGTTTCCACTTTCATTTCCACTCTAAGTTTTCCTTTTCAGGAAACATATCTTTATGTGTAAAACAAAGAGATACTCAATGCACTAATGATAACAACAACAACAACAACTATCACTACTACTACTAGTACACATCCAGATTTTTAGTAAATTTTATTACAGAAAAAATAGGATTTTTCAGGTCTGCTGGCTAATGATCTTAGGAATTATTTCTTTGGGCATGGGCACTTATTACGGTTGAAATTATTTGGAAGGAGAGGAAGACTGCAGGAGGGGCATTGTGTTGCTTGTGGCCATGCAACAGAATTCAACTTTCCTATTATTTTCCCTCAGACTTCTATTCCCTCAACAGTTTACAGGTTGACCCATTTGTAACAGAGAGCAAAATTTGCCCCTTCTATACAGTGTCAGAGGTCAAGGATAAATGGTCCAATTATCCATTATAATCTGTATATATATTAACATTTACATTGCGTTAAACTTTATTTAGGGCTGAAGCATATTATTTACAGGCGAATTTAGAGGTGAATACAAGTTTCAAATCAGACATCACTCTTTAGTAATGCTCATGTGTGCTCAGAAATCTTCTGAGTGTGGTATTTCTATTTACTTGGACTTTTAAAATCTAACTGCTAATTTTGACAGCTTTTGCTTTCTAACTCTGAACAAATTAATTAAAAATTGAGAACAACTTCAAAAGAGTTTCAAAAGTTAGACTAAGTAAAGGTATTTTGAAAACCTAAATTCAGATTTACTGCACTGATTGAATTAGATTACTTATGATGTACTTTATTTTGGAGCTTTAATATTTAGAATTTCCTCCTGTTTTACAGTTGTCCAGCATTACATCTGCAAACTTTTTCCAAAAGCATTTTTAAAGAGAAGCTTCTTCCATGCAGTAAGAACTGTTAATTTATATTTTTTGAGAATATGTATCTAAGGGACTGCATTAAATTTAACACTAAGTTAATTCTATCATAAAATTATTTTGATGTGTAGGAGTTTGGAGTAATGTGAGTTATTTCGTCTCTTACAGCTGCTTTGAGCTGACAGATACAAAGAAAATGTTATAACAGGTAGGTAGATGTTTCTCAAATACAACTTACTATTTACTGCAGTCTGTCTAAATTAAAGAGGCTTTTGTGGTAGTGCCATAAGATTTTATGTGCAAAGCTAATCTTTCTGTCTCAGTACCTTGCCAGAGTAAAACCTAGCAAGTTTAGAATTGTGTTTAAGTGAATTGACACTGTTCAGATAAACCTCTGTAAAAGCATACCCATAATACATGGTACATAATACAAGTATGTTTATTGTTGCTTTCACATAAATACTGTGTTGCAAAAGGGGTATTTGAAAAAAAACCCAACCAACTTGAAACCAAACAGCACAAGCAATTAGATTTCAGTAACACATTACAAGGATGAACTAGCTTTTGGGAAAGTCATAGATATCTATTATAAATCTGTTTCTTGGACATTGAATGACTTCTTTGGGAATCCTCATATGGACAATATAAGTGCACAGATTTGTTTGCAGCACTAGAGTCTAAGCTGTGGTTGAACTGAAGAAGTTGAAGCAGTAGCTCAAGTCATTAGTTTGACTTTTGAAAAAAAAGTGACAGATGAAAAGGCATATGAGGCCAAGGGCTAATAAATAGATTCCAACCATATCCCCAAGCTTATCCACGAAGAAGTTGAATGGTTTCCCATATGTTTGTGTATTCATACAAATTAATTTTTTAAACTGCTTATTACTGGAAGCTGTGGATTTTATTTATTGTTTTGCCAAAATCACACACACCCAAGACACAGATACTCCTGCTTGAATTAAAAAGTAATTTAGCTACCATCTCTTATCAAAACTTGAGTTTATCTGTACGGAATCTGTACGCTTGATGTTGCCTTCATACTGCTCCCGCCGTCAGCGAGACAAGAGCAAGCCAAAAGCTTGAGCTCCCTCTCCTGGTTGCTGCTGGAGCTCCGAGGCCCTCGCCTCCAGGCGTTCCGGGCAGTAGAATTGAGGAGATTCGAGTTGCAGTTTAGTTCAACCAATTACACTTTGAAGCAAAAATACAAGTGTCGATTAAAATACATTAGATATAATCTTCAAAATGCATCAGAAGTATAAAACTTGCATTTGAAATGCTCAGGCACTCTGAAGTAACAGTAGTGTTATGGTGAAAGAGAATCAGATAGACCAGAAAAGAAAATACTAGATAGAAACAAGTTTTTACTTTCTGTGATTTCAGGTAATCACTAAAAGAGAGGAGCGAGAAGTGGAGAAGTGAGGATGCAGATTAACTAATCCTAGTTCTTTTGTAAAACTCGGCTGTAAACTAATATTCCTCTCTCACTTCTTTTTAGCCGCCCTCAAATTTTAGGCATAATTTATCTCATGATGCATTGATTCATTGATTTTTTTTTTAGATCTCAGTTGAATAATCTATGAGAAACCTAATCCAAATTTGATCCTTGAGTTGGAGATTAAACAAGGTAACCTCATTAAGTCCTTCCAGCCTACGTTGCTCTGTGTTTCTGTTCTATATATGAGATGAAGATTAAAGTTTTGAAAATGAGTTTGTATAATATAGCTTTTAACCCCATGTTCATCTTGAAAGGTCTTTCAGATTCCAGGGTAAAAATGGTATTCTGCTTGTGTAAAGAGAAAGCCATGGTCCCCTTTCTGCACTTTGACCCTTTACATACCAGCAGGCCTTTCCTAGAGGAGAGGTGTGATACAAATGCAGAGGACAAGGCTGCAGACTGGGCACCTCCCTGGGCATTAAGGAAAATGGCTGCATGTCCCCTGTACTAACTACTGTCTATTCATAAATCTGTGGAAAACCACACACAGCTCATTTTAAAATCAATCTTACACATCATCTCTTAGACAGAGTGGTAGTGGTCTCTGACATGCTTCTACACAGAGCAAAGGCATCGCAGTCAAGATGACAAGGAATGGTTTTAGCACCCTTCATTGTGACCAACAGTTATCACAGAGCTGCTTGACACAACTGTTCACTGCATTGGAGAGAGAGCAGACCCTTACTCCCCCAAAATTGTGAACTGAAGTACATAATTTGTTTGAAAGAGAAGTTTTCAGTGTCAGACAAAAGCAGGGCAACATAGAATACACCAAGAGTGAGAAGATGGCACAGAGTAGAAGCTGTTATCTAGGCATTCTTGATATTTCCCTCCAGTACAGCTTACCTACTTATATTAACAATGGAATTCGTTTGAAAATCTGGTCTTTGAAGGCTAAACTTAACCTTTGTGAATGTTTCCTTCCCTTCTCTCACTCCAGTGTCCATTGTGATTTCCTCATTTCTTTAGGCCATGGGTGGAGATGGAGTTTGTTTTTCACCTGATGAGTTTGAATGACGTGTGAAAATGCAGTGAGATCATCTTGACCCAATAGATTCCTATTATTCTGCCATGGACATGTTAGGTTACAGGTGTGTTTGGGCCTGTACTGTGATTTCCATCAAGGGAAACTGTCAAAGAAAGGACATGCTTTTTAAACTAATCTTCTGGAAAACTTCTTTTACAAACATGATGCCAGCATTATTGTGAGATATATTTCAAGATGGGTTTTTTGAGGAATTACTAAAGCCCAGTCTACAAGGGGAAATTCTGAAGGAACCCTCTGAATTTTTTAAGAAACTGGGTGACTAAATCTGTCACATATTAGCAGTGATGAACCCAGCTACAAGATAAGCAGATATGAGAAGAAATGTTAGAAAACACCCTGGTAGTTCTATGATGACAGTCCTGATGAGAACACTGTATCCTCAGATAGCCTGGTCACAATACCTTTGATTTACTGGATGTTTTTTCAGAAAATAGAAAAAAAATCACAGTCAGAAGATACAGAGGTAATTTGGAGAAACCTCATGAGATTATTTTTCCAAGTTACCCCTCTATTTACCTGGAGGAACTGGCATTGCAAATATCATTTGTAAGGCTGGCTTTGAAGTCAGTGTATGTTTTACAGGTTGCTTTGTTCAGGGATACTTGTTGAAAATGCAGAACCTACAATGTAGTCCACAGGATTTATGGTAGTTCTGGCCCCAAATGGAGCCTGTCAGAAGAGTGAAGAAAGGTGTGCAGCTGATATTACCATTTCCAGATGCTGTTGTAACACCTGCCACAACAGTTCTTGGATTGACTTTGAAGTATAATGTAAATGCACTAAAAATCATTTTAGTTATAATAGCACATCTCTATTTTTTTTTTATCCTTTAGATACTTAAATTGGCATGATAGCAGTTGATAGTACACAGAAACCAGAGAATACTGCTTCAGGTTTACAAACCACCTGCATCTTCAATATCTCAGCAGGCACTCAGATGTTGCCAGGACAACAGAATTATAGATATAGTTAGTCTGCATATTTCTTATGTGTATATATGGATTTAGTAAACTGGAGATTTTTAGAACTCATTGCTGCTTAGAAGCTTCCCACATAAACAGCATGTATTAGATAGCTGTGCATGATTCACTTACATTCACCTTAAGGCACCATTTACCACTCTAAGCTCTATGCAGGCAATGAATGGAGAAAAAAATCTGCTTTGAAAGCATCCTCACCTCAGGTACTTCTCTGCCATTATACCTGACTTCGAGACACACAATGGAAAATACTGGAATTTGAAGGGTGTGGTTTCAAGGTTTTGTTTTTCTGTCAGCAAAGGGAAAAAATGTAATAATTGAGGTGGGTTGTAGTTATGAATGGTAGAGCTCACATTGAGAAAAATGCAAGTTCAGGGAATCATTTCCTTCCATAGTTTTCTTAACTCTAAAACTGGAGGAGTCAGTCTTTCAGGTCAGGCCATACTCTATTATGTTAATTTTAATTTACATTTGTGGGAATTTTAACTCACAAGTGCTGTATTATGACACAGAATAGAGGTATTTACTTGACCCTATATTTCTATATTGAAATATCTGAGCTGGCTTTGAGCAGACAAATGCAAAACTGAGCTAACTCATACTATAGAATCGTAGAATCATTTAGATTGCAAAACACTCTTAAAATCATTAAGTCTAGCTATTAACTTAACATTGCCAAGTCCCACTAAATGATGTCCCTAAGCACCACATCCACAAGTTCTGCAAATTGCCAAGTGGCTGCATTGAATAGTTCTGCAGAGTGGAGACGCACTTGAAAAATCAAAGACATTGCTTTCGGAAACAAGAAAAGGAGCACAGCTTTAGCCATTAGATTTATTTGGCTTTTTATTTTCTGGCACATTTTTGATGTACTGCAGAACACTATACTCTGTTGACATGAATCTTGGGTTTTCAAGATGTGTTGTAAAAATATGAATATTATTACCCTACTCTCAGTTGTATCTGTGTTTTAGCGTATTTGATCCTACCACAAAATGCAAAAGGAAGAAGTATTCCATATGCTGCCTGAAAAAAAATCCTGTGAGAAGCATGCACTGTTCATTAAAATACAGTCTACATTCTATGAAATCTAGGTTTTTTCTAGCTTCATGTTATATTAGGTGTATCTGCTTTGCCATCGTAAATTCTTTTGAAATAATTTCTTTTGCACATTGTGTTTGTCGGCTGTAATAATAACATGGGATAATGTTTGCTGAAATATACTGAATCCCAGCCAGTAGCTTGTGCCTTTACAGTCATCAAGTAGGTGTTTCAAATTATGAATAATAGGTTTTATGGAAGAAGGCAGGTGAACCAACACCACTGGCTTTCCTAAGTAACTTTTTTCAGAAGAGAAAGAAAGACCACATTTGGAGGTTGAAAGTGTGCACTGCATCCTTCAGCCAAGACACGGAGAACCAGCCAGCTTCTCAGAGATACCTTATTCAAATTATTTAAATAGAAATACAAATAAAATGTTCTTTAAGTTGTAAGTAGCTTGGATAGAGTTACTTACAAAATTGCTTTATTATTGTTTCCAGATGTAAATTTTTAAATTCAGAAAGGGCAGTTAGCATTTGTGTTCATTAAAAGTGATGTAGTTCAGGACTCATGCAGCCTCATGCTCTCTTTTGGATGACAAAGGGAAGGCAGGAATGAGAGCTTAGTACAGTTGCAGGCTCTAGGCATGGATGGAGTCCTAATGTGGAGCTTGGGTAGGATGTGTTACTTGAAAAGCAGCATCTGGACACATACACAGACAGCAAAAGTAATCGACAGTAATCTACGGCCAAAAAGAAATTGGAAAAAAAGTTCTTTTAAGCTGACATTTTCCTTGCTGCATCAAAACTAATGTACAGAGAGCTGTTTTCAAAGGAGGCAAAGGGAGACACAGCTTCCCATTTCCCACTGAAATTCAGAGCCTACTTCTCTGCATGTAAGCAATTCTGAGGAAAATGACTGTGAAAAAACTCAAATTCTCAGTAATTGTGCACTAAAACTGATTCATTTTTCCTCCGCTTGTTTGCCTCTATTATCTGCTGAGCTTTGGCAGCTTGCTGTGCTGATGTTAAGGATGAGTGTGGTCCCTAGAGGGTCATTCTCATGTAAGCCAGAGGGCCACAGCAGTCATGCTCTATAGTTATGGGCTTCTTCAGGGTTTGTGAAGGCATGGAAGCACCGATCAAGGAGCCCTGCAGCCCAAAATGACACACAAAGCAAGCCAGAGCAGGGCAGAATACAAGCTGAGGCACCACCAGGCAGGCCCTGGTAAGCAGCCTGCAGCAGATCCTTCTGCAGCCATTTGTGAGCAGCGGTGCTTGCAGCTGTTCCAAAGGTAGCACAGCCCTTGCCAGTATCTTTTAGGTGCCTTTTTTTTTTTTTTTTTTTTTCTGAAGACACAACAAACTTAGTGAGACGGATTTGATTTATTTTCGGTCTTGCTGACTAGCATTTCTAATGGAGCATCAGCTGTGAAACATCTTCTACTGGTGATGCTGATGAGTATAAACTTAAGAAAACCTATTTTGACTTTTACATTTCAGACCTAGTTTAGAGGGGTGCCATTTACAAAAGGAAGCACAAACATATTTAACTTGTAAACTGAATAAAATTGGTACAAAATCTACAAGGTCTTTGTGAAATAAAACCACTCAAAGACCAGCATTTTACAGGGAGTATTTCAGTAAAGGACTGCACAGTGAGATATGCTTTATCCTGTGAATTCCTTCAGGACACTGGCTGTTTATATCTTTATCACTAAGGAATATATGCAATATTCCTAATTCTGTGACAGTAGACTCACAATTGCTGTAGTTGTCAAGGGGGTGCCACATGTGGAACTGAGTAACTCAAATTATAGGATTGTTATAAAAAGATCTCTATTGAAGTGTTCCAGCTTTTAAAGCTTGTCCCTTGTTTCAGCACATAAATTTCTATGAAGGCAGATTTTGTCTGTAAATGGATGCAGCCAAATATGTAGCATGTGTACATATATATACATTACTTAACCAAAATAAAATTTTCATGAGTAGAATTTACTTTGGCTTTTCTTTATCCTGATAGTGTTACTGGTTTAAAAATATTTAACCAAAATGCACAAACTGCACTTCACATGAAACCCTCAGAAAATGCAATAATGCACCACAGGAAAAAGAAAATGAAAATAATCAATTAATAATTTATAACATTTAGGTTGCTAAAGCCATATCTGCTATGAAATTAATAGAACAACCGACTCTGCAAAAAACATAACAAAAATGTTATGCCAGCACTACCTCTCCTGAAATCATTCTTGGATGACCTTCAATGTAGGATTTTCACAAAGCAAGCCAGACATCCTGACATATCTGACTCCATCCTTTTGTTGTTTGTTTTATGCAAGTGTCTACAGAAATCTTTCATTTCTTAATAAAAATATGATTTTAGTGTTGACATTAATCCTACTGAAGTTGGTGGAAATGTTCATACTGAGTTCAGTAAGACCTCACTAGTCCTTCAGTCACACAAATATCCATGTGTTTTCTCGAAATAAAGCTGTGTTTAAGTATGCAATTGTAGCGTTTTCTGATGCAAAAGTTAGGCTCATAAAATATATGGCTATCAAGCTTCACCTTGTGAAAATCTGGCCTGCAGTGCGAAGGGATAGGGAAACTTAAAGGCACTAAATACTTAAAGGCGCTTCTGGTTTAAAGATGACCATGCATTACTCATTTGTGGCTTTACTTCATTCAACACCCTGCCCTTTTATGCATAAAGTCATCCAAGAGTCACAGCTAAAAGGGACATATTCTAGGGGCCACAATTCCTTTGACACATCTTTAAAATGATACGATAAATATAAATTGCAACTGAGAGGATCTGGTAAACCTGAAGCAAAAATATCTAGACTTCCACACTCTCCTAAGTACCTTCAGATGGCAATAGGCATTTCTGGAACTAAGTATTTCTAAGCTAAGCTATTTTGCATTACCACCACTTAGTTCCCTTAGCTGAAGATTGCTGAAACTGCATTAAATGAGGTGTCTAGTTCCTGAAGAAGCAGCCAAAAAAGCTATTTTGCACCATTACCTCCATTACATCTCGTGCTGCTTAATATTCGTCAGTGTGACCCTGATTGTCTTGAAGTTGCCACCAGGCCCATGCAGAAGTGCCCCCCAATGTGGGTGGGAGTTTGCCCCATCTGAATTCTGCTGGCTTGCAGGGCTTTGGAATTCTTGCCTCATACAAAGCCACCCTTCCATTGACACTCAGTGATTGCACCCTGCCCTCTTGTCCTCTAGAGCAACACCAGTGCTACTGTCCTGTTTGCTCACAGTATTCTGCCAGGAGGGGAGAAAGAGGAGCTGCAGGCTCTCTGGAGTCACTGGCTGTCACTTCCCCTGGGAGTGCTCCTGTGCTCCTGGGGATGCAAGAGATTGCATCCAAGGGGAACCATAAAGCATCACTTTGCAGCTTGTCAAGCTGGGGAGACCAGGTCTCCTTGATCAGGAGGGCACACACTGATTAATGCTAGCAACAGATCTAGGCTTTGAATAATTGCTTTGTCTGATGGAGGCAGCAAATTGTCAGATTATACAAGAGCTGCATATCCTTTGTTTGGCAAAGACATGTTTAGCAAGAGAAATAACAATACTTCTGTACCATATGCTTTCAACTACTTTGTTAATTCAGATTATGTTTGGATTTAAGAGAACAAATAGTCTCTCCTTTTAGAGAATGATTGATATGACATGATATGATATGATATGATATGATATGAAAATTAACTTAATTGTTTCATATAACTTAAAATTATTTTCCATCCTGGGAAGACTTTCAAGATGGTAATGGTTCTGTTCATTCATTATTAGGGCACTATGTTGAAATTGCAGAATGGTTGTGATCTTAACTATTACTGTGACATGAATTGTTCTTTTTGATTGTTTCTAAATATATAATCCCATTTTAAAGACAGTATTTCAGCTATTGCTGCCATACATTTTAAGATGATAATTTAGAAAGGAAGACTGAACTAACAGAAAATGAGTTAGAAAATGGTCTAAATAACTATTCTCAATACTTTTGAAATGCTTTCCTTTTTTAAAAAGAAATTCAGTGCCTTTGGCTCATCTTCCCCAGAAAATTTCAGTTTAAATCATTTTGTATCTTGTGGTAAAAGCAGCTTTCTTAAATTTTCCATTCAGCGGCATTCCTAGTCCTGGAGGAGTAGGAGCTCATTATTATTTCTTCCGATGTGATGATGGATAGGCAGTCTACTTTTGTACTTTTAAAATGTTATCTGATGGTTAGAAACATCAACATAATACAATATCTTGAAACCCACAAATGCCTTTGTTATTTAATAGAAGAATGAAACAAAAATATAGTTTGTTTTCTTTTTCCAGCATTGAGACCATGCATGTCACATTATAGAGTTTACATAGTATTTACACCAGTGATATCACATAAGTATCTGTACCAATATTAGTTTCCAAAGTAATTGATTTTTAGGTCTCTTTTAAACATCAGAGATCTGTTAATCTCAGTCTTATAATAAAAATGTTAAAAAATCCACTAGGTAAAAAAAAGACTTATAATGAGATGAAACATGCTCAGTTTTTCGGTTTGTAGAGAATGCTTCAAGCATTTTATGTTTTACAAACATTGTTAAAATCCCATCTGGTGTTTGTGAAGCATTTTACTATCTCCTGCTGGGCCAGGCAGACATTGGTTTTCATGTCTGTATGTTTCCAAAACACAAGGAAAAAAAAATTGAATGGACCTGGACCAAGCACAGCATAATGATAGAATACTATATTTCCATTCTTCTGCATTTGGGAACAGAGACAAATGTCCTTGATTCCAGAAAAGATCCATCAGTTCCAATAATGCAACTTCATATGAAAAATGCAAAGGAGTAAATTTCTCTAAGTAGTTCAACATTCAACATCTTGCACATGATATATTTTTGTGAGCAATAAAGATATAATGTCTGTTGCAATTATGTATTTCTTTTTCAAGGGAATCAATTTAGAAAACATAAAACCCAGATGAAAATGTGTTCCATTTTTATTAATGCATTTTTTCTTTATGTAGCTGATTTTACTAGTGAATTTTGTGTGAAAAATAAATAAATACGAAAGCAGAAATGCAAAGTCCTTCTTAGTTTTTATTCCTGGAGCCAGCATCATGCATACTGATGTTCCATTTTCTCTAAAGTCAATGGGAATAGATCCATTTCTTGTCTTACACTGCCTCTAAAACTGGTATAGCTTTTAATTATTTCAATTTGGTTACTGAAGCAGTAAGAGAGGAGAAAAGGGAATTAGTTCAGAAGGGAGAAGGGTCAATGGGTCTGCACTAGCTGTTATTTGTAGAAAAAAGATAATTATCTAAAATGACATGGCAGTGATAGCATAGCTACTGCTTACAACTGCATTTTAATGGCTTAAGAAATATAAGTATTTCCAAACACATTTGTTGCACTGAAGGTCTTAGAAAGCCTTTCCCACATTCACTGATAATTCATAGAAAATGTAGATACATTGCCAAAACAAATAAAAAAATCTTAGGCGAACAGAAGTACAAAAATAGACTGATTGCTTTTTAAGATGCAGCAGTCATAACATTGGAATACCAGATGGAATTTTCCATAGACACTTTTGTGGCTTTTACCTGATAAATGGCTGGCATTGTATCAGAAAACTTTTTCTCTGTGTGCTTTTGATTGTATATTTGCTATTTTCTCAAAAGACAGACTGTTGGTAGGAGTGTAATTCTTGCTGCATTTGTTCATCCTTCATTCCTCCACACTGAAGTTGCACACACTGGGCCCATCTTCCTGCCAGGAAATGTGGGGAGCAGGTCTACATGCAGACACACATTTCATATAAACTTGATGTGTGAACAGCCCAAGGGATTGATTGTGTGTGGGGATAGTCAGTAGGCACATCCCCCCTTAGCTGCACTCTTGGCACTTGTGAAGCACATTGTCCCTCTCATTCCAAGTCCTCTGGTCTCCCTCTTTGCAGTTATATCCGTTCTTACAGCCAAAGACTGTGTGCAAGTGAAAGACATCTTCTGATGTGTGCATAAAAAACTTGGAAATTAGATTGTTCTCTGCTTCTCACTCTTGCTGACCAGTGTAGAAACCCACTTCCGTTGCTATTTAAAATGGCATTTTCAAATTGTTACAGCAATTGTAAATGTCGTGATAATCAGAATTTGGGATAAAAGGCATTTATTTCTATTTGAGGCACTTTGCTTTGTCTGTATACACGGTGTGAGATAGCAGCTTTATGCTTAGCCACAAATCTGCACTGTTAACACTCTGGGAAACAGGATGGAGGAGTGGACAAGCTCAGCCAAGCTAGTTGCTGTCTCCTCCATAAGGCAAATGTGCAATATAGGCATTTGTTCCACAAAGATCTGAATCTGTGATAAAATGGAACTGAAGGAAGAATTGGAGAAAGGTAAAAAGCTGAGAATAAGAATTGCTTAAGTCTGTATCAGCAAGGAATCAATTGTCTCTTCCAGCCCCTTTACTCTCTTTTGGGGGGATATGGTGGTCAGTGGCGAGCTGGTGACCAGCTGTGGAGGTGGAGGTGGGGGTGGGAGGAGTGAGGGGAGGAGTGTTGGTAGAAAGGAGGCCAACTGCAGCTTTCCAGCAGGTGGGAATGATTACGGAAAGAATGACGACCTGTACTGTACAAATTATTGATGGTACTTCCCAGAGGAGCTGAGTTAATAAAGCTGCAGCCAAAATAAACCACATCCCTTGCATCTTGTCTTTCTTCCTGCCTGTCCGGAACAAAGCAATGAGAGACTATTGCCTCCTCTTCTCCCCATGCCTTCTCCAACATGATCTACTCTGTTCCACACAGCTGTATCATGAAGGGATTTAACTCTTGTTTTCTTTTAAAAGAACAGAAAGATGAAGAGTGAATAGATTCTAGTTCTACTTCTTTAAAAGGCAGTATGTGTTCAAAGTGAGAAAAGGAGTAGAAAGCAAATTAGAAGAAATACTACCTGCCTAATGTAACAGTGTGTTGGTTTTGCCTTTAGCATCTATTCCTAGATCTTGCATTTCTCAAGACTGGATGAAAATTACAGTGTTTGCATGGTATGATCTGTGAGTGGAGCTGACATCCAGCCTCCAGGTCTTTGGGAGTCATTGTGCTTTTTAATAGTATGGACGTGTAGAAAAGGAGTTGTTCTGAACAAGAACAGTTGTAGAATGGAACTCATTGAAGGGCTGAATACAAATCCGAATTCCAGCCTTCTCAGTGTTTCCAGTTGATTTATAGCTATTTTTTTTAGTGTCTTTCTTGTAAAAGTTTATATACTGTCCATTTTATAGATAAAGTTACTTTTGAAATATTTTCCACAACAAACAGCACATGACAATCCCAATCCTACATCACATATTTCCATTTGCTTTTACAGCTCCAGTCTTAATTTTCCTTATTTCTACCACTGATGCTAATGGGCTTTATTTGCTATAACTTGGGTTCCAAGACCCATCAGTATGGAAGAGCATTTGAACTAGTGAGGACTGAATGACTGGCTTCAACACCATGCTTGTATTTAATAGGTTTGGCTTGCTATTCCTTTGAAATTTGGTTTGTCTCCTTCCAAGCCCAACACAGGAGCTGCACGTGCCAGAATACTGTTTTATTTAGACATCAAACCCTGATGCTGTTGCCCTGGATATGATTTTTTTTTCACAATTATTTCTACAGTCCATCTAGCCCACTACTGAAGTATCAAAGTTCTTCATGAGTATTTAGAAATAAAAATATCTGTGACAATATAAGCTTCTCCTTTTTTCCTTTTACTTGGTCCAGGATGTAGGAAAAGGATCCTTATTTTATAGATTGGCCAAATGAACATTTGAGTATCTGCATATGAAGTTACGTGTGTCTGTATTTATGCTGAGAACTCAAAGTGAAAGGTATATTGACTATACACCTATTTCTGAAGGTGGTGACACTTCTGCTCATTCTTCTATAAGTCTTACAATCAAGGTTAGTGTTTCCCAGACAGGGAAGCTGTATCATTCATGGGGAGTGATCTGCCAGAATTGGGTTTATTGTCCTGAAATTAGGTGTGCTGAAAAAGAAAGCTTGGGAGTCACTTATATGGGTCAAACTATGGTTAAACAACCATAGAAGATAATATTTATAGGAAGGTTTATTGGTTTATTAGTAAAGAGTTTTCTTTTAAGCTCAGGAGGCAAGGAGTTGAAAATTGAGAGCTGAAAATAATAGGCAAGGGCTGCACAGCTGTTTACTTGCAAGTCAGGAGTTTTGTATGTAGGCCTTTGTTGCTATTTGGGCATGTGTTGTTACTGTAAAATCTTTACATCTTCCTGTAACAGTACTTAGTCTTTTAAAAGCTGAGCTCATTTCCAAAGTAAAATCAATCGATCTCATTGCTTTTTCATGAGCTTTTTACTTCAAACACCTTAGCATATGTATATTCTGTTTTTTCCTTATTATATGCCATTATCTACTGTATACACTCAAAATAACTGGGTAAAGAATTCCTTCTAAGGCGCTTTTTCATTTTTACTTGCATTAGTAGTGAAATAGTGAGCAGTACTGGCATTAGAATCTCTTGCATTTGGTGGATTTAGTGCATGTCTAGGAATAAGAGCTGCAGGTACATCCTTTTGACCCAATCGCTCCCCTTTTTTGCAGGCACCTATCACAGCCACAGCCACAAGAGTTAGAGCTTTGATTTTTAATAATGTCTTCTTAGCCTCTGTTAGGAAAGTTGCCCACCAAAGTTAGTCTATTTTTTAAGGAATGGTCTACATCATGAGAAATGTTCTGTAATTACTGACTTAATGGTAAGCAAGTGAAAAATTCTTTTCACAGATAAGGACTAGAGCTTTTACAAAGATAAAACATTTTGCAGACTGCAGAAGTTTTGCAGTCTTGATGATGATCTTGGATAAAGTTAAAAGGACTTCTATTGATTGAATTCCAACATTTATTTAGATTTAACTGTACATAGCTCTAAATATCTTGATCTCTATTTCCCAGTAAGGGGTGCAAAATTTCCTTTAAGTCCCTCTTGTTACCCTGGGTTTTACCTGATTTGTGAATGTAGGAGTCTATGGTAAGAAAGCCTTTAGGGAGGGGGTCACATCTATGTTCTGTGATGTGTGATTGGATAACTAAAGCTTTAGTTATTAAAATTTTGAATTTGTTGTTGCCCAGTTTTTCCTACCAGCTACTGATCCTCAGTATGTAGGAAGTTTGGCTAGTGGATCAGTGACTGGGGACAAGGGAGCAGGCCCGATGTGGATCCTTGCCACCCTGCCTCAATCTCCAAATTTTCTTAGGAAATAAAAAAACACAGCATGGATGTGTACCAGTGAAGGATCTGTTGCTGTCTGTATACAGCAAGATCTGCCCCAGCATTAATAACCGCAGTGGAGACCAACATTCATTTCAGCAATTGTTTTTAAGCAACTGGGTCAATGATATTTTTGACAATGTGAATGGCAAGCATTAAAATTGCTTTCACAAAAGCGGTTAGCACATTGTACCACTAATTATATGATTACAGGGGAGCTATTTATCAATTTACTTTTACAGGAACTGTTTATTTTGGACTTAGTCTTTGAGTTTTGCTGTAGTTTGAACCAGAGCCTTTCACAGAAGGAAGCTGTTAGTAGTGACTACTTTATAGAGTTTGGGGCCCAACAAAAATACCTCAGAATCATCCAAGGCCAGACGAGGTTTTATGAAAGTCTCCTAATTCCACATATGAAACTTGAGTTTAGTTTCAGTTAAATAGTGAGCAGATTTTTTATTTCTATTTATTTTTTTATTTCTATCTTAAATTTGCATTTCAGATCATGCAAGCATAGGGTGACAACTGGTGACACATAGAAGAGGATGTGTCCTTTGCTATATCCACCTTAGTTCCCTTCCCATATAGGCACCTATTCTTTGGTGAAATAAAGACTGTCCACTTTGTGCCTGCTTTCTGGCACATAATGGCTTTCAGTATAAAGACTTTGATAGGGACAGGGCAACAAACCAAGCTGCCTTTCCATAGGACTATGAATCAGGGCCATAATAGCTCCAGATCTCCTGGTAGGCCTGCTAGTGATGGCAGGGGCAATTCTGCACGATACGTGAAATATAAATGTTGCACCAAAACTGAGCATGCCCAGTGCTCAAGTGAATTAAGAGTGCAGAGCAATGAGGGATTAGAGGGAACAGCATGTACTAAACCCATAGCCAGAATGGCATTAACCAACACTGGCTGGCCTTTTTGCGAGCCAATTTGGGATTATATGGAATGGACTGTTCTCAAACCTGGGATCTTATGCCCTGTGCTCCCTTTGGAGAAGTCTGCATATGCAGAATAAATGCAGGGCAGTGTGCCCTGTGCTTGTAGAAACAAGTTGCATTGGTTTTACTTAAATTTTAAAATAGATTTCAGATAAGAACTCTGTGAGGATATTTCCCTTAGTTTAAGTATTAGATAGGTTCCTGACTTTGTGACCTGAAATAGCAAGGTTTTCAAAGCTTTTTGTATAAGAAGTCTCACAGAGTACTGTGAACACTACCTAGTTAAGCCAAAACAAAAGAGCATTGAATTTATCCACAGATTCTTATTTAAAGAGCATCTTTGAACACACTTATACTTTCATGAGAGGTAATAATTGGTTCTGCCCAGAGACTAAGGGCTAGCCCTTTTAAAGGTTGCTTAAAAATTAGGCCCTTTTAAATTAGGCACTCTAGACTGTATCCCACATCCTGTGCTAAGTGCTAAGGTTAGCTGTGCTAAGCATGGGGAGAAGGGATAAACCAAAAAAAAACATCTGCAAGAGACCTGTACAGGCAGCTTTCTGCAGAGGGCCAGAAAGAAACATTAGAAATCTTGGTTTTCTTCTGAAGGAACAAGTCTGACTTACAGCTTCAAAGGGTTTATATTTGTAACCCTGGATGCCTGTCTAGAACCCTTTTCATGAAAGACTCAAATTTCAGCATATTTGATTACTTATTTATTGATAGTGTGACAGCCCTCTGCTTCTCTTAATTGGCTGACAGCTTAAGGACTAACAATCTGAGGACTTGAAAGAGTTGAGATCACAGCCATTGTCTTTTGAACATTCAAAAAACATCACAGCCACTGTCATTTGTCAGAGGGGCAAATCTGCATGCAGGCAAGTGGATTCTGAAATGAATATTGCACTCTTGGTCTCTTTGTGATCTCGTCAGAGACTTGGCCATAACACACAGAGGTTTGAGTTCAGGCTGTCCTCATCAGTTTTGTTGTGCCAGGCAGACATGGAGGTGATGGTGTAGAGCTGCAGTTTGTTCCACTTTTGGTTGTTGATGTGGGAGGGCCTTTACAGAGAGCCAGGAGTTCCATATTACCAAGGGCAGGAAATGATAATTTCGTACTTCCCACAAAATGCATTTAAACTACACCCTGCCTATACTACTGAAGTTGTGACACCATCCAGAAGAGTACTCAAAGTAATTGATCCAAAAAAGCCAAGAAGAAATTTGTTTGTGTGCTTCCTTTTTACATACATCACAGTGATAATTCTGGATTTTTGTCCTTATTCCAACATCAGGAGCAAATACCAGAAAAAATAAGCACGATGTCTCGCAACTCCTGTGTCTAGAAAGTTCAGTTCCGTGAATATGTGTTAAATGTCTGTTGCATTTAGTTACTTAGAGGTTTTAAGCTAGTAGAACACGTTTTTCCTGGATCCTGACCATAAATAGGCTGGAAAAACCAGAAAAAGCACTGGATCAGTCATTTATATGTATATATATATATATATATATATATATATATATATATATACACTGGGTAAATTTAGGCAACTTCAAGATTAGGCAACAGTTGAAAGAATTGATGAGTCTTATTTGGATTCCAATTTTAGTCTCAGGGTCTCAGGTCCAACTTCAGCCTTGCTTTAAATGTCTGCATCCTTCCTGAATATAACACAAAGGCTTTAGAGAGCACTAGTGCCTCTGTTCAAGTGTGCTTTTGCATGAGGAAAAGATGATATTCTTTAGTGTTCCTCAGGCTCTGTACTATGGTGTGTGTTGTGTCTTTTTCACTTTTGACTAAAAAAGCCTGATAAGTTTATGGTGGTCTGTACATCTCAAATGCAATTAGTTTTATCCTTCCTCTACGCTTAGGGATCAGCTACTCTGAAGAAAATGTTTGGAGGTCTTTGGTTTCTCCAATGTGATTTTGTTCAGGTCTCATTATTGCTTTTGTGAAGTAAGGTATAAGTTAGAAGAGTGTATAATATGTGTTTCTGTGCATGGAAATTTTATTTGTCCAAGATAATTAATCTAATTTCAAATACCACAAAATCCTCATCTCTTAGCATTTACTAACCTGAGATCTGTAGAGTGAATGAAGTGAAAATAAAGGGCAGTTGTTACAAAAATACACAGGGACCTTCTTTTGAGTAATGTTGACCTAGAAGCTGTGTACACATATTTCTTTTGTTAGAAGAAATGTTCTAAAAGGTGAATACAATAGTTCTGTACTTTCTCAGGGGAAACTTCAAGTAATAATTATATTACTACTATTCAAAATTATCTGTATATATATGAAATGGAAAATGTGTTACATTCAGTAACTTGAAAAGAATATTCTTGCTCCTAAAACTTCCCTTAAATCTCTCCCACCTTTCAAAGCAGAGAATCTGCAGTTAATCTGCGAGGAACACTAAAGCTTTAGACAGCTATCATCAACCTTTAGGTTGCTCTCAAACTCTAAACACTGAAATGGTGAAAGTAGCTGATTTGGGTTTAAGAGCTTACAACTCAGGGTCATTTTATAAAACACAGAAAATTAAAAGGTAGCTGTTGCCTGTTGGCAATTATTCAATGAGAAATTTCAGCCTGTAAAATACAAGTAATAAAAGAACAGACATTTGAGTCATAGAAAAGACTGCAAAAAGATAGGTACCTTTTTCAATCACCCATTCTGAGGGAATGTGTCTGATACTTATGTTAGTTTACATCCATTCATTTCCAACCCAAAATTAAAATTCACTTTAATGTGAATTAAGTACTCTGTCAAGAGGACTTGCCTGTTGTATATCCATAAAAACCTGTGCCAAAGAATTCATCTCTGACATGGCTTTCCAGCAGCTCGCAGGGGTGATAAGGCAGAAATCTGTGACTGGCAATCGTTTGCTGGAAACACTGCCTAGGTTGAAGCACTGAGGGCAGAGAAGCTGTTGTTGATTGCCGTGCTGCTGCTCACAGTCTGGCTGGTGGTGCTGAGAGCAGCTGGGGGCACTGGATTCCCAGGCCCACAGCAGCATCAAGCATAGTGATGCTTTCCTTCATTTAGAGGGAGGAAAAGGGAGAGTTAATTTTGGTCTAACATGCAAAACTTGTCTTTTTGTGTAGTGCGTGAAGCATAAACTCAGTGGGAGGTCCATGAAACAGAGCCTGGCTCTGCCCCATTAGCGTTCTGGTCATACTTTAGAACAGCATAAGCAGACTTACAGCTTTTAAGAATGCTGTTTTGCCCTCATCTGCCCCACAGCTGAATTCTCTGTAGAGAAGGGGTGTTGTGCCATGTTAAGGCTGGGGGTATTTAAATTTCTTAGCTGTGTATTTTCTAGTAATTATTCCCTTCTTCGCCCCCTGCCCCCTGTGCCTTCCCCCCAGCTTTTAGAAATCAATGAGAAAAATTAAAGGCCATAAATTCATGTCAGGATTTACTTCTACCAAGTAATTTCCCAGCCTATGTTCATGTTTACAATTTTTTTTAAATAAATACAATTTATAGTACCTTGAAAATATTGTGAGTTTAGTGTCTGCTCGTGAACATGGTCATAGGAAACTTCACTGACATCCCTGGCTTCCTCTGCAAAGAGGGAAAAAGAGTTGTGCCTGTTACTTCCATCCTCACAAGCTGAAACAGGCTGTGATGAGCCCAGCCATCTGCCCAGGTGAAGTCTGTATCTGGCAAAGCCAGGGTCCCTAAGCAGGACAGGGAATGTTTTAAAGAAACCCTCGTGATGGAAGCCAGCTCCATCCAAATGACCGCTACTGCAGGTTCTTTTAAAATTATGAATTATTTCTCTTCTGTAGTGATGACACTCCTGTATTTTTTAGTTTCTGAATGTTGCAGGAAATGTATTGCATTGACTGAATTGATTGATTGACTGAAGGAACTGAAATGGTTTTCTGCTGTTTTGATTAGAAGGCATGGAGTAATGTGTTTCATAGTAACAGTTTATTTTGTTTAATTCTTTCTGCAGGCAACTTGAACTTAGTTTTCAAATTCCTTAGGTAGGTTTTTTTTTTTCTTTCAGGCAAAACTATTCATGCAATTGGGTTTGCACTAAGCAGAAAATAAAATATTCCAACCTATTTTGGGCTTATGCCCTCTAGAACCACAATTATGTCTCTAAACGAAGTTGATTTTGAAATAAGTTGCAGGTTTTAATAATTCTCAATGTTCCCTTCAGGTTCCCATTCTTTGTAGGGAGTGTTGTAACTAATCACATCTCTCAGATCAAGGCAGAAGTACATTAAATATGGATCAGAAATGGATCTGGCTGTAAAGGCAGGCTCTACACTCTCACAAAGCTCTGGAGGGTTTAGATCTTGGAACCTGATTTTGGTCAGGATTGTTCTTTGATATCCTCAGATGAAAGGGAGACTATAAACGTGAAGAGCAAATTCTTCTGCCTTGGTTACACCAGTATTACTGAGTTAGTGCCAATGTGGTCACATGCTGCAGCAGAGTGGAAAATTTAGCCAAGAATGTTTATTGAAAGTAGCAACAAGGAAAAGAAACTTATTGAAGAGAAGAAACACAAAACTGTAAATGGCCAGGCAAAATGCTTCATGCTAACTTTATTTGCCAAACTGGTGCTTTACTCCAATATTAACATTTTATGCAACCAAGCCAAATTCTCTGTGTAAAACATTTTATTGCCTCTCCTGCCCTTTGCCTTTTCTAAGAGATTGAAGGGCATACATAAACTGCTAAAAGACCCAAAATTGTTTAGCTATCTGTATTCGGTATCCCTACAGGCTTAGTTACTACATAAAGAGCAAAGAAAACCAGCTAAATATTTTAAAAGGATAGAGAAGTTTTAATTGAAAAATATCCAGGGGCTTTATTGTAGTCTTATGAGTCTGCACTACAGACTTCTAATAGCAAACAATAGAAGTGAAAAATAAGAGGGTTTAATGCAGTAGTTATGGGTTGGAAATGGACAAATATGTGGTGCTTATTCTCTGCCTAGCATGGCATGGCATCAGCCCTGGGTCCCCACTAAAACAAAAAAGCGGAAAGTCAAACAACAGTCATGTCAAATTAAACCTCTTTTTGTTTAATTTTTCAAAGTGATTCATTTAGCTGGTTGGCAGAGAATCAAACTGATAGCTAACAATAGTTCATTTATTTAATGCTGCTTTCAGTACCCTGTGGCCATTCGACTGCATCAGAACTTATCTTCTGTGGTTCTCTTTGAGCTGTGAAGATAGGCCAGGAAACTGGAGTAGGTCAGGGGTGCAGGAAGGCACAGCTCACATGGGGGGCAGTTTGTGTTTCATGAACCATAGGATTGGGAATGGATTTTCAAGAACAGTTAAAGCTTCCTTTTAATCTGAAAAGTGAATGAAACCGATATCCTTATGTTTCATGTTTGCTGAGTCCCAACACTCCAAAAATAAAAGAGCTCAGTTTATAAAGTAAAAAAAAAGTGTTGTGTAAACTGCCAAAGCTGCAAATTGTGAGAGCAAACAATGAAAATGAGATTTTTCTTGACTACATTTTCTCAGCATTTATAAAAAAGTGGATAAGTTAGTCTCTTGGTGATTTCTATTTAATTCTATTTTCTTAATAAAAGTGAAAAACCTGAGTCTGATTAGAACAAACAAGCAACTCTTTAGTTTTGTACCAACGTGAGTAAATGTAGTAATAAGCACTTTTTAGGGTTGTG
This sequence comes from Zonotrichia albicollis, assembly GCF_047830755.1. Taxonomy (NCBI): domain Eukaryota; kingdom Metazoa; phylum Chordata; class Aves; order Passeriformes; family Passerellidae; genus Zonotrichia; species Zonotrichia albicollis. The sequence goes on from NC_133822.1 coordinate 48,788,806, forward strand.
GGGCTTATAGAAATAAAATTAAGCAAAGATTTTTTGTCAATAAAGTCAGATGATACCAACCTAATAATCAGACGGGAAGCAGATCAGTTGAGCAAGAAGATAATATTTATACTATATGTGAGTGTTGATAGCAAAGTTTTTTCTGTTCTGTTTAACAGAATTTTGTGTGACTGTTGAATGGTGTTTGAGCAAGGAGTTCTGGCACAGGTTGTTCACCTAATGAAAACAAGAGTAGTGTATGACAGCTCTCTGGCATATTAGAATTGTATATCATGCACCACAACTACATGCAGAAACACTGTAGGGAGTCGAAAATATGAGCAGTCTCCACATGTAAGACATCTGTTTAAATCCCATGTATAATTTTTGTTTATTTGTTTGTTTGTTATAAAAACTGGATGAGTTTAATATTCCATTTCAGTTTTTACATTTTTTGTCTATTTTTTCCATATATTCATGCTCACACAAGGGGATCTGTAAAAAAAGATAACATCTCTAAGCATAGGAACCATGGATTGCATATTAAATAAAATTTTCTATTATTCAGGTCTGGTGAGGATTACCTATGCTTGCAAGGAACAAGTTTTCCCAAAAGCCAAGTAATCCTTTCAGTGCTATTCCTATAACTATGTTCTATCCATGCCAAAAGCTCTTGTGCCTGTGGTTCATGTCTAGTTTTATGAGTGTCTTTTACCACAGGCAGTTATTTCAATAATTTTCAAATGCTATTTTTTGTTTAAGAAACATAGTTACCTGGTATTCAACTTATATTTAGTAAAATAAATCCTTCTGATATAATAAAAGCTTTCTTTGTTTGTTTTCATAAAATACGTATTGCTTTTGCTAAGTAGAAGGATTCTGTAAAAAAAAAAAAAAGACTGGAGAAAGAGCACTGTCCATCATCCCTGATTCTCTGGGTCTGTCTTTATGTGATCCTTGTGTTCAAACCTGTAATTTTTCCTCTCTGAATTGCATTTTATTATTTTATATTTATTATTTGCTGTATCTTTCATGCATTGAAGAGGGCTTGTGTTCTCTGTTATCGTGGTGAGCCAAGCCCATGAGAATTTTTGGTAAGTAGGAATCCGCAGTCAGTCAAATCAAGAGGAGATTGCCATCAAAAGGAACCCTTCTGTCTAACAGGGAAAAGAAACAATCTTTTCTCAAGAAGGATGTGCATTGTAGAAACAATTCAATGTCCATTAAAAAGTACTTTACTTATTTCTGGTGGGTTTTACAGTGATGTGAAATATAATGGAGTAAGCCAAATTCTAAATGTGTATTACTCACCACACTGCAGTGAATGCATCATGAGCACTCCTCCACTCCAGTGAGAGTGCTGGAAAGGGTGCTGGTATTGAGAACATGCCCATTATGATGAGGGTCAAGAAGCACTCTGCTGTAATAGAGGCCTGCACTGCAGAGGGCTTTAAAATAGAAAAACACTTAAGAAATGTAAAATCAATGCAGCATTGGTTAGGGCTAACATAACGGCAATGTAAAAAGCAAACCAAACATAATTGTATTGTTATTTATTACCAGTGTTGTTTCTACCAATATAGATGTTATGTAGATAGAATTATAAATAACATTTCCTCCCAAAATTTAAAACTAAATGCCTGTGTACAGAAAAAGCAAACCTACAGGAAGGGAGGGGCCAGGGTTATTCATGCCAATGTAAAAATGTCCTACTATTTGGGGTGCTGGTTGTGTTGGCATGGGATTTACAGGACATTTTATACTGTTGAAGTGTATATTTTGAAAATATAACCAGAGGCTAAAATCCAGTAATGAAATTGAGTTTTGCCTTTGACATCAAAAGGGCCATGGTTTCACTCAGGTAGGTACTTTTGTCAAAGTATGAAAAAATGCATGCCTGCGGAGAGTATTAGTCAATAACTGAGAGGCAACTAATAAAGTTTTATAGTTAATCTTAGATGTTCTTTTAGTTCTGGAAATAAACAGAAGTCAGTACCAAGGTTATGCTTAAAAATTGCAGCCCAAAGTGTGTTTCACCTTCTGCACTAAAAATGTGCAGAATGTTTGGTTGACTTTTGTTCTGGAATCACTTCCCTTAAATAAAAGGCAGGGAGAGATCACAAGAGGAAATCACAATGAATTTTAGTTCAAAACTTCAGAGTTTTGGGTTCCACAGACTCCACATACAAGCATGCAAAGGTGACAAAAGGAAGTATTTACTAAAAGGAGGCAGCTTCTAGACTGGATTATAGTTTGGGTTCTTTATTCAGTGCAGTGTGATATCTCCTGGATACTACTGGGGTCAAAACATTTAGAAAACTGCATGTAATGCAATCATTTCCCCAACAGTGTGAGAACTTTTTCATAATTCCCATAATTCTGAATAAAAGTGCAAGGAATAATAGGTTTTAGTGCTCTTACTTGCAGGAAAATATTGTTTTCTCAAATAATCTGATTCATTGCACATATTAGAGAAAGAAATTTAAGTGGGAATATGTCATTATGACAGGCTTTCATTTTACATTTCATTTAGTTGTATTTTAGAAAATACCATTCTGAAGACAGAGTCACATCTCTGTGCTGTTACTGCACTGTTACATATTTCTTCACCAACACTTTCTGACACAACTGGAGAGCATTTGAAAGAGTTAATAAATTTGTAAGTAGATGGTGCAGTTTACATTTAAGGAAGGCATTATAAAAAAATAACTTTAAACTGGGCAATTGGAAAGTCGGTTAGAAGGATGCAGAGATTTAGATCTTTATGTGGAATTAGTATTTCAAAAGGCCAGAGTTTGGCAAGTCATAAAGAACATACCTTTAGTGAACACCAACAGCTATACAAGTGACCACCTGTCATCTGAAGCACAGAAATTATCTGTAAACATACCTCAGTCATGAAAAAACACATTAGCTCAAGCCTCACTGAAAGTAATCAGCTGCCTTTCATTTAAACACCAGATGGGCATAGATGACCACAGAGAAGCAGTGGACAAACTATAGGTTAAAAGGATTATTGCTTTGCAGCAATTCTTCACTGTGTTCATGCACTAAACAGAAGGATAGAGACACCTAGAGATGAAGAAAAGCTAAAAACCTGAAATAATTAGCTGAATGGTAAAAAGGTTAAAGAAACCATAGCTATTGACACAAAACAAAAGAGTAATTTGCACTGCTTTTCAGTAAATTGATTATTACTGGGAACAGGAGAAAAATGAAGTGTAAACAGGATTGAAATAGTGAAAATAACTATAACAGAAATAAAAAAAATATTACAGGTGATTTTACTAAAAGGGCAGCAAATACAGCAGTGGCTATCCTTTTAGAGAACTTGCACCAAAATACAGACCTAGTAGTAACTATTAGAAATCAAGCTTACTGAATTAGTGATAGTACCAAGTCCAAAGACAAGAGCTTTGCCTGTGTGTAAGAAGAGGAAACTGCTGTGTGCAACTGCAGATTTGTCAGTCTGGCTCAGTAATGCATGTAGTTTTAAAACAGGTTTTGAAGGGAAAGACCATCAAAGCTACAGATTAAAGGGAAGTGGAATATTGGTTTACCACAGCAGGATGTGCTGAACTAACTTAATCTGTTCTGTTTTCTTTCTTTTTTTTTTTTTTTCTTTTAAATAAATTTACTTCATTTTCTAGAGAAAGGAAATAAAGGGGGCATATTCTGTATGTCCTTTTACAAAGCACTCATTATGCTGCTGAAAAGAAAACTGCTTACTTGCTTGGAGAAAGTGAAATTTAAGAGCACAACTGTGAGATGACCATGGTAGGTGATTTAGGAAACTATTATCTGTATTAAGGGAAATCTTTTCCCTGATAGTCATAAAAGAAAAGTGGGAATGGAGTATTCTGATAGTATAGTATTGGGAAGCTTACATCATCAGGATGGCCAATGAAAATAACTGCAATGCCTTGAGAACCCAGGGAACTACACAGGCGTTCCAGCAGTAAGAGCTGCAAAGCACTTCAGAAAGGCACTATAGAGAAAATATAATATGTTTTTGTAAGCTGAAAAGTCACCAGCTGGAAATGGAGGTTTTGAGAAGCCTGATTTCTGTTAATCAAAATACTATATGGCTGGAAAACTCCATTCACCATTTTCAGTATAACCTTTGGATCTTATTATGCCTTCCTTTGCTGAGTTAAAAATTGATTTGTTACCAAAAATCTCTTCCCCACATGGATATTTGTAGAATATGATCTAGTCACTTTCTTAATTAACTAAATGAACAGAGCTTCTGCCACTCTCTCACTGCAAATTAACTATTCCCAGACCATTTTCTGCTCTTGTAGTTATTTTCTGACACCCTCCCACTAAGATTCATTTAGAAGTGCAGACAGCGGTGTGTTTCAGCAATGATCTAATTAATACTGTATTACTCAGAAATTACCACTCTAACACTGTTATGCATCCCTCTGTTCAAGGACTGTGTTCTCTGTATACACTGCACTGGAAATGGACATTAGTCAATAACCATGATTTTGACAAATCTTCCAGTGATGCTGTGGTTTAGGATAATAACCTTGTTCTTTTCAATTTGACTTGCCGTCTTCATTCCTCATATCTCTCTCCTTGTATTTAGTCATACTAAACCATTTGTTTGTTTATGAAGCAATAAAGAGCAGTCTGTAGAGATGGTTCGACCCTACTCTTACAGGTTATTCCTGTACTAAGTGGAAGGTTATTTGCAATAAGATGTGAAAATGAAATGCCAGCTTGGATTAAAAGGCATTTTTCTTGGGTTTGTTAGAAATTGACCCTACTGGTGACAAAGTAAGGGTCCAAAATTGCTGATATCTTTATGAACAAATAATATATATATGTCAACATCTTTTGTATGTGTATCTACACATATACATGGCTATGTCTTTATGTATTTTATGCATACATAATTAAAAAACAGTGTTGATGCGGAAGTCTTCATAGACTTACCATTATAAAGCACCATAGGCCACCATTATAAAGCACCAAGATCAAGAGATTTTGATCCTGTTTATTATCAAATCCCTAGTATTAAAAATAATAAGCCACAATAATGGGATTAATTAATACATCCTTAAAAAGTAAGTCCAGTAAATTAATCCTACAGAAATTTAAAAAATAGAGTAAGTTATTATGAACTGATGTTAAGGCTAGAATAGCAAGAACTATACACCATGCAGAAACAGAAATCTTGCCCTCAAAAGTAAACCTGTATACTTCTACCATCTAAAAATCTGTTTTACTGTATGGCAGTGCAACAAGAAGTTGCATGAAAGCTGCTGCTACTTGAACTCCACTTCTCTGTAAACCATAGCTCTAGACTGGCTCTGGTACATTTAGACCAGTGCCCAAAAGCTAATCACAAGTGAAAGGCTCTGGAGACAGATGAAATGGAAAATGAGAGGAAGCCGAAATGCAATTAACGTCATAGCAAGGCAAGAATTGGCTTGAAATACTTTTTGCTGCACTGCCCAGAGTACCCCTGGAAAGAGGACACCTTTGCTGTTTGCTGCTCCAAAGGGAAGTGGAAGTGACCTGGGCTGGGTAGTAGTGATAGAGCCATTGAGCCATTGACCTTTTACAGGTCTTCTTGCTGGCACAGGAAATAAGGTGGTTTTCTCTACCCAGTTTTTCTTAGTGCCCCAATTCCTCCCAGGAATACAGAGAAGGTGAAGAATAAGGCTGACACTGTCCTTCCACTCCTTGAAACTCATGCCATGTCCAACAACCTACATGATGTGTGCCTAAACCCAACATTTTTCCTGCAAGCAGCAACTCAGACAAAAGATAGGTTATACCAAAAAAAAAAGGGGAGACAACCATTAAAAGGGAAGATGGAGAACAAAAGATTGTCATGGGGAAGTGAGAACGAAGGGCTCATGTTTCACAGTGGACAAGGAGGCACAGCTAACCAATTCCCTGTAAGTCAAATGCCACGGTATGCTCTGTGGTTCAGCATTTATACATTTCTCCTAAATATGCCACATTCTATGAACATGAATGACCATTACAAGGTTAGACTAATAAAATATGGTACTCTTTAGGACACCAAATTGGAGCTATAAGTCATTATGTGGGTTAGGCCCTTCATTTTTATGTAATTATGTACATTTCATGTAATGCATGATTGAGTAACTTACTATCTCTTATGCCAAGCAACAGATTCTTGGAAAAACAATCCAACTTTTCCATGTCATTAAAATGAGAAACAGTCACAACAAAGACTTAGCTTCAGAAAAACAGTTTTACTGGCAATTTGCACTGTGAGATGTATACCTTAGTTAGACAATTAAAAATGTTTTGAAATTGTGTCCAAAAACGACTTTGGAAATAATTTTCTATGTTAAAGGTAAAAGTACTAAGCAGCTCATTATTGCCAAAGTAATGACAATACAGACGTCCTTGATTCTAATTCAGATCTCCTGAGTGATGTATTTATGAGAAAATACATGTGAAGTGTCCATTTTTGAGCATCCCTGTAAGCCATCTGCAGCAGGAACACTTCGTGGAACTTTCCACTGCGTTGCTTTCCTACTCTCCTGGTGATTTCTTTCATGTCGTTCTGCCTCAGTGGCTGTTAGGTGAGGGAACTGGATACAATGCTGGTGCTCTAATTAGACTGTGGCGATCAGTCAGTGGAAATTGCTTTGCTTTTCTTGCACTGCTTCATTTACCTTCCTGTTTGAAGTTCTAAATCTTTTCTGTCAGCCTCTGCATTCCATCTTTCCATATACTTTAGTAGTTGAGTTTGGGATGTGGATTACTGTCTCCAAAACTGCCTGGGTACCCAAAGTTTTTTCTTTTTTTCCCTTTAAAAAGTACCACATTTTGCTAAGAAAACATTGTAAGAGATTCTTCGTATTTTGCTAAATCCTGCTGGTCTTTACTGAGGATAGATGGAGATAAAATCTCACACAATCTAAGATCCCTTGGCCCCAAATAATTTCCTCTACCATAATCCTTAGGAGTGAATGAGTTTTCAAATTAGTTGCCATTATGTGATCAAGATTCCTCCAGATTAAACTGCTTTGGTGCTCAAAAGAGCTTGAATCCAGCCTTTCAATCACCTACTTTTCAAACTTGTAGTTTTGCATATACAGTTTTTGTGCCAACTCTTGATATTCTTGATTTTTTTCCACCATCCTTCTTACTGAAACAAAATCCAATTGAACATTTCAGAATAAGCCCTGGTATTATCAAACTTCATATTTACATGAACATGAATCACACTTAAATCAAATAAAGCTGGTGGACATGACACCACAGACTACAGATCTGACCAACACTGAACAAAACAGGGACCTGTTATACATCCTTTCTGTAAACTAATTTTATGCAACACTTTTCAAGTGAGGAACACTTGCATATTCAGTGCCTTTACATACATAAATATGAGGAACCATTGAGCTCTTCTGTCTTTTAGTGACTTTTATGCTGAGTATGAAGAGGATTAAGCCCTTTGGTGAAAGCCGTTTCTACTGGCATAATATTTTAAGTACAAGCTATAAAACTAGAAATAATTTTAAAACAAGGAACACAGAGCTGATGTGGCATATTTGTAAATCATATGTATCAAAGAAAAAACCTGCCAAGCTGTGTATCATAATAGAAGCCTGGAGATATTTCAAATACAGATGCCTGCAGTTTTAAAATATTTTTTAGAATATGATACCAGTTTGTAATTAAAAAATGAGTATGAGGAAAACTTTTATTATTATTTCTGGAACTAACAAAGAGTGCTGGTTTTTTACTGTAAATATTTCATATATTGAAGTCAATTTTAGCTACTTGCTTACTGCCACTGAATTCAGCCTGTATTAACAGGGCCAGAAGGAAACACTTTTTTTTCTGCTAAATTATTCGGATATTGAAGAATAAATGTTCTATAGACAACTTCTGTAATTTTTTGTACAAAAAACTTCATGCTGAGTTACACTTAAAAATGCTGAAAACAAAATTCATGCTATATTGCTTACTTGCTTAGAAATAGAACTTGAGATTTTTTTACTTGAATCTACAGAGGAAAGGAAAGGTAAATAAAAACTATCAAATGAAGAATAAGTTAGGGAAGTTACTGAAAGATTCAGGAAAAACACAAAAAATTACCCAGTGGTAATGTGAATTCTATAAATTATTTCTTTCTCTCTGATGATTTCCCCAATGATTGTAATAAATTTAAGTCTTGTATAGAGCAGGCTATCAGCACTAATAGCTAATCAGGAAAGGAAGCAGAGTCCTCGATGGTCATCCTATGAAATTTCACTGCAAAGGGCTTTTGCAGTTGTTAATGTTTCTAATCAAAGTTTGTCAAGCAATGCTGCAAGATACAGTTGGGAAGAGCACCCTGTAAAACTTGCAAAACCAAGCTTCTTTGTGTTTTCTCTTTCACAGTTCTCTTCAAAATGATGCCTGCAAAAGCCATCAGTGGGTAGACTGCTAGGGTGCAACCATAACTGTGGGGCAGGCAGATTCATTTCACCACTTATCACCATTGGAAATATTTTCAAGCCTTTTTTAAATCTCTATCACTTTTCTCATTATTTTAGAGTAAGGATTTTGGAGGAGAGACTGTGTTTCTGTTGCATTCTACAGACATGATCCATGGATTCCTAGGGTTCCTATTTGTTAAGTTAATCTAAGTGGAACTTTTTAATGCATTCTACTCCCTGAGAAGATATGTCATGTTTGCTCACATACGCTAAATACCTTACTCTTCTTTGCCAATGAGGCTTCAGGTGGCACCCTGAAATAGTATTTTTTCCCCAAAGATAAGTAAATGAGATTTAGAAAGGCATGTGAGCAGACTGCACTTCAAGCGTGTATGGCATGTCACTGCTAGGAACCAGTCCAATATATGTTTCAGTGCATAGTTATGTGTTGTGCTAAGCTGTGATACCAGACATCTGCTTAAATTCAGCATGGTTTCAGAACTTCACTGCCATGGGGTCTTACTGTGCTTAAAAGTCATTAAAATCCTATGACGTAAAAGTGTACTATCCATTCAGGCCCTTTACCCACAAGACATTATGCAATAAGTATATTTTTCCCTGGAAAAGATGGAGAAACAGGGCACTGGATTCATAACAAAGGAAAATATGTTTGTCAGGCAAATTGAGACCAACCACTAAGTATGGAAAGAAAATGCAAGCTGTTTGCTTCCTCTTTCCAAAGTGCATCTGAGTGCATGGATGAAATCTCTGGACTTCAGGGATCTTGAAAAGAGTTTGATTCTTCAAGCATTTCTAAATGTAGGTCACCTGAGAATGTAGCCAGGCAAGGAAATGTCCCACTTCAACTACTGTTGAAGATTCTTGTGTGCTACCATTGTGAAATTTTGTGGGCATATACTCTTGTCTAATGTGCATGTCGCATGATTGAAAAGGCTGGAGCACTTTCTACACTTCATAAAATCTTTTAAATTTTTTCTTCTTTCTTTTCTTAAAACACACTTCTGGTTCCTAAAGGAGAGAAAGGAAAAATAAATATGAGATAATCCATCAAATGGACATAAAACAGTGAGTTGTACTTCTAGTTTCTTTCAACAGTTGGAGAAAAAACTTATTCTTTTAATAATGAAATCATGAAGTCTGCATCACAAGACTGATTAGTCTTCCTGATCATAAACCTCAGCAGTAAAATTATGACCTCAGGGAGTTAGCAAATGTCCTCATGCAGGGCATAATCCCAAATATCATTCATATGTAGTCACATCTGATTAACCTAGGTGAACGGTAAGCTCATTTTATATTTAAATTACAACACTAATAAAAAATGTCTGAAGGCGAGAGATTGAGAAGAGGGGGCTGCAGGCAAGTGGAAGAGGAAAAAATGCCATACTCTATTTTTCAGAATGTATTTGGAGTGTGCAAAACAAGTCTGAATGCTCGCGTACATTATCTGTCTTTAGAATCAAACATACATAAACTTGCCATTGGTAAAAAGAACGGCCCAAAAAGTTGATTCAATAAACTTTGAATACTGCCTTTGATTTAGAGAATGAATCTGTACTTTTGCAATCCTGATGAAGCTCTTGCTGATCATTGACATAGGTATGAAAAGAGTAAGTAATGGAAGCAATGTGTTTGTACAACTTTTTTTAATATACAGATTTTAATAGATTGTAAAGTGAACTAACACAAATTGCTGAGAAGGTACAGTACAGCATAAAGATGTATGAAAGGGAGAAAAATCTGGAAGAATCAGAGATGAAGTCTTGTTTCTTCTTGCATGAGGACTTTTCCCCTATTCTTTTTCATCCTCAGAAGAAATATGGTGTTTTAAAAGATAGTCAAATCATCAAGGAGGAGAGGCATGGAACAGTACGGAAGGAACTGGAAGCTTTAAGAAATAAGATCTAGACACCGGTGACATCATTAATGAAAGTCTATATTAACTATTTATTTGGTAATTATATCGCACTGTGGATCCAGTACCAGGTTGCACAATGCAATTTCCCAATAACTTCAAGAGATGACCGGTTTTTTCGGGAAAAAAAGAATTTTAGAATCCTTAGGGGTAGAAAAGACCTGTAAGTTCATCAACACCACCACCATGTTCACCACTAAACCATGTCCTCAAATGCCATATCCACATGTTTTTTGAGCACGTCAGGAATGGTGACTCAACCATTTCCTTGGAAAACCTCTTCCAATGCTTGAAAACATCTGCCGTGAAGAAATTTTTCTAATATCTAATGTAAACCTCCCCTTGTGCAACCTGGGGCCACTTCTCATCCTGTCACTTCTTATCTGGAGCAGAGACTGACTCCCAACTCACACAATCTCCTTTTAGATAGGTTTAGAGGGCAATAAAGTCTTCCCCGAGCTTCCTTTTCTTACACTAAAGAACCCCAGCTTCCTCACCTACTCATCATCAGACTTGTGCTCCAGACCCTTAAACAGCTCTGTTGCCCTTCTCTTGACTGGCTTCAGCACCTCAATTTCTTTTCTGTCGTGTGAGGCCCAAAACTGAGCAGGACTGAATCCGGAACCTCATCAGTGCTGAGTACAGGGAGATGATCACTTGCTTAGTTCTACTGGCCACACTATTTCTGGTACAAATCATTAATTTTGTACGATATCATCGATATTGCTCATGTTTGAATGTTACCAAATTCTGCTAGTTTTGCTTGGAAAAAATAACTGCTCTTTTTCCCCCCTGGTTGGCTTTGGTCTGTTCTGTTTCCACAGCATTAGAAGAGGTTGCAAAATAACCACTAGAAAATTTGTGTATAGTAATTTTGCAGTCTTTTTTTTCAGTGTTTATATTTCTCTTTCATCCTGTTATTCATCATCAATATTTATTATTCATGAAACTAGTAGTTTGGAGTTCATCCACATGTACATTTACATAATGTCAGGAAAGACCTAAGTACAAAGACAAAAAATTCAGTAGACTTAACTCCAAAGAGAGGGTGTGAAAGGACTTGTAAAAGGCCCAGCAAAATGTGAGATTTCTTCAGAGAAGGGGAAAGTTAGACAGATATCCATTCCTAAGACACAGGTGTGCAGACCTGACTATGCACAGTAGATGTTCAGTCGCTGAGAAGGTAACTTCAAGACTCTGAATCAAATTCCATGTAATTATCTCTATGCAGCCAGAGTTAAGCCTATGGCTGCAAATCTCATTGCTTCTGCACTTTCTTGGAAATTATGACCAGACTTCTGAATATCCTTCAGAGAGAACTCAAAAGTTAGTTCCTGCAGTACTTAAAGCATGTGTTTGGTATAGGAAAGCACATTCTGTCAATGGCACTTTCTTGTGATGGTAGGACTTGCGAGGAGTGAAATGATGTAATGTCATGGACCAGGTTGATAGTTAATACATTTAGTTAGCCTATTGGATGATGTCTTTAAAGAAATGTCACATTATCTATAGATAGATAGATAGATAGATAGATAGATAGATAGATATAGACAGCTATATGTGTATACTGTTTCTAGTATTTATGGTTGGCAGTCCACAGATAGAAGTTGAAAGTTATTTTAATTATAATTTACTTTTAAGGGCCTGCTTTTGCAGGAATTATGTCAAGAAAAATGTTGGCAAGTTCACAACTGCAAGATTGGGCAATAAGGGAATTTAAAAGATTTGTAAAAAACCCCAGTGACTAAGTGCCTATTTCACTGCCTGTTGTATCCTGTTATATCCAGAGAATGGAAAAAGGAAATTCCATATTGACTAGATTGAGCTGTACTTGCCATCTCAGTAATGAAACCATCATGCAATTCCTTCAAATGAAATCTCAGTTAAACTGCACAACTGTTTCTTTTTACTTTCACACTGTAAAAATCCAGAACAGCAAGTGTCCAGGAAAATACATTCATTGGAAAGAAGCTACCAAAGTCTGTGCTTTTGACTGTCATCTGCAGCTTATTTCACACACCCCCCCAAAAGCAAGAAGTCAAAAATGGAAACTGCATGGGTGGTTTATTACTCAGCATTGGGCTCCAAGTGAGTCTTCTTGCTGCAATTGTCTTTCTGATAGAAAACAGATTGAAAATTTGCTTCTCAAGCCCATAATTATTTGAACTCATTAGATTTCAGAAAATTTGTAAATGTTTCAGATTCTGCATACACTCTCACATGTTCCTGTATTTAATGTTTGGGTCTGGGTCCCCTCTTCATGGTAACCAATATAGTAATTTACAGCTTAGAATGTGTAAGGGGGTGTACTAGGTAAATGAACAGATTCTGATTTGCATAGACTGTCTGTTACAATGAATTTGGAATATTTTTGCCAATATGAGACCTGAATACTTAAATTTCCAGTTAAGTTATTTTCCATTGTTGTTACTGTCTAATGCAGTTTTTCTGTAAATGTTCAATGTAGTGATGTTAATAGCAACAATTTCCCTCGAAAGAAGGCAATTTCTTTATTTCACTCTCTTTTTAGAGAGATCTGTCTGCTCAGTTTCTGTGCCACTACAGTTCCTGTGAAGAGTTTTGCAACCAAAGGCAGCTATTCTATTCACACAAAGAATGTTGGACAGGTTAATACCATTGTGCAATATTGTGCAATATTAATGCATCATATTATAACCAGCACAAGATCCTGAACATAACTCTGCCTGAAAAAAAGAATTTTGATGCCTTGCTAAATAGCATTTTCTACTCTCAGGATTTGTGTGTGTGAAAAAAAAAAAAAAGGTTCTGGATATAGTAAGGAAAAACAAGCAAAAGTGAGCAAACATAACTAAAAAAAAAAGGCCCTCTAGACTTCTTTTTCACCATTTTTCACCAGAAATTTGATTTTAAGTTTTACTAGAATATTAGCTTTATACAGAAGTTTAGTAACTCACATTGGAAGTCAGGAGTCAATGACTGACTATGCTGGGGAGAAGGAAAGATGGAGAGGATTGATGGTTACACTTACGTAGTCTTTCCTGGAGTTCTCTTGGTTCTGTATAGCTGCTTATCCCTCAATATTAGCAGTAAAGACCATTCCAGCCTTCACAAAATAATGTCCAAGTAGCTGTTTCTGAGTAGGTCATTAATTTTCAGGGACATGCCAGCTACACAGTAGGTGGGAAAAAATGTGGTGGTGCTTGGGTGTGATGCCAACAATAACTAGCTATTCACAGCTCTGACTTCTCACCAAGTAATTATAACTTTGCTTTACTAGGGGAAAGAAAATAATACTAAGAATGAATTTTTTAAACACATTTACTCATTACCAAGTCGTTCTGAAGTTTTCTTTGGGGAAAGGCCCTAGTAGCCCTTCTTATTGGGTGGAAATTTCCACTAACTTTCTTGGGAACTCCAGACACGCTAAAAATACAGTGTCCATAAACCTCTGTGGCAAGGATTATCCTCTTTTCCTAGTAGGATGCTTTCTCTATATAACATAGACATCTCACTGCTGTATCATGGTGTTTATGGTCTTTTTGGCACTGTTTGCTTCCCAATTACACTTTGGGAACTCCTGAAGGTGTCTGTTCCAATATTCGGTAAATTTTCTCCTGAAAATGTCACTCCTTCTTCACATCATAATGAGGTATTACTAATATAATGCTATTTGTGTCAATTTATCACAGCTGCCTTTGTCTGGTCAAGGATCATGTGGATACAGTGATAATCAGGTTCATATCATATTTCATTTCCCTATAAACTGCAGTTTCAGCTACTGCTAGACTGTATAATTAACTTGCAGTCCTTGTAAATGCAGAGCTTCCCAGTAATATTTATAGAAGTGAATTTTGCATTTTTTTGATCTGTGTTTTCCTACAAATCCTTTCTATACCTGTCCATTGTTGCAGGCACTTCTTCACTTCCACATTTTATATGGAGGATATTTATTCTTCTAAGGTATAAGGATTTTGGCACATAGTCTTTGGTCAAGATTTGTTTTGAGGTGCCTAAAGTAAAGCCCTGAAGTCTCCCTTTTGCTTCAGTTCAGTCACTGGGAAATGTGGACAGCCAAGTATTTAGGAAATTTAAGCCATTGTCCAAATACAGACTTGGAAGTTTAAATTCCTATTTTTGAAAATTTTGACCGAATTAATTACAGATTTTGATTTATGCAGAGGGACCACTCCATGTCCTTGCTCTTCTAGATAATGGAAAATGTGCAAAAACATTGAAGAAGATACAGGAAAAGATTGCGTGTTGAGGACTGCATTTTGCCCTAATATCTTGCTAATGCTATGGGTTGAAAATGCAAGATGTTAGTGCCTCAAGTAAGAGAGGAGACAAAGACTACCAGCTGCAGAATTTGTGGGATGAGTAGTATCTTCCAGAGTACTTATGGCAGAAGGTACTTTTGGCCAAAAAGTTACTCACACTCCTTGAAGAGAACTTGGGACTACTAGAAGAGCAACCATAAGTCAAGTCCAGCACCAGGGATGGGAAGAGATGGAGCAGGAGAATATGGCACAAGAAATTGCAAAGGTGCAGATAACTTCTGATAATGAAGATGTAGAAAACAGAGTTTGGTGGAAAGGAAGATCCAAAGAAACATCCAACAACAAGTAGCAGAAGAGAAAGAGGATATCAGAAGAGATATAGGGTAACAGAATACAGCTGCTACAGAAAAGAAAACATGAAAGGTGGAACAAAAAGGCAGAAGAGAGGAAGAGAGTGCTGATGCAAGAAAATAACATATGAGTATGAAGGATGGCTGTGGATTAGAACTCAATGGAGAAAATGGACAATACATATCTGATTTGAAAGAGAGTTATAGATGAGATGAAATAAGTTTCAAACAAGTAGAAGAACCCTCTTTACACCCTCGTGGAAAATGGATGGTGTGATTGCTACTCCCCACTGAGAAAAATCAATGGGCTTTTCTCCTGAACAGGCCCAGAAGACAGAAAGGCATATTGATTTTCAGGCGCTGGGATGCATAGAAGTTGAGAGAAACTGACAAAAAGTTTTTATTGTGAGAAAAATACAGCATTACTGTATTTTCTCTAGACCAGACAGGTAGCATTTTAAGAGAAGCAAACCAGGCAACGCAATAGCATTGCTATATTTTCCAGTGAGACAGAAAAAAGAAATGATAATATAAAGAACTGGGATACTGAGATGGTTTCTGGGTTCCAGTTAATAGTTGTAGTAGTAGTTGTAGTTCCAGTTTGTAGTTTGTAGTTATTAATTGATAATTCATAAGGAAAGTTTTAAACAAATGGATGACAATGTTGGGAGACAACTGCATAATCTCCAAAGAAAACTCTTGTTTTATTTCACAGAAACAGTGAAATTAGGTAAAGAGTAGAAAAAATACAACAAAAGGGTAGGAAATTTAGGAATAAAGAGAAATTATTAAAGAGTAGAGTCACAGTCAAGTAACTGCAGCTGCAGCTAAAATAATGTAATTTAGCCAGAGAATTGAATGAAATCAGAAAGTATTGAAACAGGTAAAGACTGAAAGAACTAAGGTAAAGAACCTAAAGCTCAAAGTGATGGAATATGAACAGTCGATATGTTACATGAATTTAAGTATTATAGAGAAAAAAGGATTGTAATAGAAGAGCCAGAAGGCTGAGAAATACCTGTTGAAGGATTTACAGTACTCAGAGAAGAAAGCAAATGAACCAGGCAGGCATGACACATGCTTAGATGTAGAATGCTGAAAAATGATGTGATAAAGGAACATACATAGAAGACATTAGATATTCAATCTGGGGAAGAAATTAAGAAAATTAGTTTATGAACAGATCGTGAAGGTCAGTTTTATATGTTGCGAGTGTTCCCTTTAACATTAATGTACAAATGATTTTGCTGGGTGTTGTGTTGGGGGATATTAATCTCCAAACTGGAGAGCAAATGCTATTGGTAATTGTAAGACCACCAGCAGTGCTGAGAAGAGAACAATGCAGCACATTTGGGGACAGATTTTATTTAGCAGTTTCACTGTAGAAAGTGGTACAAAAGTCTGGAGGATGATCATGAGGTTTCGTGATGTTATAAAGGGAAGACGTATTGCCAATATTCAGCATGATCAGGCTATCATATGAGAAGGATTGAAATACTTTGAGAATTACAATGATAGATATAAATGGGTGTATATTACAAGGAAAATGTGCAAGTGTGTCTTAAACACTTGAACCAGGGATTCATTAGTTGAAGACAACAGACACATTGAAAGATGTGGAAATGCTGACTTAGGGCTGAGAAGAATCAGGAACACTGGCTGATCACAGGACCACCCTGAAATGCAGAAGTTGAAGAAGACATATGTGACCATAGGTCATGCTATTTCTGAGAGGGCAAGCAAGGCAATCCCAGGCTGAGCAACTGCCCTCACACATGCCTGTGGAAGTGAGCTGTCCCAAAACAGAATAAGGGTGTTTTATTGATGGGGGTCGAGATTCTGCTTAGAAGAAAATTTAAAATAAATTCTAAAGAGGAAGAAGACTGAAAGAAAATGTCATGGTAAATACACTGTGTGTTCAAATCAAACTAGGAAGGAAAAAGAAGCATTTTAGTCACAAAATTGCAAGATTGTGGAGCAGTCCTGCTAATGCAACAGGCAAGATGCTAACAGTTTTAAGAGGAGCGTAATGAATAGAAGATGTCTGCCACATAGGGGAGTCAGTGACCCAGATGTTCCTGTCCCTCAGTGGTCAGCCAGCACCCCAGATCCACCACCTGGGACCCAAGGCTGACTGTGGCCATGTTGCCAGCAGCCCTGTGGCCAGCCCAGGCTCTGCAGAGCCTGGTGGGGCTGTCAGGGTGGAGTCCAGCCCTGCTGCCTTCCCTCACTGTCCCCAGTGATGGTCAGGTTGGTGGCAGTGCTGTCCCTGCCACCACCACCAACCTGCTTTGAGGCTGCAGAGCTTCACCCAGCAGAAGACACCTGCCTGGACTGTGTGTGTATGGTGGATGCAGCTCCTGACTCGCCTGAGGGGGCTCTTCACCGGTCCATGGTGATTCCATCCTCTGGGGCATTCCTAGAACAAGGCAAACCTGTCATCTAACCCAAGGAGTGTTACAAAGCCTATGAAAATATTGATCCAGATCCAAAAATTCTAATAAAAGTGACAATTACAAAGTAATTATTCACTGTGGGTTGTGCTGACATTTTCTATAATTCCCTGGTTGTAATTTCTTCACTGGCTTCGTGGCCATTCTAGAGATCAATAGCAGTGCACATATTTTCTGGCTGGAGAAACAGCAGCCAGGAACTCAGAGGCCCCCCTGCAAAGTGGGGACAGAGACTGAAGGAGAACCGAGCTCTTCCCGAGGAGCTGATCTGGGAGTCTGTACGACATCTGCTAAGAGAGACTTTGAGAGAGATACTCCATTTCTTAGGGTAGCCTGTTCCACAGAGGGTGAAAACCAGGCCTGGAGACTGTGTTAATGCTTTGTCCAGGGCCCAACATGCTAAATAACCATATAAATAATAATGTCATTGACATCAGATCTAAGTTTTTGATGGCAATGCCTAGATTGGAAGAAAAATAATACTTGTGTTGGTAATAAAAATGTCTTTTAGAAAGTTTAGAAAAATCAGTCATTGAACTAATTACCAAATTGTTCTGGGGGGCCTCAGATTTCAGCCTGTATTTGGCTGAAACTCCTTAGAATGCTTATTTCTTTTGCCTTTTTCCGAAGGCAACACTTTTTCCTGTCCCTTGCAGGAAATAAACTCTCTTGCAGTGCTGTAATGGAGGATTGTAAAACCCTCCATCAGAACATGTGATGGGAACCAGGCATCTATCCTGTTGCACGACACAGCATATCATCTGTGTCTTGCATGCACTTAAAAGTAAGAGCAATGTCCATTAATTTTCTTGTTGATACTTCCCTGGCAGTATGACTCAGTGCTGGGGAACACATTCCCTAAATTACATTTTTAAAAAATCTGATCAGAACTTTCTGTACAAGGACTCGGTTGGTTCAGTTTTCCATTTTTTAAATGAACTGAACATCATATCCTTTGATAATTTAAATTAGTGTATCTTTTGGAATGGCCTGTGCCAGCTGAGGATATGCCTCCATCTCTCCTCGCAACACCTAACCTCAGCTCACTCTGGTATTCCATGCTTTATCTAGAACATGCTTGGCTAAATTCTTCTGCCTGCTTATATTGTACAAAGTGATTTTAAAATTGCTGGAGTAACCAGCAGAACTTTTCCAGTTGCAATAGAGTTCTCTGCCTGCAGAAAGATCATGGCATTATAGAAGCATTTTGTGCATTGGTCATGTTTCCACCCTTGAAATAAATAAAAGCCATTTGCCTTATGTGAACAGTAGATCAGGCTAACACTGAGGTATATTTGCTGAGGCTCTTCATGCAGTGGAAAATAAAAGGAGCTACTTCTAAATCCAGATCTCCGGGAATTAAGGAATTAAAATCAGCTTTTTTATTTTTTCCGCCCTTTTCTCTACCATCTCCAAATATAGACCAGTTAGAGTGGAAAATCTAACTCTTAGTGCAAATATATTGAGTACACAAAATTGGTATGTGTCTATATATTGGTAGGTTAACCACTTTTCATGCCCTACTGGGACTTCTAGACACATGTACTCAGACAGCTATTTATGTGCTGGGATTTCTCACATAATTTAGGGGTATCCAAGTTCATACAGCCAGTTTAAAATATAAATTCATTTATATAAACATGTGCAGCCAATACAAAATTCTG
Source organism: Zonotrichia albicollis (assembly GCF_047830755.1). Classification (NCBI taxonomy): domain Eukaryota; kingdom Metazoa; phylum Chordata; class Aves; order Passeriformes; family Passerellidae; genus Zonotrichia; species Zonotrichia albicollis. The sequence goes on from NC_133822.1 coordinate 48,807,870, forward strand.
TACATGTGACAGCACTGAAATCATAAGTTAACCAAACGAGATGAACAAAGTTAAGTCTGAGAGCATATAAACTCAGCAGGATTCTGGACAAAAAACACCAGAGACTTTAAAATAAAAATGGAAATGTTTATCTTGGATGATATTGAAAGTGTAAGCAATACCAGCAATGTCAGTTCCTTCATTCTATAGTGCCCATGAATATCCCAAATTCTCTATGGTATCTAGCCATGTGTCATTTTAAAACAAAATTACCCTCCCATAATTACTCACTTTTTTACTATTAATATGTTTTCTCAAGTACATATTTGCATTTAGATGTAGAGAGATATCACTGACCTCTCTTTTAAATTTTGCTAATAATTTAAAATACAAGAATTCAAATTCATCTGTGTTTGTCTCCTTTGTTAAAATAGTTAGCTACTCAAATATCTGAATGCTGTAGCTTTTAAAAAGCTGTATGAAACTTACACATCGTGTGACCACACTTGCTGTCTGATGAACAAAGATTGTGGGTGTTTGTACAAAGAGTTTTATTGATAGTTTTAAGAATTTTGGAATGGCCTTGTAGTCCTCGTTCTGCTTGTTAAAACTAAGAGGCATTTGGGATGCATGATAATGCTACAGGAGCAAGTTTACTCAGATGTCATTTACCCTCAGGGGGCATTTTGCTGGCATACATGATGATTTGGATTATCACTACCTTGTAGCATGTAAATCCCGAAATTGTAATTTGCACAGAAAATAGGGATTTTTGCAGGATTAATGCAAGAATAATGTTAAAGATGGAGGAAAGAGTAGGCTCTCTGCTGTATTCCTACCCCCTTGCATCTCGAATTTTTTAAATTTCACACACTGATAGTGTTTGTGGCATAGTTTTTACAAAGTGTTAATGGTGGAAGAAGGTTTTCTGAATGAGGAAGTAAGACAGGGCACAGAGAACCCTGAAGTCCAGAAAGCCTAGTATAAAGCCCCTTGTCTGTCAAAATAACTGCTATTTGCAGCAGAGAATGCTCATCAGGTTCCAAATATTTGGCTGCAGTTCTCTTTCCATAAACATTGGAGTCACATCATACATGTCTATAGGGCTCAGCCACACCTCTTCTGCCTTTGCCTGCCTGCCTCTAGTGGTGCAGCCAACACTACAGTCCAGAGTACTCTCCTTATCATTCTTAGTTCCTCCTTTTAAACCTTTAAACATTTTCTCTGGGCCTTCAGCAGGCCATCTTTCCCCCACCTCTCTCCAATTTGGAGTTGCTGACCTTTTTGTACATTGGCAAACCAGGTCCTTCTTATGCTTCACATGCTCTGATCTTAACCTACAGGTTGATAGAAATAGCTGGGGCCGTTTTAACTTTCAAGAACAGTTTGAAGCTTTAAGAGCTATCTCCACCCTGCTGACCTATTTAATCCAAACAGATTGCCAAAACTTTGGAGATGCCAAAGGTTGTGCTAGTGAGTTCCATTTGGGTCTCCCACCCAAATGAAAGGGTGGAGAAATCCAGATACAATGCCATTCAGGAAGGCCAAAAGCACTGTAAGACTCCATGAAAAATATTTATTTTTCATTTTTTAATCAAAACCAGAATAAACAGCACCACATCTTTTTTGCCTTAAACTCAAGCACAAGAGAAATTTGGACCACCACTGAAGGTGGAAATTCTACATACCTGACCTTATTGTCATATTTTTAAGCAGAAAAACAATGGTTTTAGTGAAGTGTTTTCTTAAAACAGAGGACTGTTTAGCACTTGGGAAGTTTTGGTTGTTTGCATTTAAATGTGCACGATAAAATATTTTTACAGCTCTTTGCTTGCATGTTGACAACCTATGTGCAGGTAGTGTTACATGTGAAAAGCAAATCCTGGGAGGTACCTGCTTGAACCTGCTCATGGCAAGAATGCTTTCTCACTTCTGTGCATTTTATGTATAGTATAAATTGATAGATAGATAGATAGATAGATAGATAGATAGATAGATAGACAATCACTAAACAGCTTGCCACCAGTGCTACCTGACAGGTTTTGCCAAAATGGACTGCTCTCATCCTTTCCCCAATAGCTGTTGAAGGAATTGTAGGAAGGGCTTCCTTATGCCATAGATATCCTGATCAGAAATTAGCTACAAAATTTCTTTAGAGCATTATGTAGATGGCGCCTACTGGTTGTCTGTTGGAGGTTTTCAGTATTCTGATTGGTACTGGGTTTGGTAGGGAGAGAGTTAAATTGATTCATAGAGGATGGAGGGCGGTTTTGGTTTGGATTTCTGATGAAAATGGTGTTGATACTATCAGGATGCTTTGGTTACTGTTGAGTGATTACACAGGGCCAGGGCCTTTTCTTCTTCTCAGACTGCCTCACCTGTGAGTAGGCTGGGAATGTACAAGAATTTGGGAAGGGACACAGCCAGGACAGTCAACCCCAGGTAACCAAAGGGATTTTCCAGACCATATGGCATCACCCTCAGCAATAAAACTGGGGGGTAGAAGTTTCTTGAGGGCTGCCATTACTACGGTGCTGGCTGGGCATCATTAGATTGGTGGCATGCAATTATGTTTGTGTCGTATTTTTTTTTTTCAGTTGTCAATTTTTCCCTACAGTTTTTCAAATAATTAAACTGTCTTTATCTGAACACATATTTTCTCACCTTTACCCTTCTGATTCTCCCTCCACCTTGCTGTGAGGGCATGAGTGAGTGACTGCATGGTACTTAGCTGTCTATCATGGGTAAGCTATGACAAGAACTGAACTGCCATAGGAGCCCATTAGCTTCTCCTGAATTCCTGGAAATCAGAGTTCAGAATGTGGTTTGGGAAATTGTCATGAATGGGCATCTACAGTGCTTAATTTACCTTGTTTCTGCTCTGCTGCACTCCTAAATAGTATTCTAATAGCAGTGGAGAAAAAAAAGAGATGAGATTTGTCTGACTAAATATAAACATCTACAATAAAAATAATCACTTCTGGCTGCCTTTGTAGTCAATGGAGGGAAACAAACATTTATAAAGTATGATTCATCTCATTCTGAGGTAGGTGTCTATGCTGGTTTTGGCTGGCGTAGAGTTAATTTTCTTCACAGTGGCTGGTGTGGGTCTGTGTTTTGGATTTGGGCTGAACACAGGATTGATAATATAGAGAAGTTTTGCTATTGCTGAGCAGGGCTTACACATAACCAACGGCTTTTCCTTCTCCTTTTGAACTGCTGCACAGGTGAGGAGAGTGGAGGTGTGTGGAAGGATGGGAGGAGACAGAGCAAGGACAGGTGATGGCAGTCAACCAAAGGGATATTCCAGACCATATGACATAAAGTGGATGGAAGAAGAAGGAGGAGATCTTTGGAGTGATGGTGTGGGGCTGGCTTCTGGCTGGGGTTAAACCATGACAGTGTCTAAACTAGTTTGCATGAATCATGTCCTAAAAATGCTCCATTCTCAACATAATAGGAGCTTCTTCACTTTTGAAATCCTTATCCAAAGGAAGATGAAGTGAATCTCACATAAGGAGATGCTAAAAAGAGGTAAACTACCACATGAGGCCAGACCATCTAGCTTAGTGCCACCAGAGCTTGATGCCTGAGAAAAGATACTTAAAGAATAATGCAAGACCAAGGCAAGTATTATCTTTCTTTATTGTGCTCTCCCAAGTTCTGGTAGTCAGCAGATCACAGCCTCCATGTGCCAGAGGTTTCCCTCTGAATAATTTCTTATTATGATGTCTTCTATGCATTTATTTAGACCAGTGAATTAATGTATCCTACTGGCCTTCCCCATCAAACTGTCCTCTGAGGCTTCAGGATTCTTGTCCAGGATTAAAAATGTTTTACTACTCCTAATCTGCCCACATACGGAAACTGTTTCAGTCTAATTCCTCTGCACTTTCTCTATTTCTATTATTGTATTCAGTACATATGTGCAGCATGGATCATATTGATGTATTTCATTCTTATTTTTTTTCCTGATATTTCCTAAAGTCCTAGCTGTATTTTTGACCACTACAGTGTATTACAGTATTTTTGTAGGTAATTATTCGCCATTACTACAGAACTGGGTTCCTTAATAGTGGCAATTAATAAATAAATGAACAATAAAGTATTTTTTGCCTGTGTGCATTGTTTTATACTTGTCAAATCAACTCCAAATTCTATTTTGTCCCTTAGCCTTAGATGATTCTTCTTCAATTCTCTGCATTTATCTTGATTATGGCTACTCTGGTCCATTTTATATGGTCTGCAAATACTGCTGCCTTCTTGTTCATCCAGTTCCTGTATAAATATGTTAAACAGGACAGATTCCAGAGCAGTTTGACATAGGACAACAGAGATATACTTCTATGAAAAGTGACCTCTTAGCCTCAATCTTTGCTTTGTGTATTTGAAGCAGTTTTTTATAGTACAACAGCTGAGGTTTTTTAGAAATTCTTTAGTAGAGGACCTCACCATAGTCTGTTAAATTGTATGGTGAGCATTTGCAAGTTAGGGATTGAAAGAAGTTTTACTAAAGAGGGATAAAGTGAATTGTAAAACATACATTGTATTAGAGAACTGGGACTTCAGGTAGTGGAGGAAAAGCACAGAAGATCATCTTCTAATAAGTAACAGAGGAACTGTGTGAAAAGAGAGAAGACTGGGAAAAAAAAGAGAATTGCTTTCATTATAAAATAAATTAGTTTCAAAAGTTACAATACTAGTACTTGGAAGGGCAAGGTTCGAAGGAGGAATCTTTCCTCTCCCTGCTTCAAGCCTGCTTCTTTAGAGCCTGCCTGCCTGCTTCTAATGTGAAGCTGTAGCACACCCTGTGAAGTATAAATATGGATTCCTTTAGAGGTTTGATGACATTTTGTTGGAAGACACAAACATGTTTCTTGCAGATTTGTGATCTGCAAGAATTCAGCATGTGCCAGTACATTGGGGACTGTGCCATAGATCACAGTCCAAAATTGCCAGTTCACTCTATTTATTTACCTGGGTTAATAGAAACAAAAGAATATTGAATTGCAATTAAGCTGAACTTGGAAAAGGATTTATGAAACCTTGTCAGCTGTGTTATCCAACACAATACCATTTGTGGGAGAACAAAGATTGTTCATTTAGAATATGTTGAAACCCTAAGTGAAATCACCTTACAAATATTTTTTCTCCTTGAACGGATAACATCTGACGGAGGGGAAAGCAATGCCTAACCCACTATTAAACATTACCATGTTACCATTATAGTTAATTAGTAAGGCATTACCCATAATCCTCAGAAGACAATCACTTTCTGGCTGTCACCCAGGCCTGCTGCAGTATAGGCTCGCTGACTCCAGAAAACTGACAAAAGTTGTTTTTCTGCAAGAAGCATGTTGTGAAAGAAGTCTGGTGAAGGTGAAACACGTGTTGTTACTTTGTCTATGAGAGACCAGTTTGATCACAGCATTTCTGATGTTCATTTCAATGTCAGGGAAATTTTTGCATCAATTTTTAAAGTATAACTCTATGTATTAATTGCTTTTTCTCTTTGGCAGATACCTAACTTTAACTAGAAACTTATTTTAAGCTTATGCCATAGTTGATAATTCATGAATAGAATATGAAAATCAGATCACAGTTTGAATAATTGCAAGGTTTTTTCACCCTATGAAGAACTTTTCTGGAGGTCTGGGTGTATCCAGAGTGTATCCTCAAGTTCATTCATGGTATAAAACCAGGAAGAGTGGCTGATATACCAGGCTTATCGGACTTCTCTACAAGGATGACCTGAGAGTAATGCTGAACATGTTTGTGTGGGACATGTGTGTTAGCTCTTTGGATTGTGCCATTATGGCCCACTTCCTGACCAGGAAAGTGCCAGCATGACTGTGGCTACAGCCCGTTCAGCTGCTGAAATTAATGGAATGCCATGCTTTAATCCGTAATGAACATCCTGGCATTTAAGCCCCCACATTTTCAAGGTGAATTTTCAATGACCTTTGAAAAGATCTCTTGCCTTTCCATTTCTTTAATACTTTTATTTTAATGTTATTCTAGCTGGTGATGCCAAAAGATGTCAAGATCAGGAAAAACCCCATAAATCATTACTCAGCAATCTTGTTGCTTAGCTGTGGCCTGCGTTCTCCACAAAGTGCATTCAGTACTTTGCTCATTGAAACACCAGTGTGCTGGTTGCATAGCCCAGAGCACATGTTGCATCATCGCATCTCTGCCAGGGGGATATTGGATAAGACCTCATGTAACAGGCATGGTGGCTTAGCATGTTCCTTTTGTGGAGCACAGTTTATAGAACAGAGGGCATGTAAATAGGCTAATTCAGCAAGGCTTCATGGCTTTGTACTGGTGACAAAGGACTCCTGTGTGAATCTTCTTGTTCAGCTGCTGATGGTCATTTGGCACTCCACATTGCTACATGGGTCAGGGGTGGTAAGGGACAGAAATGGAGTATGTATGAGAGAAGTATGAGAGAAGACTACCTCAGTAAAGTAAGTAGCCTTGGCCAGATGTTGTGCAAAAGCTTGCCTGCGATTCAGAACTTTGCCACCTCCTCACCCAAAGAGCACTGAGACACTTCATCTGGAAAGCAGGATCTACTCAAAATGCATGAACAAAGGCATTCCTCACAGAATTATTTTGTGAGTGGCACCCTCCTCATCAAGCTAGAGCATGAAGTCACCCTTCCCATCCTCCTCTACATAGCAATGCAATGGTGTGAGCCTTCAGCTTTGAGGTGTAGGAAATCTGGATTCAGACCCTCTTCATCTTAAAGACATGAAGATTCAGATCTCCCACTTGAGTGCCTTAAACCCTGGCTATGGGGAAGCAAAGGAAAGAGAACTTAGTTCATTTTGTCAAAGTAAATGCAAAAACAGAGAGCTGAGACCTATAGGCAATTTCCTGAAGGAGAGAGTCCTGGACTTTTGATCTGTACTTTCAGATAACTATTCCTGTTTATTATATCAAGAAGTCACTGCATAAAAAGAACTGAATTAAAAAAAATCCCAAACCAAATCATTTTCAGGGGTCTAAGTATTTTTGAATCTAACTATAGGTCCTTTCATTGCTAGCTTTCATGGTGCTGTATCTCTTTGGTGCCACTGCAGTGAATTCCCTTGGTTTTACTGCAGCAAGCACGGTGGCCTGTTACTGTAACTTTCTGAGAACATGACTGTAAGCTGTGTGTGTACATACAGAAATGTGGTGCGTGCTTTAGCCTCACTTCCCAGAGCTGAGGTATTATTCTTACTTTGGCTCACTTAGTAATTTCACTAATGGCTGGGAGAAGAATAATGGAAACCTGGAGATTTGGCTCATGAGATACAGCTGCTGTGCCGTAAAGCCCCCTTTGGAGATATCGTTTGGGGCCAATTTCCTTATTCTGTAGTCAGGCAAAACTCCCATTGACGTCAATAGGAATTTTCCTTCCATAAAAAATGGGGGCTCAGGTTTGGCCCTGATTGTTTTGTCAGCTTGGACCACTTTGGATAATGCCATTATTCTAAACACCCATTGATGGGCAGAATGCCTCTGTAATGTATTTAAGATATCCTCAGGTTGCATAAAGAGGTAAAATAAGGAAAAACTAGTCATCAGCAGCCTTTTTTTCAGTCTTCCCTGATACATTTTATATGAATTGTTGGACCTTCTCGTATGCATAAAGATAGCAGGAATTTTGAATTTAATCTTTCAAAATACATTTTAAATCAGACATATGGTAATAGCTTGTAAGTAGAAATGTTAATAAAAATGCATCACATTCAGGGAAATTCATAAATGTGAACTGCTTACTCCACCCCAAGCTGAGGAAAAGTAAATGTTATCCATTTTCACATAGGTTTTTAGCCAAAGTCTTTTAAGCATATAACTTTACAGCTTTCATAAAAAGGGCATAAAAATGAAAAATGTGCTTTGCAATGAATCTGCCACTGATATGAGTGTTCAATTAAATGGACCATGCAAGAAAAGAGGAAAGATTTGCTACTGGGGTATTGCCAGCAATATCCTTTGACACTTCTATGGTCTCATGTGTTCCCGATCAAGCAGTACAGAGCACTGGAAAATCCCAAACCAATTAGCTTGAAACTAGAGCAGTCTGTATACATTTGATATGCAGTCAGAGGACTCTGGCCTGAAATGATTGGCACTGAACTATGGCCTTTCTATTAACTTACCTTAAACCATTTTTGCCCTTTTGTTGAGACAGAAATTCACCAACTCTATTTATACCCTGGAAAATTGCATGTCTCTGCTTAGACAACAGATTCAAACTATGTTTTTACTAGTGGCAGCCATTTGGAATTCTTTCCTACCACACTGTATCCCATTTCACTTTAAATCTTCTCTTCTGGACACGCACAAGATTCATACTTCTGTAAAATCTAGTTACCGAATCTGGTAATTTATCATTGACATTACCCAGCGAAATAAGTAGCTGGTTCTAGTCCAGCTCTTAAATTTGTTGTATTTTTTGTTCCCATCACATAAATTTCAGTTTTCCTGGTGCAGTTTGGTACAGCTCCCGGTGTAAGATACAGGCTGCCATACGTGTTGTACTGCGTGTGCAGAGACAAGGTTGTCAGCTGTGCTGTCCTGTCCTTTGTCTTCAGCCTCAGCCCTCCCTCCTGTCCGTCTGTGCCGCTGGTTTGAGGACAGATGACTATGAAATAAGGACTGTTAGCTGATCCATTTGGGCCACTGTCTTAACCCTTGGAGCTGGTGGAGGCTGAGATTGCCATGGCTCATAAAGTTGCCTTTCACCTTTGTGGCGCAGGTTCCCAGGAAGAATCAGGAAGGGAAGTTCCAGGGAAGAATAGACAGACTCTCCTGGTGGCAAAAAAGCTGCCTGCAATCCGACCTGGGAACCAATGTTGCATTTCCATAGTTTCTCTACCTGTAATCTTTTGATTTTGGTGCAACCCCCCAAATACCAGATAGCGAGAGAGCTGTTGGTTTGGGGAGACACTCCTCTGCTGTCCAAGCACTCATTCTGACTGAAGAAAGAGAAGGAAACACTAAGGAAAGGACACGTAAATATTTCCATCCTCTACGCTGTCCCATGCTTATACACATAGAAAGGTGTATTTAGAGCATAGTAGAAGCTTTTCATGAAGTGTGAAAAACAGAATGCCCCAGAGACTACTTTTCCTTGTGAAGTGAAAAAGTGGAAATGCATCATGAATATATTTGCATTTTTGCTACCCACTGGCTTACCTTCCATGAAGCTGAAATCTTCCTTTTCCAATGCTACAAATCTGGAACCACTCATAATTATTATAAATTCCCTTAAAGAAAAATAAGAAAAAAAGAACTATTTATTGTGGCCAAGGAATGCACAAACTACTGGAAGAAGAATTTTATAGCTGTTTAACACAATATAACAGAGACATTATGCCAGTCTTCAGAGTAAAAAATATAGTCCCATGAGGAATTCAACTTCTTGCTGTCTTATGTAATTTCATTCTCCTCTATATAGATGCTCCTTAGTTTTCCGTACAAAAGGATTTTCAGATTTGTTTTTCATATGCAAGAAATTCCATTTCCATCAGTTCAAGTTTAATCTGCCATGACTGAATTTGTGTTCTTGGGCATAAGTAAAGATACTTAGATAATTTTTCAAATAACTGACATGTAAAGGACCTGCCACTGCTCTTCCAGACATGTCCAATTCAGACGCACCTTGGTCTTTGCTGGTAGAGAATGCAGTTCAAATTCTCTTTGTGGCACCTCACTTAAGTTTCCTCTTTGGCTGCACTGACCACTGCATGCTGAGCAGGCACATGGATTCCCTGCCCTGCATATGGACAGCAGACCCCTACAGCAGAGAAAATGTTACAGATGGCAAACTCAGGGACAAGTGCCACGGCAGACTTTGCGATTGCTAAAAATGCTTTTTTCTCAGAACAGGGCGACCTTGTCTATACTCCTCCTGGGGAAAGTTTTTGCCCAGTGCTAACCTCTTTGCACTCTTTGTGAGAGTATTCATTGTCTCATGTCAAAACTGGGAAGTATTCTAACAATTACATTTAACAGACCACCTTGGGAAAATGTTCAAACTGATGTCCCAACTGTAATTGTTTTGCTTGCATAAACATAGTCCAAAATATCTCCAGTCCACCCGGTTAAACTAGGGAGTACACTTGAACTGGTTTGCATGGCAAGCACAAACCCTAGTGTGGTATGAGTTCTCATTGGTCTTTCTGACTACAACTGAAGCCTCACTCAATATTGCCTGTTAGTGGTAATTTGGGAACAGAGGAAAAATGGTGACGACAAGTAAGAACAGCATTAAGAAATAAACTGAAGCCTTTGAAAATGTTTAATAAATGTATCTATGTAGCTTTTAAAACAACTGATGGACATCTCTCAAGACTGCTGAAATAATATTATCCCTTCATTTTTTCCCATAACTTTATTCCTTTGTCTAACCAGGAATAATTCAGTACAGCTGAAATTTGGGAGCTGAATTGAAATGCAATGGGGACTAATCCCAGTAAAGTTACTTGCCTCATGCCAGCTATTGACTTCAGTACAATGAGTAATTTTAATTACATCATGAGTGTCTGAAACACCTTCTATTCAACAGACCACTTGGAAAAGTGAAGGCTTCTTATTGGGATAAATCCTTTTTATTTCTTTCTTTTTTACAGTGTGTGAGGACTTAAAATGAACTTAATAATCAAATTCCAGACTAAATGGACAGTAATGTTCAGAACAAAGCAAGAGGACTGGAAAATATGCAACTCTCTTTATAATTAATTTTCAGACCCTGTGGGAAAATGAACAAATTCCATTAAAACCTAAAAGAAAAGTAACTATATTTTGCATATCGCAACATAAATGCCTTCAGAAGTGCAAGTTTGGCATTCTCACACTTGTTGAAACAAAGATAAAATCCAAATTTATACTTGCAACTGTATTATTTTTTCTTATTATTTCAGACCTTTCATCTATTGTATCATGAACTTTTTTACAGAGAAAAACAAACAATCCAAGAATAAAATTGGTGTAATTTCATGGTTTTAACTTCCTTTCTTGTGAAGTGGTCAAAAAGGGCATGTTTATTCTATTTTCACTGCTGAACATTTTGGCAAAAACTTAATTTTGGAATAATTTCCTTGACATTCCACTTATGAGTGTAAAGAAGAATGAAGAGGGGCAAAGAAGAATTCCCACCTGGAAGCATTTTCTTTGATGCTGCCATTATTCTGTGACAACCAGCAGCTATTCAAAATCTTCCTCAGTTACAAGAGAAAATTATATTTGCATGTTAATAATATATGTTATGTTATGTTATGTTATGTTATGTATGTTATGTGTTATGTTATGTTATGTTATGTTATGTTATGTTATGTTATGTTATGTTATGTTATGTTATGTAATTTTTTACAGTATGGTTTGTTTGCATGCTTTGAGGTAACAGCTCACAGTCATCCTAAGATATTTTCTTTGATGAATCATTTAAAACTGCTCCTAATCTGTGTGAGATATAGGCTTTAGAAACTAAAAAGAACTTCAGGAACTCACCAGTTCTGAAGAAGGTCTTTGCAGTATCAGGATCAAAGCAAAAGTATTCCTGGAACTCCTTCTCAGCAGAAGATAGTGTTTCAGGAAATCATCACTGGGTCAAAAACATGTATGGTACATTGATGTACAACATCCCTGAACACTGTGTCTGTATCACATTAAATTCCACATTAGCCCAGTATAATGTGTGTGATGTATAGGCTTGACTACGCCTCTGCACAGTTAAAATAGATTTATAGATCTGTGTTTTCCTTATGTGTCAGGAGACTTGTTGAAAAAAAAGTACCTCATAATATCAGGAAGTGGGAAAAAACTGGGAATGAGGTTGCATGTAAGGAGAGAAACTCCTAGTAAACACTGTACTCTGAAACTGAAAGACCATGGAGCAGTTATTAAGCCCATTAAAGCTGACAGGAGCAGTTCTGACCATGAGAATTAATAAAATTCACATACAGACTTGGGTTCTCTGAAGAGGTTTGCATAAAACAAGAGCAAACCTGAAACCTTGTAAAAAAAGAAAAAAAAACCCAAACCAAACTTGAACTGAACCAAGCCTTTTCCTGAGGGTTGGAAAAAATTTGATTAATTGTTTAATTTTCACATTCCTCATCTTTTCCATTTTCGGCTGGGAGAAAAAGGGGACGAGAGAGCATTTTGTGGTATTTTTACTGGCCTGACTGAAGCTGAAGAGGTATTAGAGGTAATCTCATGAGAAAGTTTGACCTTGCAAGATTTCCGATTGATTTCCAAAGCCAAAGGATTCAGATACATTTGGATAGGCTTTGAACAAACATCCAAACTTCAGCATGCCTGCCTGAAATGAATAACCAAATGTTTTTATAGACCTTCCTTCCCCTCCTTGATGAGCACACATTTATATTGTGTGCACATTTGGATGTGTTATTTGTGATACTTGGGAAAAAACATGTACATTCAAGTTCTTGTCAGAGGGATTTCGGGGTTGAAGTGCTAATTCATTACTTAAAATAAAAGCTGATATGAAACATAAGTGCTAAGTACTCCAGAAAGTACATTATGAAAAAATGGTTGAGCTATATGCAGTCTTCAGTCTCATTAGGAAGTGAGAAAGAGATGGAATGGAAAAAATTAACTTGTCAACATAGCCATATATAATTTTCAAAGAGCTCAATGTGAGCACAAGATGTTGCACTGACCATTGAAATAAATCAAAAAGCTGTGAATTGTTTCAGAGATTTATTGATTTAATTACCAATCGTAACAAAATGTGTTTGTTCTAAAGTAATCTTACAAAAAAAAAAGAAAAACGTTTTTATACAGCTCTTGAACTGAGAAGCAGATCCTTTGAAATGGATGAATTACAGACAATGTGTAGATCTCTCATTTACTATGCAAAGCTTTAAAAAGCTTTCTATAGAGAAGTGTAGCATCAACAGAACATTCTAAATATTAGAGATTCCAATTGAGATCTTTTGGCCTCAGAGTAGCTGAAGATTTCTCTATGATCTTAGTCACCACTGAAACCTGGAAAAGGAAGGGAGCCCACTGACCAAGAAGATGATTTAGCATGGAAAATCACTGGCACTTTTCAGTTTTATATGCAGACAGCACCTAAAAATAACTACCTTGAAACACTTGCACCAAGGGAGCAGGAGCCTGAAGAAAATTACTTGATACTTCTGTCTGGATATTTTCCAGCATTTCAGTGTTTGAATATCCTGATTCATTACAGTTAAGCACAAGCTGAAGTCTGCTGGGGCAGTTCACAGGCTGAAGGTTAGTGTGAAAGCGCTGTCCTGGGACAGGTCTGCATAGATGTGGAAGCCAGTATACCACAGGAGAATGGGAAACAGGAGCAAACAAACTGACATAATTATGGATAGGGAGAAAAATGGACATATATACACAGCGTAATGCAAGAGAAGTCAAAATGATTAATTTCACTGTCTTATGATGGATCCCTTTGTTGAGGTCAGAATTTCCTCATCAGAACATTCTGCTGAAAAACCTTTGTTGGACTGAAAAATCTTATTGGGGTTATCCCAAGAACCCACAAGGCATGGGACAGACCTTTTTTCCATAACAGCACAACACAGTTTATACATTTATTTGAACAATATTTGTAATCCAGTAATTTCAAAGGTTTTAATTTTCAGGGACTTAGTTCTTCCAAAATGGGACCAGAGTAAACTTGTGTGTGTTCAAAGTGAGCAATCAGGGTACAAGGCCCTATGAAATGGAAAGTGAAGTAAGTGAATTCAACTTAGTGTTTTAGACTAAAAAGCATCTCATCCTATAAGGAACTGAGAACAACACAAGGATTCCCTTCTATTTCACTTTTGGTCCATTTTTGCATTCAAGGGGATGAAATTAAACATAATATTATTTCTTTGGGACAAAATTTTATTTTCCAGGCTATCGTCTGGCAAAATTGACCTCTAAACTAAATCTCTGAGTTTTAATTTGGACCTGATTTTTGTTGGTCATTAAGTAACATCAAAAGTTAGTAACATCTAAAATAGTATAACCTATATCTCTCTCAGAGCTGGAAAAAACAAAAAATTTAACCATCTATTAAGCTTTATGAGTGGCTGAACTTTAATCAACAGTGTTTCAGTGGGATTTCTATTCTATCAAAAGAATAAAATGTTCAAATATAACACCATTCCACTTTGGTGGCTAAGAGTTAATAAAGTTAAATCCTCTTCCAAAGCCAGTCATGTAACTCCATATCATAATTCTTGTTACACTAAGGTTCATTGCCAAGAATTCATAGTAGTAGAAGCAGCAAATGAAAAATGGCCAGAAAAAGCTCAGTTTTGTTAGGCAACACAGTCCAGGTACAAGATTTTGGCTTCTGTGAAAGAAGGGGAGGTGGCCAAAACTACTTGAGTGTAACAGCCTCCTGATATTATGCAATTATGTAACAATGAGTCTAGTCATTAATATCCATTTTAGCTGTCTCAAAGTCCTGAGCACTCCAATGCCATAACCTCTCCCAAAGTGCATCAAGTCAATAGCCCAAAGAGGTTCCCAAGACCTAAGCATGCAGAATAATAATGATAGCTGAGAATAAACACCTTTGTTCAGTAAAATTAATCGTTGCAATGCTAGAGTCTGTGACCAGGTCACTACCTTAAAGGCAGGTCTCGATGTGGCAGCTGAGCAACCATGATGAAAAAGCTCAGATGCAGAGGGCATGAAACTGTTCTTTCCTAGCTCATAACTAGGCCAAGGGAGGAAGACCTTATGAGTGAAAATATGAGCTAGATCTGGCCAGCGTGTCAGTGGTGCAGGCAGGAAAACTGGTATGGCTTATAAGATACTGCCATTATCTAGAGCTTGTGTTCACTAACTGGTAGGGGAAGAGATGAGAAGGCAGAGACAATATATGGAGGCAGACAAAATGGATGAAGCAGCAGAGGCTAACTCAGCAGTGACCCAGAAACTGAGCTTCCCTTGCTGGGAAAAAGGGCAGTTATAGGGAACCCCTTGCACTGTAGTTCAGTGTAGGCAGAGCTGACCACCCACACTCTCTGCTGCAGCCATTTGAGGCTTGAGGCCTCAAAGACATGTCTGCAGAACTGGAGGAAGGAGACTGTCTAGTTTCTGTGAAGTTCCTATAAAATTTGTTACTGATTTCCACCGGTTAGGCATCTAAGCATTAGGTTAGGTACCTAATACCTTTCATGGACATGGCCCCTTATCCTTACAAAAATTAGATGACTTGTACTCCTTATTAGCAATTCCAAAGAGAGATTCCTCACAGTCGCTGATAACACTTTAAAAGTAGCAAGGGTTCCCATGTGATGTGCAGGTCAGAGGCAGGTGGCAAAAGCTACAACTCTTCTGAACATCAGTTGTGGTGAATGAGCTCGGTGGGAGTTAGATGAAAGTATACAAGAAGTACAAATTGAACAGGATTTAGCAGGCAGGCTGAAATCCCAGCCTTGCCTCTGCTGGACCAGTGCAGGAAGGGAGTTACAGAGTTTATTTGTCTGTCCCCAGATAAAGAAGCTTGCAGGGGAGGTGAAATTAAGTATTTTCTATAGTACTTCTGTAAGCATTCCTTTTGCAGGGGATGGGCAGATGAAAGCATATAGGGGACTAAGAAAGAAGCAGAAATGGTGATCAAGGCTGTCATCCTTGCCAGATCACAGGCAGAAGCTGACAGTTTGATAGGCCAATATATTTGACAATTAGGGTGAGGCTAAATGTGAAGGAGCTTAAAGGGAAAGGTAAGTTGCTTGTGTTCAAAAATGGGAAACCACTGCAAGGACAAGGAAAGTGGTGATGCAGCCAAAGCCATGAGACGGGAACAAGGTTCTAATCCTGCTATTTTAGGTTGAAATGAAGGCAGAAATAGTGCTGGAACATGGCTGGAGACCAGATTATTACAGACAAAAGACAAAAAAGATGCAATGCTGCTACAAGCCTTAGCTGGCTGCTGTAAGAAAGGATGAATCTGTGAGATATTATGTTAGAGGCGGCAAATTGACATGGCTCATACAGTGACTGAAAGAGGGAGGAGAATCTAAGATTTTCCCTGATCACGGGCTAGAGGAAGTACGAGGTTTAGAACAGTGAAAAAATTGGGAAAAATTTACCATGGATTTAGTTTTAGACATTAATGATTGTCAGAGATGTGGAAGTGAACTGTTAGAATGAGCATTACATAGAGGAAAGGAGAGAGGTTTGCAGATGTACATTTTTAGGAGACAGGCAGCTACAAATGGGATAGAGCTAAGATCTTTAAAGAATTCTTTCTGCCTCCTCAACTTCTCCTGCTGTCTAGGCAGCTGGAAAAGTCATGGGCATCACCAAGTATTTGTTTACTAAATTTTGTTAAGTTTTTCTCAGTTCTACAACAGGCTGTGCATTGGTTACATGGCAAATTGACTCCAGCTTTTAACTCCACCAAAGAGTTTCAACAACATTCTCACAGATTTTTTCTGAGAAACCTCACAGAAACTATTTGAAGAGATAGTGGTAATTATTTCTTCCCACAAAAAAATTATTGACAATGTCTAAAAATCAGAGGGATGGCTGGAGTGCTGAGACTGACAAACAGAACATCTTACCAACCTTTTTGGCTTGAGAGAAAAGGAAAAGAGGCAAGTCTTTGTATATCTGAAATAATTATTAAGAGTTTTTATTAGGAAGAGACCAAACTTGTTCAGCTTCTTTTATAGCAAACACGACTGGTGGGTTGAGGTAGGGGAGGAAAAATCATGCATACTTTTCATTCAGTCTGGTTGGATAGCTGGCAAGTGCACCTGTAGGGCATATGTGAATGTATAAACCCACACATGTTCACTTAAAAGGACACCGTCAGCTTGCTTCAGAGTTTTTGTTTGCTCTTTAATCTGCATTAATACCCTCTTAGAAGATTAAAACCTATTATTTATTTCCCTATTGATTTCCTTCTTCTCTTTCCCCTTGTCAAACCCTTTCTGTGGGTGTTTGTTTTGCTTTGATTTGAGTGGAGATAAAATTAACACAGCTGGTCTTATTTAACAACCCAAACAACTGCAGTTTGTGATACACTTTATCAGGGCAGCAAGAGCAAGGACAAGAGCGTCAGCAGGCAGAATGCTGGGTGGGCACACCAGGGGAGTGCTGCTTCGTGGTGCTGTACTTAGGCTGGCCTTGGACAGGGCACCAAGGCAATGCAGCTCCTGTTTTAGTCACCTGGACCTGTGAGGGAGGACAGACACATTAAAGAGGTTTAGTGCCTCTAAAAATATGAGTAGCCGCTTGCTGCACCTTCTTGAGCAAAATGAATTAAAAACCAGCAGTGGCCTTTGTCTTAGTCTGTGCAGTCGGGTTAACACCAATCCCATTGTGTGAGGGGGTGTGGTGTCAGTGCTGCTAAATTTGAGCACTTCTGTTTTCAATTCTTGGCGCTGTTATGAGCCTGGGTCTGTTTGCAGGGATGCAGCTCCATGAAGAGCCCTGGGGGCAGAGGCTGCCTGTACTTGCCATCACCTCGGGGTGCTGCAGGAAGCAGCAGCACACCGTAAGAGGCAGCCAGTAAAAGTCCCGTGCTCCTTGTCCTCTCCATATGTGGGGCAAAAAGGGTGCAAAGAAGAGCTTGTCAGAAAAGCAGTGATGGCAGTGAGTCATTCAGAGTACTGGGCTTTCCAGGTGGATTGAAGTAGGGAGAAAGAAAAGAGCAGAGAAGCAGGTAAAGGAGAGTTTCCTAGTCAATCCACTCTGAAATAGGTCAGTGCTGCGACCTACAGCTACCTTTGCAGATTTATCTGTGGTCATTGCTCACTTGGACATCGCTGTAGGATCTGTTCCAGAACAGATTAGTATAGCTGCTGACTCTCATTTTAAAGTATTTGATCAAGTGACGAGACTGGAGAGAGAGCAGCCGATGGATCAAGGATCAAATAATATTTCTGTCTTCATCTTTGCAGCATTGTCAAAATCCAGTAACTCCCCTTTAAAGTTCCTTGTGGATGAAAGGGTTTTGTGGTTTCAGTAAATTTTCACTCTAAAGGCAGGAGCATTGCCTTTGACAGGTTGTTAACACTGAATAAAGGCCAGCAGGACTGGCACTAGCGCTGTGCAGGTGCTCTCTCTGATGCTGTGTTTGGACCAGTTCGCCAATGAACCCTTGCAAGCAAAGAGTGCATGAAGATCTATTGAACAAAGTACTTGGCTATAACATATAAAATAAGCCATGCAAGAGATCCAAATCTGGTGTTTCATCTCTTTTTGAGATTTCAGAGGACTATTGTCCTTTGCAACATGACACTCCAAAGGTTGCCATAAAAGACCAAATTCGGATCTCAGCAATTGCTACAAAAGCAGAGCAAAATAACTAATAATAATAAAAGAGAAATTCACACCCAGTCTATTACTGGATTAAGTGTTTTATGTTCCTACTCAGTTGTCAGCTTGTCCTGTGATCAGAAAACCCAAAAATCCCACTGATTGCTCCAGCCCTTAAGCCATTAATTGATAACACGGGTTTTCCTGTTCCTTTCACCTGCTACTGAGGGGTAATACACAAAGGCAAAGAAAACACTCTAAGCATGCCAAGATGAAAAGCCATCCTCACAAGGAGGTCAGACTGGCTGTTTTGTCCTCTGCTGAGTCGCTCCCGGCAGGGCTTTCCCACCTGGGCTGGTGTGGGATGCCAGTTCAGGGCTTCCTTCTGCCATCTCCTGCCCCTCGGCAGTACTGCGAGCTGGGAACAGACAGCCCAGCCTCATGCTCAGCTCTTTGGTCTGTGGCAGCAGGGCCTGGGCTTTTGCTCAAGGTTAGGTGATCTGATCATAGTCATCAGGAAATGGTCAGAAATAACCTGTTTGCAGTAGTAATTATGCTTTATGAGAGTGATACTCTGAAGTGCCTTTAGGCAACCCAGTCTGAACATTTGCATTAAGAGAATAGCCTACATATATGAGAAAATGGTTTTTTCCCTGAGGTTTTTTCACTTAGACCTTACAGTGCTAGCTGTCCCCACTCCTGTAGAGGAAGGAGGTTCATCCATCCCAATGAGGTTAGATACCCAGCATTTTTGCAAGACAACCAAGAGGGCATTCAAAGAAGAAAACAAGTAACCACCTACTTTCACATAGTTTGTAAATGGCTGCAGACTCCTGTAGATGCTCAGATGCTTTACTTCCTCATAAAAAATGAGCTTCTTTTGCCCCACTTTCTTTTAAACTTTCAGACTGAAGGATAACATTCAGAAAGGACTAAGGCTACTAAATAGATACCTCCCAAGACTGCTCCCACCTCAGCACAATTATTCCCTGTGGTAGCTGGGTGGGTTATGAATATTTGAAAATATTTTGCATAAACAAACAAGGCATTATTTAGTTTCTGCTGTATCCACCCACCATACTGCCAGTTGTCTCACAGCATCCAAGTTTTCCATTGGCATTCTGCTGCATTTCTTTTCCTACCAATTAGTAAGTAATGTTTTCACCTTTTGAGAAAACCTCAGCTACAATCTATATTTACACATATATTTTGTAAGGCATTTGTTGCTGGCATTTAAACAAAGATAACTGTGACAGCTACCAATTTATGTTCCTGCTATTTGGGTCTAAGGTACAGCACAGCCTGAGAAGGAGTTGTTCAGTTATTTTCTGTTTTTTCCTAAGAAGCCGATTTATATTTTCTCATATGTTTTTCTTCATCCCATTTTGGCCCTGGATGTGTCTCTTCCTAGTCTATTTACAAATATTTTCTCAGAAGTATAAGGTTAAAACACCATTCGCCTCTGACTTGGAGTTATGGACATGGAAATCCCTTCCCTGCCAATTTCTATGAACAACTCCTTCTAAAAGCTCAAATGACGGCTTTCCTGGCAAAATGCTGCTTCTCATTTCCCTTCTTTTGTTACATTGTCCTTCACAAAATAATTATGCTTTCTTTTCTGCTTTTTCTTACCTTCCACCACTCTTTGTTTAATTTTTGACTTTGTAAATTTGCTTTGGAATAGATAGATCTTTCTCTTAGCTCTTTCTAGCAGCCTTGTGTACTGCATTTTATGAATGGTTGTGACTTTTACAGACTACAGCTTATTTGTGTGTGTGCTTTTACAGTGCTAAGGTTTCCAGTAAAATTATTCTCACCACAGATGTTTAGCTAAGTAAAAAGCTGACCTTTTTTTCCAGTTCTGCTTGGGGTTACTTTCATGTGTTGTTAAGCCCAACCAATTAACATGGGCATATTAATTTTGTTGTAAGAGTGGAGACAATAAAAGCTAAGTAAACCTTGATTAAGATCTCAAAATAGAGAGAGGTCTTGGTTGGTTTTTTTGTTGTTGTTGTTTTGAGGTTTTTTGCTTGTTTGTTTGATGATTTTGTTTGGTTTTTTTTTTGTCATCTTAGCGTAGTTTATTTTAACAGAAAATAATTTACTTGACCAAATCTTTTGGGGCATTCTTAAACTGTAAAGTTTATTTCCTTGCTTATGAATTGAATACAAATACTTACTATATCAGTTATTTGCCTTTTTTTTTCTTTTTTTTTTTTTTTTTTTTTTTTTTTTTGTGGTTTGGGGCATTCTCTGTGCAGTTCTGAGGAAGATGTAAGGTTTATTGTACCTGACTATCCAAACTGCCCAGATGTCAATGAACCTTTCCAAGTAAAGATCTGCCTACAGAAGTGGGAGTTAAGCAGGGCTCTGACACAGTGCAAGTCCAAGACATTTTCAGGGCCAAAATCTGAAGTAATGAAAAAACACAAGTAAAATGATGCTACTTACACACTGAAGAATAAGATGTATTCAACAGACAAAACCCTCCAAGAAACCAATGAAAAGGTGTAAAACATTATTAAAAAATTATGTTTAGTTTACAATTTCTGGAACAATACTATCTTTCCAAAATTTGCTAAAAGATGCAGTATCAATTTCACCTTAGTAAAGAAGCTGAGCGTACCCAGGAAAATAAGAGTTTAGTAAAAGAATTTTTTTGCTGCATTGTACCTTTTCCTTCCTGTTTCTTCAGTTTCTTCAGCAACTGTGTATATTACAATACACACCATATTTTAATTAGCAATATTAGTAATTTAGTAATTAGCAATATTAGTCATTTTAGTAATTAGTAATATGCCCGGCACCAACAGTTACACGTCTTTACACACAAGTTCTTATCATCCCTTAAGGTGTGTTAGTACATAATGTGCAACGTATATGTGAGCAAAGTCTCCAACAGTACATGAGTGTCACATACCAGTTATTGTTATCTACAAAAATTATTTATTAACAGAATATGGAGGAAAAAGGCTGGGTGCAGTTTTAAGTTAGGGTTTCATTCACTTCACTTCCGGTTACATGATTCACAAACGGAGGGTGTGAATGTGTATCTAAAGCTGTGTTTAATTTGTCTGTCTCTGTTCTCTGCTCATGGTTTACTGTGTAACACAGCCCTTGTATAGCCTCCATCTCTCTTTATTTCCCCTGCCCTAAGTAGCCCACAATATTCTTCCTTCCCCTGATTTCCCCAGTATTTCCCTGTCATTGACTCTGCCCGGTTCTCCCCTTATTCCCGGTGCTGGAACCGAGCATTTGGTCTGGAGAAGTGTCGGGATTGCAAAGCCTGCTTTGAGTGCAGCACTCAGGGTCGGTATTGCTTGGCCTTGCCCCAAAAGACTTTCTGTAACCAGAGCTGGAGCCAAAGTAGTTATACCAATTTGGCAAATGTAGAGGATTCCTCTGTGCCCCGAGTACACTGGGATTGCTCTTTAACTGCCTTTAAGTTTTCTCATGAAATCTGCAGTGACGCCCAAACAAGCCTAATGTGGTTAAGAACTCAGTCCAATGATCTCACATCCTCCACTGCAGTTGAAGGCTCATAAACACATTTTGTCTGTATTGGTATGTTGTCAAAATTTGGGAGACACATTGCCTGGAAACACAATAGTTGGTTATGAAAGTCTAGTTTGATGCTGAGAGATCACAGCCAGATGTTACATTCCGGTAATCAAAAATGAGTTATTGAAGGAACAAATAAAAAGTAGTGAAATGCTAATTTTATATAGCTCTTTTTTTTTTTTTTCTTAAAAACATTATTTATTTTTGTCTTTAAAAGGAGGGACTACTCAGAGGAGACAATGGTGACTAGGAAATTACTAGGAGAAGAATTCCGAAGAACTATAGAATAAGTAGAGCTAGTTAGGGGAGACATTTCATATTATTCATTAATTTAGGATGTATCTGATCACAGAAGGTATATCTGATTACATGCATTAAGCATAACAGAGGTCCAAGAAATGACCAATAGACTACAATCAACTGGTGCAGAAATAAAGATGTGTATTTGAAGATACGGTAGATAAAATATTTCACAGAAAATTCAGAATTTGCAGGTACCCGCTGCACAAGGCAATCTCAAGGCCATTCTTCCAGATAAATTGCAGAATAAATGAAGAAATGCAAGAGCTCTTTTCTATCCCATCTCTATAAAGCATGTGATGGGATACCTGGGGTCTATCTGTTAAACCAGTGAAAATCGAGATCTACAGAAGTATTTTGTGGCGGGTAAGGAGATGCTTAAAATAGACATGTAATCAGATAGTGCTGAAAGGGAAGATGCTGTCACTAAGAGAAATTAGTTTACAGAGGAACAGAGCAGAAACAGCAAAGGAGCAGACTTGGGAGCTTTATTTTTTAATATTTTTTCTGTAGTGTGGAGAATGGGACAACCCGATTGGAAATGATAGTGACACAAAGGGTTGAGAGATGATCAAGACATGAACAGTCAAGATATAGAGAAAAAGCTGAATGGCTTGAGGCCTTGAGAATTAGAATGGGATTAATTTCTGAAAAATATAATGTCAAGTATTTATCTTGGACAATGATAAGAAAAAAACTTGTGTAATAAAACATAAACTAATCTGGTAAAATCTGGTTATGGGGACCTTGGACATACTATAAGAGGGATGGCTATTGTAGTTTTTCAGACCTCATCTGGAATTCCATGTCCTTCACGGGGCTCCCTTATTCAGGAAAGATGAACTCAAATGTAAGTGATGCAGAGTGACAGCATAAGGCTCGGCATCTTGTGAGGAGAAACTAGGAGAATGTGGCATTTTTTCGACAAAGCAGTTTTTCAGTTCATAGAGTTGTTACAGAAAGAAAATAACTATTTAGGCTAAAAGACATAGTTGTAAGAAAAGACACAAATCAAGTGTAAATGTAAACTGGCCACACGCACGTTTTAGAATGGAAATTAGAAGAACGTTCCTACTGAGAATACGAACAGGAGCAGAGGAAGTGAAAAAAACAAACAGCTAAAATGGAAGATAATAAAAAAGGATATAATATGATATCTGCACTAACAAGAGAACACAAGAGTACTCCCTGAGCACAAAGACCAATTTTTTAAATTAAAATTTATATTTTTATAGTTCATGAAATCATTGTAGTGGTGGCAGTGAAGTACAGTCTACCTAAATGAGACTGGATTCTCATGTTCAGGTGAGGAAAGAGCATTAAGGTCATCCATGCTGAAATTTAATGTAATACAGCCCATAGAAACCTACTCATTCATTTTTTGTTCCAGGCTCAATGCCTCTCTTTGATCTAAAGCACATCTTTTCAGAAAGGTATTCAGATTTAATTTAAGTGCTTCAAGTGAAGTAGAATCCACCACATTTAACAGCAACTCCTATTGAAACTGCAATGCAGATGGTTTGAGAGAAGAGCTTTTGACCTTCAAGATTTTTTTGCCATCGTTGACAGGCTTTATGAGGAAATACATCAGACAGATCGTTGTGGAGGACATTAAACTTCCTACATCTATTCTGATCTGATGATCTTCTTTTCAATATTTTCAGGAGTTAGTAGCAGAAGAAACATACCACAGGCCATTAAGACCAACTTTAAAATCAGTGAAGTTATTCCCATTTACACCAGGTAAAAATATGATTGTTTAAGTATATAAATGTATATATGATTATGTATATATGATTAACAGACTTCCTGGGATGAGTAAATGTTTTCTAAGTAATCCAACAGAGTGGAAAATAGCTTATCTATAAACCATGTATCTTATATATTTTATATAGCTATTGTTATATAGCTATCCATCTTATCTCTGAGTAAAGCCAGCCAACTTTGGTTTATGGCATGATTTGTGTAATGCACAGCATTTAAATTCTTGCACAGAAAGAAACATTTTAGTGTAATACCTATTTCCTTTAATACCACCTCCTTAAATTTGACATATAATGTGAAATACCCCTTTAAAGTCAGTCTGAAGATTTTATCTCTAAAAAAAATTCTTGCCAACAATAACCATCTCACCTGTTTTATATACTTAGGATGGATCACCTTTATGTTAGAAAACTAACTTTTAAGATTAATTGAAAGGGATCATATTTAAAAAGTATGGAAAAGAAATATCCTCGTGACAGGGTGTTCTGGGTGGCTGTCACGGAAAAAAATTGGAGTAGTGCATGGGTAAGACTGAATCAACCAACACAGCAGTACCTGAATGCAAACAGACATCTGATTTCTGTGTGACTGGGTGAAAGGACGGGGGGAAAAGCCTTTCAGGTCTGTGAATAAATTTGAGTAATGAAGAACTGTGCAACTCAAAACCCAAGAATGGAGCTAAATCCTAGCACAGCTAAACAGTGATTCAAATCGTGGTTTATCTCTTGCAACATTTTTGTTTGGTGGTAGTACTTCCCTGACACCCTTTCTAGAGCTCTCAGGCGCCACGGAGCAGAGTCCTGTGCACCCAGCAGTATGTGTCCTAGAGGATTCTTGCTCTATGGCTGACATCTGTAGCAGCAAGATTATTATGTGTAACACTGTGGTTAGGCCTTATTTTTAGTAACCAAAGACTCTTTCAAAAGCAAAATATCTTTGATGCCAGGTTTTGAACTAAAACTAAAAATCAAAATCCCTGTGTAATCAAAATCCTTGTGTAAAAGGCCTTTTTTTTAGGTATCGTTAGCACACTGTTAAGCACGTCTTTTGTAAGGGTAGTTTGAATATGATTAATCTGTACTATGGTGCTATGAAAAGAAAGAAAATGTGTCCAAACTCTGCTTTTAGCTACAACAGTCAGCACAGACATCTGGAGGTCAAGTATTTTTAGAGGTCTGACTTGGATTAGAGTCTGACCCCCATGCGCATGAATCATCACAAGGATTAATGAAGTGTATAAAGTGTGTGTGCTTGTTAATCTCATCTATAGACACGACAAAGGAAGAAATTCTTCACTTAGAGGGAGTAAATGGTTTAGCAAAAAGAAGATACAAAGCCTAGCCTTAAGCTGATGTGAAGCCTACATCTTAATGGAAGAGTGTCTTTTATTATCTTAACTGCATCAGCTGTGTTCCAAAGAGGTATAACATGAAAATGATCCTCTTTTCCTTTTAGTTGTGAAGTTTTGTCCCTTTCCTTTTTGTATTCTCACCTCTGTTTTAAATGTTACCTATGAAAAAGATTCTATTTTAAATTTAAACTAGAGTTTCATCATTTTCATTTATTTTAGTTCACACTGTAAGATCCTCTGGCTCATGACATGAATATAGACATGGTTGCTCAAGACTTGGCTTTGGTCAAAAACCTTCAAAGGGGCAAGTAGCTCTCATAGCAATTCAGGTAACATAAAATAAGGAGTATATTACCTGAATTTTCTCTTGAGTTTTTCCATCAGCTTTCTAACTGAAAGAGCTCTCTGTCATTCCAGCTCAGGAAAGATACTCTGAGGCAGAGTAGTTCTCTAAATATTGTCTTGCCTTTGCTTGCAGAGGAGGATTTTAAATGTTCTGAGTCAGCTCTAAGACTGACTCTACGCAGAGCTTTGAAATCCTTCATGGATGGCATCAATAAAAGGTTTGTCTTCAGAGGTTCCTCCCTTGTGGTACTGTAGTGTTTGTCAGAGAATGAGTCAAGGGGGTCAGAGAGCAAGTGAGGAAGCACATCACAACCTACAAAACCCTGAGCTGGTCTCTAAGAACTTGTACAGCCACAAAACCCCCAGGCTTATTCCAGCATGTATATTTTTGTCTTTCTATCTCTGTAAAGGAAGGTCTTGGACACCTCTTGTAGCACTGAAGAGACTCATCTTTATGCAACAGCCAGGATTATCCCACTTCCACGTGTTTGTCTGATCAGAGGGAGGTAATCCCAGATAATTTGTGAAAGATGAAAAAAAGAGGAACTATTTTTACAGTAGTGGTTAACATTTGAAGCTTAGCACTGGATGGTTCTGAGATTCCTCTGAAAGGAAAGTACACCACTCTCAGCTCTGATTACAGGCTTGGGAGGCCAGTGGTCCCTCAGCATGGGCTCCTTAGCTTTTCTGAGGAGGAACAGGCCCTTTACTGCATCTTTCTTCAATGGCTTCAGAAGGAAATTAGTTTTTAGTGCAAATGTAAATTGCACATGTGCAAGTTATAATTCTGGATCATTGCCAGTAGGTAAAGTCTCTAACTCTGCTATTTGGTAGTTACTATAAAGTTTTCAGTAATACTCTTCAGTTCTCTTCCTGTCTTTTCAGCTACAGAAAAAAACATTTGGAAAGAAAAGAGTCTTTTTATGTATAGAGGGGATAAATTAATTGCACTTGGGGGACAAAGATGAATGGAAATTGAAATAAGAGTTTTTTCAACAAATGTTTATAGTCTGCAAATGACAGAATTTTTATATTCAAGTCTTGTGAAAAACAGCACTCAGGGGTAGAAATGAGAGTTTTTTGTGCGAGGGGATTAAACTGAAAAAGCAATACAACTATCTGAAGCAGAAAAGACCCCAGTGCCCACAAAGTGCTGCAGGGAAGCAGAGTTTAATGTCAGTGGGATTGCGAAGGTCAGTGAGCAGATGAGGGTTGATGGAAACTCCTCTCTGGACTGTGAAAAGATCATACACATCTGGTAGAATACTCCCAGAGGATCTCTAAGTTCCAGGGGGTTGTGAAGCCTGTAGCTCACTTGCTGTGCCGTGTTATTTTGATAGCATCACTTTGTCTACAGCAACTATAGAAAAATAAAGAAGCTCCCATTCAATTTTCAGAGCATGGATGTTTTATCTCAAATGAAACTTAAGAAATTAATAATGTTGAAAGATAAAACTAACTTACATTTGTTTTTAATTTTTTTTAATGTGTTTAGGTTTCACTTTGCCAAACAGAGGTATGCCTCACTGAAAGAGTGGATTGAGTGTCACATTGTCCTGAAATAGAAGAAATACACTTGTCAAAATAAATATCAAATCTGCATTTTTGGAGCAAAATTTCATGGCAGATATTATGGACTTCCTGTGTACCAATTCTAAACATAACTAGTGACCACATTGCCTGCTCGCCTGTATTATGCAGAATTTTCATATAAAGCATTAAGTATGCATCTTGATAGGGAACAAAATTATTATAGTTGCATAACTCATGTCTATAAAATAACAACAGAACGACCTGGTTCTCATTTTCTAACTGGTAAGTATCTGGTTTTGGATCACAAAATGACCGTATACCTCTCTGGGCCTCATATCATTGGGATACTTCCCACCCATGGGTGGAGGGCAGCAGGGAAAATTCAGAGAGAAAGTGTCACATTTCTCTAACAGGTTTATTCTTTTTCCTTGGAAAAAAAATATGGCAGGAGAGCAGTTAGATATATTATTTCAAATTTGCACTCACAGTGACTTGCCTTATAAACTTTTTTGATTTAGATAGTCATAAACAAAATCAGAATTGTTTTCTGGTGTTTAGACCTGAATATTAAATATGCATGTCTTCTCCAGGAAAAACCCTCCTAGATCTGCTCCCCGCTACTTGAAAAAGAAGACAATATTCTAAAAATGCATGTGAAATCTTTTGATTCTTCTTTGACACAGGCTGTTTTTTGCATTTTTAAGGCCTCTTTCTTCACAGCAATCTGTACTTTATAACACAGACATTTTCAAGATATGCTGATAATGACAGGGGTCAAAAATACCATCCCTTATGTAAGTCACAGCTCCCCTTCATGGAGCCCTGCCTATATAGTACAAGCCTACAGGAAACCTTTTCAGTGCGTGTTCTTTAGCAAGCCTTTTTTTTTTTTAAGAAGTTAGACTTAATCATAAACTTACTAATAATAGACTATATCTACAGGCTAGATGTGACGCCCTTACTGACACTGATTATCATTTAATCCGTGATAAATTAAATTTGAAACTACCAAAAGATTTTAAACTTGGAGACATACAGTTTAAATGAATCCTGAACAGGTACTGGGAAAGAGGAAATCCCTGACAAAGAGGTCTGACATAAAAGAAGAGCTTAGTTGGTCAAGTAGAAAAATGAGCTAAATTACATAAAGCAGCAGTAAACAACAAGATCTGTAGAGGCAGGGGGGTGTAAAGAAAAATATGTGGATTAGGTATGTGAGTTTATTCATACTTAAGGACTTTAATAACAGCCAAGTATCACTCCAAGTACAAAGATATGTATTTCAGAGAGTTTTCAGATGAAAGGCTCAGAAGAAAACCAGTGGGGTATGGGAAGAGAAGGCTGTGCCCTTTGGGAGGCAGAGTGCATCACAAGCACTGGAAGAGTTGTAGCTTTAGGGGAAGTGAGAGTGTTTAAGACACCAGACATTGCTAAAACAAGAACATATGGGTGTTGCTGGCACCAGGCCATGGAGAGCCTGAGTAGGAGTTTAGCACAGAGCTGGATGGGGATTTTCTGGTGAAACTTTTGTCAGAATAGGAACTTTTTGTGAAGACATATCCCCATTTAAACTCTCTCACTGCGGACAAGCTGAACATGGCTCATGTGAAAAGTGTGGTCAGAGGGAAGGTGTGACACACCTCTGACCAGCACCCTTAGGGCCAACAAACTCACCTGGTTGGTCTGGAGAAATGCCTGTGCCCTCTGAGGGCCTCTTTTGGTATGAGGGATATTACACATCCACACTGCCTTTCTCTCAGCCTCTGAGGAGAGGACAGCATCAGGATAACCCAGATATACATTTTCCAGCCCAGAGCTGAGGCTAACAAGGCAGACAATAGGATCTGCCTGCTCCTGTGTGCATGGACATGTCCTGGAAATCCAGGTTTGTATTGATGATCAGGCCCCTGCCTCCTGTGAGCTGGGCTGTTCAGCAACTTAATTCGTGCTATATCTTTTATATAAACAGTTTGTGTATCTCTTGGCTGGAGTGCAGATGATCGTCCTCAGTCATCATGAAAGAAATGTTTACATTGCTAATGGTTACAAGCACCTTTTATTTAAAAATGAATGTAAAATCCCTAACAGACAAGAAATCCATTCCAAGTGGCACACTAACAGGAGGCCATACAGTCTTGTAGCCCACAGGAAATGGAGAGGCTTCATATCCTGTTCTGAGACACAACTCTGCTCATCATTGTACAGTTCAGGGTGTGGTAGAGGAAAAGAAAGGAGGGAAGGCAGTAGCAGTATCTGGCAGAGGGAGGTCACACCAGACAGCTTTCTGGGTGGATTACAGCTTGTTCTGAGCTGTAACTGGGGTGGGGCTGGGGTCAAAGAACTGCTGAGCTGTAATCAGTCAGTGCCTCTGAAAGCCCAGGCTTGCAGCTTTGGGCTACACCCCTTGCTGTGGCAGCTACACAGCTTTGGGTCAGGGCACATCCATCTCATGGCAAAGCTTCTGCACACACGCCCACAGTGCAACATAGCTGAGACCAGATCCTCATGTCCGGTGTTTTTTCCCCACAATTTTGGCATCACTTCAACAGAACAAAGAAGTTCTATAACCAAAAGACACATGCTCATCCTTTAGAGCAGTTTAAGAGCAAAAGGTGCCTGCTGTGGAATAGGGATGCTGTTCAAGGGCACAGTTCACCTGTCCTGTTTTCATGCCTATTTTAAGATAAGTTTAATCCCTCCTTAGCAGTGTCTACTCCTTGGAAGAAGCTGTGAAGGCACACTAGACAGCTGATACAGCTGATACCCGTATGCATGTCTAACACTGGTTGAAAACACTTCTACAGCTTTCCATGTGGTCAGTTGCAGTATCAGCCTTTACTATCACTCAACCATTACTACCTAAACCCTGTGAGGTATGGAAGTTTCCAAAAAGTTTACACACTCATAAATTACAAATCAGCTACACAAAATAATGAAAATGGATTAAAGTGCATGATTAAATGCAATAGTGCTGCCTTCTTTCTTCTAGCTTTTTATTCAGCCTTTGGAGTTTTAGGGTATATTTTTGTCATGTTTTCCACTCTCATCCTTCAACTCCAGGCTTAAATCAAAGGATAGTTTAAAATGAGGGCAGGGAATCTTGTAGTTGTTTGACTGTGGGATTTGAGTATGAACTCAAACTCAGCTGTCATGGCAGGGCCACATATCAAAAATAAGATCAGTTAGGAAACTGTAGTATTTTGCTAAGAATCAGACATAATAATATTCTTCAGTTTTACAATTTAATTATTACAGGCTTTTACAGTATTGCAATGAGATGTAATTGCTAAGGTTGTAACTCAGCTTGAACTGTAGCAAACTAAGTACAAGCTGAGTCAGACCTTGTGTTGCAAGGGCAAGAAGAGATACTAAAATTTTGCTCCGTTTTAAAGGTGTGTGTCCCACTGTTTGCACTGCAAACATGCCTTTGTTAGGCAGCACACCCCGTTTAGGTGACTGCAGAAATGCTGACAGGGCTAATGCCACTCAACATTTGTTTCACCTGGCATTATGAGTAAACAATTTACTGTGAAAGCATGAGAAAGCGCTCAATTTGCACTTTTGTTTAGACAAGAGTTTAATTAGGAAATACAGACACTTGTATTGAGACCTCAGAGCAACAAGAGTTTGCAAGAGGTCAAGAATCCCTTTGGCTGAAAGACAAATGCAGTGACAGCCTGAAATCCATCTCTGCATGCCTTATATAAGCTGAATCTACTGATTCAGCTGATCCTGAGATCTACTGATCTCTTTGAAGCTTCAGCCTCCACTCTGAATATGGTTCTTACCTATCTTCTCTGTTGTGTATTTATCACTGAAATGGGCAAAATCCCTTTTATTCTCCACTATTCACACCCTGCCGTTCAAGGACTTCACTGTTACCCAGGACAAATTAAATTTTCAAGTCTGAACCTGAATGTGTGACTAGTTGTGCAGTGAATCATCTGATATCGGGCTTTGGTCACAGCCTGAGCTTGTGGAGGCACCTCACAAGAGAAAAGGGAAGTTGTAAAACAAGATGAAAAAGACCCAGAGTGAGGAAGGCTCAGAGGTGAAGGAAGATAAAAACTGTAAAATCAACCGTAGCTGCTTGGGATGTTTTAAAAGGGGGATGCTTTACTCCAGGTTCATTACAGAAATACTGGCTTATTCTCTTTTTGGCTAAAATATGTGTCTCCAGTATTTTGTGTGAGCATGTTTGTGAGCATGTTGTCAGAGCTCCCCTGTTGTGGTGGGAGCTGTGTGTGTTGTGTCAGAGGCTCTCACACGGTGCTGCACTGAGGCTCTGCACTGAAAACCCTTCTCTTCTAATCTGTAGAGGAGCAGTAACTAAATGGATTTTCACAAATTCTTTGCTGAGAAAAGCTTTTGAGTAGTTTGTGGCTTAGGCTTTGTCATTGGTAGGGTATAGCTGATTATCTAAACAGTCAGTGGAGGGGTAGTGGAACCAATTTCATATGCAGACAAATAGCAGCAATATTTCTCATGCCATTCCTGTGATTTATAAACCTCTGCAATTATCTGCATGACCTTCGTACTTGTAGGTGCAACTAAGAATGTAATCTGTGCCATAATTGCAGCCTTTTCCTTCTCCAAGGCATAAAAAACACTGTGTAGCCAGGAGATAAGAATTAGGCAAACATATGGAAGATTTAAGCTGAAAATCTGTCACTTATTGGAAACTGCTTGTTTGTTTCTAAATTTAGATTGCATATTTTTGCTTTAGATGCAATTAAATATAGAAATGAAACGTGTAGGAATTGTAGCAAAGTCAGATACTGAGTTTCTGTTCAGCAGCTGTAATTTAGCATGTTGTAAGCTGGGATCTTACTAGAACTTGCTTGTGGTTATGTTCGATAGGCTTAGTAAAAAAAACCCCCAAGTCTCCAAAACCCCCTAAAAATCCCAAAAAACCCAACCCGTGCCAAGAGACCTCCCCAAAACTCACCAAAACCAAACCCAAGAAAACAGCAGCAGAAGTTCTGGGCATGTCAAAGGTCCTTGCACACTGTCCTGTTTTGAAGGGCCAGCGTGAATGCTCATGCTTGCCTCCTATATTATTATTTCCTCAGCACATTTTCCCTCAGCCATGTTTGACTGAATGCCTGGGCTAAGCATCTCATAGACAGCAGTGCTACAGCTCAAGCCTTCCCTAATCAGTGTCTACTCTGTGTGAAGATTTACAGCAGGGTCATTTTGGGAACATTGTGCAATTTCCAAACTCCACTATAAAAAACTTTTCTGCAATTGTATGATCTGATTGCAGACTTATCTGTACAAATCCTGTATCATCTGTAATTCCCTTACTACCCTTCATGGTCCTTTTCATACATTTTTATATGACTGTTTAAACTTTTCTCATGATTCATCTGTGGCTATGGCATCCCTCCATAAAGACACCCACATTTCTCAATTTACTTCTTTGTGGAGCGTGTTAGATGGAAACCATACCACTCAGTTGTTTCTCCCAATCCTTACAAGATCTGTATTTCATGAGTGCAATTACTTTTAGGAACATTTTCAGATTTAGGGTGAATATTTGAAATAAGGTAGTCAGACGGTTGATCTCCTAGAGCTATAACAAAGAGTATTACCTCACAAAGGAGCACAGCAAGTCAGAGACAGGTATAGATACACTCCTGAAAATGGGAAAGCTAGCTAAGAGAGCAGCTGGAGGGAAATATTTTAGATGTAGAGTACTTGTGGGTTTTTTTTGTGGATCCTACAAAAGCCACATTCTGATTTACATCTTTTTGTCACCATCTATAAGTGTGTTATATACTACACTTCCCCTTTTTTCAAACACAGAGAGCGGAACTGAGGAACAGGAATTGACATTGAAGACTGAAAGCTGGGTTTGGGCCAAGTGGACTTCATAAATGAGTTCAGATCAGTGTTCCCTTAATCTCTCACACTGTGTTCACCCTCAAAATTAAGCCTTCTTTTTGTTAATGACAAACTGAGAGAAACCTATGTCTGACTCTTGTTTCTACAAGCACTGCTGTATGGGGCTTCTTCAGAAAATAGGCTGATAGAAAAAAACAGCAAAAATACCTCTATTTTTGTCTCAGGATTCTCAGTTGGAGGGACACAGAAGAAAGCAAACAAGACAAAGCCCAAGCCCAATGAAATAGGCTTTCTGCCTTGCTTACTGGAATGAGTCTAGCTCCTGTTGCTGAGAGGGATCCTGCACCTAGTGCCAGAACTAGGGTTGCTGTGCTGGGGTTCAAAATGCTTCTGGAAACCTGCACAGTGGGACTTGTGTGCACCACAATGCTCAGGTTCCTGGGGTCCTGACTTGCTGGGGAAGAGGAAAAGGATCTGAAGCAGATACTCAGAGGGAGAAAATGTTGGCAGATTCCTTATCCTTCCTCTCATGGGATAAAGCAGACTCATCCCTTCACGCCGGTTGAACATCTGAAGTGGAAGTGTGAACACAACTGAATGAGTGCTGGCAGTAAACATTAGTCAGTGAAAGAGTAAACCCTGCAACGTAAAGGATTGAGAAATGCATTCATCTCAACTTCCTCTTAAAAGCAGGTCTGTAAAATATTTTTGTGCTCACCTCTCAAAACTAACTTCTGCTTCATTATTTACTTTTGAGGCGTAGGACGAGTCATAGAATTATTAAAGAGAAGTACCAATCACAAGACACAGTAAGAACCTGGAGACTTGGTGGTAACAACTGGTAGTGTTCCCTAATGCTTGGTTAATATTTACCTGTGATAAAGCAACTATTTAAGCAAACGTGGATGACTTGGTCTTAAGATTTGCTTTCAGGGGCAGAGCACGGTGTATTTGACGTGATTTGAGAAGTTTTCTGAAGACACAAGAACAACTTTTATATCGAGGTCAAACTCTTAGGAAAGCTTCTTTTGCAGCACTTGTTTTTGTCTCAGCTGGTTGAAAATGGCGGGTGTAAGCAAATGCATGAAGTACTCCATGTTCATCTTCAACTTTTTGTTTTGGGTAAGTTAGTGTTTAAACTGTTATTAATGATGTAGGAAATGTGTTCCCCATTATCTGAATGCTGCAGTTAGAGAAATTGTAAAGAAAATAGAGCATAAGTGGAAACAGAGTATGATTCTAAATCAGGGAGGGGAGAATATATTTAACTTTTGCCTTCCCTTTGTCTTTTTCTATCTAAAAACCTTTCCCTCTGCATTTAAAAGTAGACAAGTTCCAAATGTGTCTCCCTGTTCATCTTGTGCCCCTCATGATGAGGAACATCACTCATCTCAGTCAGAAGATAACAAACTCTGCAATAACAATGCACAGTTGTTTTCTTTTTATTGTTGTTTGCATGCAAGATCCTGAAAATGCAGTTGCAATAGAAATTATGGAAAACTTACTTGAATTTTTAGCCTCCTAATTGATAAATGGTTTTCATAGCCTTATTTGTGGTTCTTTGCTTTACATTTAGTGCATAATTCGTTTCTGATGGTGGGCAGTAAATGTTTCTAAGAATGTGTGTGCTGGCAGTACTGCCACAGCTGTATCAAGGCTGATGCAGCACAGCACAGCACAACAGGCAGGTTTCTAGGTGTTATTTAAACCGCATTTGTCTGCTTACCACATCTCAGCTGGGTTGCAAGAATTTCAGGTCTTGAAAGCTCTGGAAAGGTTTGAGTTAAAGAACACTTCTGTCATGGTTCAGCCTCACAGTCAGTTTTCCTGACAGAGCTTTGTCAGGTTTACCAGGGGTTCACTGAAACCAGAAGTGGAACTCCTAGCCATATTATGGGCTTTGCCTCGAGGGAATTTTTTCAAGTGTAAAGGTGATACCATTCAAAAGGGACCACAAACAGTAGCCTTGGAAAATTTGTGGTTAGCCCAAATTCTTTGATTACTTATGGACCTCACAAAGAAATTCCTGACAGACCAGTGATGGTTTGGACTGTCTCCTCCAGTTCCTTCCTTCAGTTTAATGATTTTTGATTGAAGATTTTTGACATTTGTGTTGAAGGTTTTATGCAACAGTATTTACAGGAATCTGTAAGTTTCTGAATTTGACTTCCTGTTCCTCAGGAAGTTTTTTCCTGTTTTTGTGGTTTGACCCCCACCAGCAACCAAGTACCACACAGAAACTCACTCACTCCCCCACCAGCAGGATTGGAGAGGGAATTGAAGGCATAAAAGCTGGAAAATTCTTGAGTTTACATATAGACAGTTTAATAGGAAAAGCAAAAGCCATTCATGGAAACAAAACAAAACAAATAGTTAATTTCTTGCTTCACATGGGCAGGCAGGTATTCGGTATTCAGCTATCTCCATGGGGGCAGGTCCTTATGATGTGAAGTGTTTACTTGTGAACACAAATTCTATGACTCCAAATGTCCTTTCTCCGTCTTTCTGCAAGCTTTATCTACTGAGCATGATTTCAAATGGTCTGGAACATCCCTTTGGTCAGCTGGGGTCACCTATCCTGGCTGTGTCTCCTCCCAAACTCCCATGCACCCTCAGTCTCCTCTCCAGAGCAGCAGTATGAAAGGAGAAAGAAAACTTGATATAAGCCCTGCTCAGCAATAGCAGAAACTTCTCTATATTATCAACCCTGTGTTCAGCACAAATCCAAAACACAGCCCTATACCAGCCACTGTGAAGAAAGTTACCCCAGCCAAAACCAGCACACCTGTTCACATTCATCTGTGTTTACTGTGAGCTAAAACATGGACAAATGTCCTAGACTAGCATTAGGAAAGCTCCAAACTACTTCTAGAATGAACATTGGACTAATGTCCTGTTCCTCCAGTGACAGTACGAATTTCCTAGGGGGAAAAAAGAGGTGGGATCCTGGGGGAGTCTTGAAACAAGCATGTGTGAAACAAACTTGTCTTTTCTTTACACCGAAGTTGAAAAACCCATAATGTATTCTAAGGAAGGAAATGCTGAGAGCATTCTCTGTGCATGTGCCTGCCTCGATCGAACAGAGAAGGACAGGAATGCAACTGTAGTTAACTGTTTTAGGGAAGGTGTTTAGCACTATTAAGAGAGGGAAAAATCAAACAGAGAAGGACAGGAATGCAGCTATAGTTAATTATTTTTAGGCAGATGTTTAGTTTAGCCTGATCAAGATAGGGAAGAACAGTATGGCCGGACAGAAATATAATGAAACGGAACTTTTTGGTTCACATTCCTGTCTCTAATTCATGGAAATCACTAAACTGCAACAGTAAGGTTGAGGGAACAGAGATGATTTTACAGCCACTCATTCCACAGCTTCTCTCTCTAGTAAGACATTTGAGAAGTGGAAAATTACTGATACTGGGAAATGAAGGTGACTTTAACCTAAATAGATAAGAACAACTTGCGTATTTACCTGGTGTTCTCATTTTACACCCTTTGCAATCTCTCAGGGAGTGTCCTCTCTTAAAGACTCAGGAATGAGCTTTCTAGGCTTCTGATGACATTTTCTAAGCAGCTCATGCAGCATCACACTAAGTGTGTAAGCCCTGGAACTGTCCAAGATAGCTCTGGAAATTGACTATGGATGGCTTCACTACATGATGCGTGTCCCCCAGGCATCTTCAAGTCCATGAGCCCCATGCTGGGTTCCAGCACACAAATAGAGCTTTTCATCTTCCCAGTTAGGTGAAGAACAGCAGACTGGTTTTTGAAGATCTGTGCTTGGGACCTGGGTGCCTACATAGCCTGTTAGAAAATATATGAATTTTCTAACAGTCCTTATATTAATCCTTGTCAGTTTTGTGCATTAAACCTAACACGTCAGATTTTTCTTCTTTCCCTTCTTTGGAGTTTGTAGGATATCCAGTCTCACCTGTTGTCCTCATTGCGCCAACTTCTGCTCCTCCACATCATGCAAAACTGGAGGATTAGCTATTTTTTTCACTGAATACTGACGTCTGATGCTTGTTTGAAGCAACATGGTTGGTGACAGAGATCTTTGATCAGCTGTTAATACCAGACTTGCTGGTATTAGCAAGTCCCACCAGACTTGATGGGATTTGCAGTCACATCTACAAAGTGGCCCCTTCCCTGAACCTTAATGTGAACATCTCAGTCCCTGAAGTAGCCAGACAAGCTTAGCAGGTTTGCTGAGCCAGAGGCCACATTCTCTGTAGGGCCTGCCTAGAATTGTCATTTCAGGTGTCTCAAGGAAATATGCCAGTCAAATATTTTCTTTAACAAAAGCAACCTTCTGTTGTTGCAAAAGTTCCTCCTGATACACTTGAACTTACTGTTTGAAAAGGGTGTGCCAGTGGAGGAAATTCCTCACAAATTTGGTATTTGTGTGTATGAGAATTGCAGAGTCTTAATATACTGTTGGTTCAGCACTATGTCAGGCTCATCTGAGTAGTACTGATTTAACCGAGCTG
This sequence comes from Zonotrichia albicollis, assembly GCF_047830755.1. NCBI lineage: Eukaryota > Metazoa > Chordata > Aves > Passeriformes > Passerellidae > Zonotrichia > Zonotrichia albicollis. Next base: position 48,845,310 of record NC_133822.1, read on the forward strand.
TATTTCCTTCTCACACCAAATTTGAAAGCTTGAGAAGGACCAACCAAATGTGAGGGACAGCAGTATTCTTGCTGCTCAATTTATGAGACTGAGATAAGATCACTGATTCTTTATCAAGGATTGTGGCAAAAATAAGATAGCCATCTAATTTTGGGAAAATGGGTGAAGACATTTTTAAAGAAGCTAATTTTATTCCATCAGAAAACACTAGCAGTTCATTAAAAATGAAATTTCCTGGAATGAAAGTTTATTTAATTGAGACTTTATTTTAAGAATACTTTAAGATGGAGTATTGCAGCAAACTTGACATGTTCAACTTGGGCTCCTTGGGAACAGGCCATTTTTATTTGCTATTTCAAAACTTTTCTTTATGTGTTTTTGTACACTTTGCATATTATGAAAATAACTAGAAACAAACGATTATGATTTTACTGAAATGTAGCATTTTTTATCAACCTAAACCAACTCTATTTTAAAAATTAAAATATGTACACATCTTACTAAAATTTGGATTTATAAACAGTGTTTATATTTTTACATTGAGAAAATATTGTAGCATTCTCATTTGATTGATGTGTTCCTATACATTTAGCTAAATTTTCTTCTACTACTCTCCTGTATTTTAATGGGAGGTCCTATGTAACAAAAAAACTCTCTTTGGATTTGTAGTAATAGATGCTTCAGTGGAAACTTTCACATTAGCAAGCCCATGTTATCTAGTGAACAGCCACATCACTCACACAGTGCTGCTGAACAAGAATGAAATGTACAATCATATGATGTACCATCAGTTTCTAGGCAAATTCAGAAGGATTCAAAAGGTTTCAGTGGGAAGTTCTAGCTAAATTTGATAACATGGTATAGCTGTCATTGATTGTACAACTTTATTTTTCATGTTTAAAATGTACTTATAGGAGCTTTACTTAGAGCAGAAAAATGTGTGGCACCCATGTCTGAGTGCTGGCCCTATTCCATATTCAATGATCTGCTGAGGTCATTAATGTCTTTGATACTGAATATTATATGAAAACTTATGTGGGAAAAGTTTTTTTAAAGAAAAAATATCTAAACCATGTAAAAAAAGAACTATTTTAATTTCAATAGTCTCACTCTTCAAGGGAAATTCAGAGCAACATTTCAGGGCCATTTATGACTTGAATATTAGTGGTACATGGAGATAATTATAGATCTGACTAGTCCCTGGTCCTCAGTGAGGTCTCTCTCTTACCAGTCATCTCAGTAGGCACAATCCTCACACCTGAGTAGCCTCTTGGTTACCTATGTCCAACAGCTAATAAAGAGGAATTCTGTGTGAGATTAATCAGCAACAAGGTTAGGAATAGAGTGACTGGCACACAGGGGAACAGTACGTCAATGATCGATGAAATAAGAACACCACTAGAAATGAAGGAATGTATCTGGACCTGTGATTCATATTCCCTGGCTTCAACATCTTAAGGAAAGTCATGCTGGTCAAACATTCCCATGTACAAGCTCAAGTTGTACTTGTCTGTTTTCTGTAAAATTATAATGGGAACATATACTCTAGGCCTTTTATGAGACCTGTTCTAAGGATTGGATTGCTGCATTTGAAACAACAAAAAGAATTTATTTAAAACTTTTCCTGTTAGGGTTACCATGGAGAATGTCTCCAGATATGTGTCCTGAATAAGGCTAGAAACAGCAGATAGGCAAACATCTCTTATCAAATCTCATGTTTCCATTATTCAAGAAACAACATTCTTTACAGACACGCTTTATAGATACAAGAGCAATTTATATTTCTCTCTCATCTGGCGGAATTTCTGTGTGCTTCCCAAACACATGTATAAATCATCATGTAAATGCTTAGTTCTCTGGGGTGGAAACATCAGGGATTTGGTGCATACCTGAAGATTTAACTACACTTACAAATTTTCCTGGAAATGAATCAATATTCTCTGCTCCAGGAATTCATGTTTCTTTTGCTTTGCCAAACAAGTGATTTCAGAAGTTTGGACAGCATATGGTGCAATTTGGATACTGAATGTTAGTAAAAAAGTTGCTGACCTTTCTAACTTGTCTTTTTTTCTCCCACAGGTGTGTGGTTGCATTATTTTGGGATTATCTATATGGATACGTGTTAGCAGTGCTCAGCAGGTAAATGCATGCAGCCATAACAGCACCATGTGAAATATGGAAACTACTGCATATACTTTAATTTCCCATCTTCATTTCCACAAATTTTCAATTTTTTTGTCGAGGTGGTTTGTGTGGGTGAAGAGGAATGGATTTTACGACGTTAAGATGAAACATCATGGTGCAGGTAGTCAGATAAAGTGATCGATGCAAGCAGAGATACGTGACTATGAGAAGTAGCTGCCAGTGTTATTATGTAGTTTCCTGCAGATGCACACAGATTTCTGTTTGAAAATGTGTCTCTCACCTCTAGTGAAAAATAATTATGCTTTTGTTAATGATTTTGGTGTTAGAATAATGGGGAGATATGCAGCTCATAGTCTTTTCCATGTTTTTCCCTATTAGAATAGCATAGTCATATCTATTCCTAGGGTTACTCCTTATGTTTATAGGGAATTATTTTATCTTTCTCACTATGTTCAATAACACAATTCTCATTTCCCCAGAAACTGAAACTTTGAAAGGGAGAAAGGAGTTTTCTGTTCAATTTTCAATAGCTCTTTAAAAACACCTTATCCTTTTCTTCTCATATTTACATATAAAGAGTTTTAAACACCCAAGAATCTAGGATTACCATGTCCTAAAACTCCTCCTGGAGGGTAGAAAAAAGACCCTGAGTTGCCCTCATGGATTTTTTGTATGGGTTATTAAATTACTTCTGATATTATTACTTTTATTTTCTGAAAAGCTAGGGAAAATAGAGTTTTGAGGAGCTCTCAATCCTGCAGACATGCAGCAGAGTTTGGCCCTGTTCTTTCAAAGATCCCATGGTCCTGTGGACCCTTTTGCCCAGTGAGTACTATTCGCACAGACTGTAAGGTTTAAGCAGTACATTCTTTCAAATAAATTTGGGACATAGAAATGCAAATTAATTTAAAAGCTTAATTTGCATTCTTCTATTTCTAAATAGACTTCTTGGCTAGAGAAGTGAAAAACAACCAGGTGTCACGCAGAAGCATATTTTTTTTTCAGCTTTCAGATTGAGCCTTTTGTATAGATTACATTGCAATTCTTCAGATGACTCCCCTGTTGCTCTAGCACAGTCTGTCAATTATGAAAACAACTTTAAACCATATTTTTATTTTCCCACCTGGAAATAAAAATATGGTCAAGGTAAGAGATAGCTTTGTACATTCCCTGACATTTGGCTGATGGCACTTTGCCCTTAGCCAGTCCCAGGTGTGTCATGTGTGGCAGAGCATGGATGCAAGAAAACTTGGTTCAAGATGACACCGTGTCATTGGGTAAACAGGTCATGGTGGAGAGCTCTGCCATTCTCTTCTCTGGAAGAGGAAGAATCACAACTTTCATTCCTCAATCAACATTTTACTAAAAGCTAAAACTGCCATACTTAACACTGAACAGTCTCTGGTATGATGGCTCAAATTATACAATGGAGCTTGGAAAACCAAAACCACAACCAAATCTTATTTCCTATTAAAAAAAAGAATATTTAAATGTGTGTCAAATTGCTTTTCTGAAGCAACACTTAGTATTCTCCAAAAACCTATGAATTAAGAGCCAGGACCAAAATTGAAAGCATTTTCTCACATTTTACCTCCAGGCATGCAAAGTTCCCATTCAAAACCAATGTATGTTTCGCCTCAGTAATAATTGAGCAGACCATAAGGATTTGGCTGTAGATGAATAGAACTTTCTAAGAATAAATAACAGCAGATTCAGTCCAACTTGGAAAGGGAAAGAACAACACATTCTTCAAATTATGCTTGTCTATATACCTTTGCAATTTCCATCAGAAGATAAATGTGACAACTTCCAGACATTTTTGCTAATCTTGGCACCAGTATCACTGGAAAATATTCTTTGAACATTTATCTCTCTTTAGGCCTTTGGCCTTAGTTAGTCCTGTGGGAACTGAATAATTTGATATTTAATAATATTGAGGTATATGAATTGTTTAGTTGAATGCCCCACACATCAAAATAAAGTTCTCATCTCTGAGAATAATATTAGAGATCAAGCCTGGGAGAAAACAAAAAATAAAGGAAAAAAAAATCTGCCTTGGAAAATGCATCTATTTCTCAAATATATGCAGCATCACTCTGAGAAGTGTTCTCTCAGGAACAGTCATAGAGTATGTTCCTGGTCTCCTAATGACAAACAGAGATTTTTTTTCTTTAGCATTGGGTTAATATAGGAGAGGTTTTGAGGTAATCAAGTCTCCTACTTCCAGTAAAAAGCAAAGATTCATTGAATGAAAACCAACTAAAAAGCCACTTTAAAGACAGAAGATCTATATTTATTGAATTACTCTGTAAAGTTGGTTTTCATCTTCTGCAGAAACAAAGGCTGTGAAAAACCAGATACTATAAAGTTCTCCACCACAACATTTGTGAAGGGAGCATTAGAGCTTTGTTTATTTGTGGATCACAATTTCTCCGTAGTTGCTACTCAGTATATTTATCAGTTACAAAATAATTATCTTGGTTTGGGGAATACAGATGCTTTTAGGAGGACCTTCTTGCAGCTGAAAGATTGTTTTTCGTCTCTCTTTCCAGGGGTTAGACAGCAGCGTGCATGGAGGAGTTAATCTCCTGATAGCCGTGGGCGCCATCATCATGATCCTGGGGTTCCTCGGGTGCTGTGGTGCTGTCAAGGAGAGCCGGTGCATGCTGATGCTGGTAGGAAGGAAAAGCATCTCTCTGCCTTGAACAGAGCATATGATGGATGGAGTCTTTGCAAGTAGCAGCAAATGAGGATGGGCATCTTTTAATTTAACCAAAAGCATGATTATAATCCTGTGTTTTCTTTGCTCGCCTTGACTTTGGGCCCCTTCTAAATTCTGTTGTGGTAAAAATTGTGGTTGGTCTCATCAGCAAAAAGACAGGGTCCAGAGAGACTTGAGTGTGTTACTCACTAGCTTTTTTCCAATCCAGCCCTCAAAGTTCCCTCCATCAGATTTCACCCATTACCTATTCTACTTAATTTTCTAAATTCCCAGCCCTTTCTTGGCTGATTCACCTGGAATGTCCTCCCTGTCCTCCTGCCCAACTCTCACCTACACACTGTTACCATGACACTGCTCTGGTGTGCCCCTTGCTTTGATCCCCCAGCTGTTCTGATCACTGGTACTCTGTCTTGAGCACCAGTTTTTCTTATCATCAAAGAAGAAATAGTTGGAGCAGCTCTGACTGGAAAATAATTCTACCTACATGGTTAGTCAAGCACCTGAAAGATAAATATTAACTTAAAAGAAATTATATCACCTTGGCCAGAAGTAATACAGTTTTCCACTCCTTTTGTTTTTCCCCAGTTTTTTATTGCACTGCTTCTGATACTGATTCTTCAAGTGGCAGCAGGTGTTTTAGGAGCAGTGTACAAACCTCAGGTACAGTATTATTCTATATTTTCATTGATATCTTCATATAGTTTTATTTCTTCTCAAAAAATTAGTAATATATTTTAACTTGCAGGTTGAAGCAATCTTTAACTCTACTCTGAGCGAAGGTGTGAATGCTCTGCAAAGTACTTCAGCAGAATATAAAGAGTATCAGGAAGAGTTCCAGAAGCTGGAGAAAATGGTAATTAAGCAGTAACAAAACGAAGGGGTTGTTGCTATTTGTCTCATCTTTGGTATCTGTCTTTGCCTCATTTTATGACTACTCTGCTGTCGAAGGAAGGGGACCAGGACACCACTTGGTTCATCACAGGCCCTTCAGGTCCGGTCCGGTCCCGGTCCTGGTCCCTCAGGTCTTTCTGGTCCAGTTTATTGAAGAAAGTATCAAACACTTATACAGCAAATAATAAGCTTATGAATATTCTGTAAGCCAAGCAATCTATTGGTTAAACTATAGCATTAACTCATCCTCATTCCTTAGGGGTTACACTCTCTTTTCTCATGTCCCTTTCACTGTTTGTTATTATACCACGGCTAGGCCCAAGGACACTGTTATCTGTGCAGGTGCAGGACTTGGAATTAGCCATGGTTTTGTACTTTTCCATTTTCTAGCAGCTAAACTCCCAACACTCTGCTGCAGGTTTGAATTTCGTTCCCTGGGGTGGGAAAGGGTCTGACTTAAAGGCAAGATGAAACACCGCAGAAGGGACTTCTGTTCTCTTGATAGCACAGGGTCTTCCTTGATGATTTCTTTGTGCAATAGTGCTGCCTAGAAGAGCAATGAAGCAAGGACACACAACATGCAAGTAAGACCAACAGTTAGGTAAACTTTTTTGGGAGAGGACTGCACGGCCCTTTCTTACAGCTTTCCCTTCTGAAGGAATGTTGATCTTTCACCATATCCCAAATAAGAACTCTCCAGTACTTTTAAGGAAACTTTACCCCGGGGATTAGGAAAACATCAGGAGTGTATTTAATTTGGAATATTTAATGACTGCTATGAAGTCATTAAATGCCACACTTTACTGTGTTAGAAGAGGAAAGGAAATAGGATGAGAAGTTTATTTTTATTGTGTTTGCCCTTTTCCTGGTGCCCCCATCCCGCAAGACCCCAGATGGCAGACGCTTAGTGTGAGCTTACTCCTGGGTATCTCACAGAGAACGCCCTGGAATCTCATTGATGACATTGACATCACACACCCCTCCCCTCCCACAGGCACAGCAGGCCTCCTGCTCTGGTTTTTTAGTCCCTAATGGGTGATTGCTTTTATGGATTGATATGAAGTTAATTTTTATGTTTTTAAAGACTGCTGTATGGAAGAAAACCAAACAAGGACCAATGTTTAGGTCTCTTATGTTACTTCCACTTCTCCTTCCCCATTCCATCTCCAGCCTTGCCCTCTGCTTCTGAGACAGCTTATTTCTTCTGATATAATAAGCCCTCTGGAGAGATGAGCAAAATGAAAAATCCCCTAATTACTGCATTAATTTTTAAAAGTAACAGGACTGCTGTATTATGTCCCACAGCTTTTGCTTTTATACAAAATTATGTGAACATTTCCAGCTGCTTTTTAATAGAGGGAGGACCTCAAACCCAAGTTTGCACCTCTGAGCTTTAGTGGTTTGAAAATAGAGGAACATGAAGTGAAACTGCACCTGGTTTAGGTTTCACAAACCCCAAATGGAGCCCTGGTCTCCTCAGTCCATTTCCAATTTAAAGAGATAACCATCATTCAAAGAGGTTCTTTTTATAGATTTCAGAGATTTATGTGCCTGAATTTCACATTTCCATCATGGCTTTTCAAGATGTGAAATGTGGATGTTACTGGAGCTGGCAACTTACCTTCTTCAAGTACAACACACAGAAAAAGGCTTGATTTAAAAAAAATAGTATACCTAGTGTTCTAGTTCCATTGTGGACTAGATAATTACTGATAATTATCAGCTTTATAGTATGTTAATGTTTTTTGAGCATCTTATACTGAAAATCTGGTCTTTTTTTCTCCTATCTCTTTAAAAAAATCAAACAACTGTATGCACTTACATTCATGGTATAGAAATGTAAAGGGTATTTGAGACGTATCAATTTGGGACAACTTCCACATTGAAAAAGGTGAAATAAAATTTGTTTTTTGTTGTTCCTATCAGCTCCCTCACCTACTCTCTTTAAACTGAAAATCACGTATTTTTTAACTCTTCTCCACATTTGCTCCTTTCTTGCAGTACCAATGTTGCGGATTGAGGGATGGACCTAAAGACTGGGGACAAAATTTTGACAAACAAACAGACATCTGTCTATGTGAAGTAGAGAAGCCATCATCATCAGACCTCTGCACCATGTATAGAGGCAGATACATCTATAAAAAAGTGAGAAAAATGTTCACTCCTCTTTCCAAAGAGCCAAGTTTTAACCCAAGGTTATCTCTGGTGACTGGCCTGGTCAGGAGTTCTGTATCTTTCTGAAAAGGCAAAGTTTTGCTTTCTCTTTCTTAGCCAGAATTACCCTCATGCCATCTGTTAAGAAATGACTGTTCATAACTCTGCTCCTTCCTCTTCTTTGAGTTTAGGCCCTTAGCAGTCTGCCTGGGCAGTTGATGCAAATTATTGACTTTGGGGCCAGGGTATGACCCTGGGTCAGAGCTGCACACCAGCTGCCCTTTGGCTCTCATTTCTCTCTCTGAAGGCTATGCTCCCATCCAGGTTCATTGTGCTAGTAGACATGTTGACTTTGAGACTTCCAAAATGCTAAGGTATATTGAAAATCAAACACATTAAATGCAATACCTTTGGGGTTTTATAATGCTTTAATTAAAAAATCCACACAGATTCTGCAGGATCTGCTGGAAAGAAACCTTTAATTTTGTGGAATTCATGGCAGAATATTCAAAGAGTGATTTCTTACAACTACAGCCTTTTGAAAATCTTAATTAATGTATTAAGGCAAAATATCTGGTGACAGGCAAACAGGAAGTACACTTAGAAGAGTACCATCTCGTAGGCAGTAGAGATCTCAAATAACAAATTTCATAGTTTGTTTGTCTCATTATAAGGAAATCTGGACTCTATGGATATGCAAAAAATATTTAAAAAGAAATGCACAAAATAATTGAATAGCACAAAGTCATTGAAGTTTTAGAATGCTGGTGGTGCAAATTTTGCCAGTATGCACCTGGCACCAAGCAGATTTTAGCAAATATCCATTCTGGTTGTATAATTCTCTAATTGCACAGCTCCTTAATCAGGTCCTGCCTGAGCAGTAATTTCCTCCCCATGTAGTCCCACAGAAGCAAATACTATTTTAAAGCAATGAAACAATCTGGTTAAATAGAGGATACCAGAACCCAATCTGGAAATAGGATGTATACAAAGAGGGTTGTTTTGGCTACACTTTAATGTCTTTTTGGCCTCAGGCAAGCCCTCAAAGGACACATGAGAAGCCATCTGTGAAATGACTGCAGGTGCAAGATATTGCTCATATGAACGCACAGATTTCATGGTGATGTGAGATGCTAGTAGAGACATTCAACTCTTCTGATATGGGAAAAATATTTGAAATCCAGTGCAGTTATAAGTCAGCTTAACTGAGAGATTTTTAGAAAAACTAGAAGGCCCATGTGTTTATTGTGAGAGTGGATATATGGTGGAAAAATACAACTATGTCTGGGAGGGAAGACAGTTGTAGTGTTGTTACAGTAATGTAATTTGGATGTATTTAAGCTGTACTTGGCTTTCCCTCCTGTTTGCACAAGGAGGATTGTCAGTGCCTAGAGAAGATGTAGTCACTGTAAAAACAGACATATGCAAATATTCAAAAGGAGTGTGGCTCTGCGCAGAACTTCAGCTGTACAATCATAGAATAGGCTGAGTCGGAAGGGACCCATCAGGATCACTGAGTTCAGTTCCTGGCCCTGCACATGATAGCCCCAAGAATCACATCATGTGCATGAGAGCATTGTCCAAATGCTTCTTGAACTCTGTCAGGTTTGGTGCTGTGATCACTGCCCTGGGGAGCCTGTTCCTACACCCAGCCACGCTCTGGGTGAACAACCTTTTCCTGATATCCAAGCTAAGTCTTCCCCTGACTCAGCTTCATGATATTTCCTTCAGTCCTTTCACTGTTTGTGAAAGTGGAGAGATCAGTACCTGCCCCTCTGCTTCCCCTCATGAGGATGCTGAGGACCCAAATGAGGTCTCTGCACAGTCTCCTCTTCTCCAGGTTGAACAGAGCAAGTGTCCTCAGCCACTCCTCACATGGATTCCCCTAAAGGCCCTTCACATGGCCCAACTTTGGACAATCTCTAGTAGCTTTATAGCTTTCATATGTTTTGGTGCCCAAACCTGCCCCCAGCGCTCAAGGTGAAGCCATCCCAGAGCAGAGCAGAGCAGGACAATGCCCTCCCTTGCCCGGCTGTGATGCTGTGCCTGATGCACCCCGGGACAGGGTTGGCTCTTCTGGCTGCCAGGGCACTGCTGGCTCACATTCAACTTGCCATGGACCAGGACCCCCAGGTCCTTTTCTGCGGGGCTTCTCTCTAGCATCTTGTTTCCAAGTCAAACCCCAACATAACCAGGGTTGCAAAATCTGGCACCTGACCTCGTTAAACTTCATATGATTGGTGATTGTCCATCTCTCTGTCTTGCTCTCTCTCTAGGGCCTCTTTTCCCTCAAGGAAGTGAACAGCTCCTCCTAGTTTAGTGTTGCTGACAAACTTCCTTAGTATTCCTTTGAGTCCTGCATTCAAGTTGTTAAGGAACATGTTGAAGAGGATTGTACTGAGGATGGAGCCCTGCAGAATCCCACTACTAACCAGCCTCAGATTGATGTTACCTCACTTACTGTAACTCCTTGTGCCTGACCCACGAGCCAGTTGCTCACCTAAGGCATAACGTGGCTGTATGCCGGACATTTTGTCCAGAAGGATACTGTGAGAGACAGCACCAAAATCTTTTGCTGAAGTTCAAAAATTTTACATCTATTGGCTTTCCAAGACCAATTAGGTGGGCTACCCTGTTACAGAAGGAGTCAAGTTCAACAGGCAGGACTTTCCTCTCATGAAGCCATGCTGGTTACTCTCTTCCTTCCAGCTCTAGCCAAAGACCACCAAACATTGGACAAAATTAATTTTGAAGATAGGTTTTATAACCAAATATTTTTAGTTAATCCCAAGTCTAATAATAAACCTCGAAGTTTCAAATCCAAACATTGGTGGGAAACAACTTTTCTCTCAGACCAGGTCATGGCTGGCTGCATTGATTCTTTCCTAGCAGCAAATTATTATCAAATGGAAGTAAGAACAAACACTTCTTTCCTTGTTGACTGAAAATAAGGCAAACATTAGGCACTACAGCTGTATGTCTTCCTTTAAAACCTTGTTATGGTCAGCTACTAAATCTTCATACTTGGGAAGGCAAAGACTTTTGCAGAGCATAAAGTACACATAGCTGTGTGTTTTGTGTTCATTAGCAACAAGCCAGAGTAAATTCAAATAGCCTTTTTTTTAGCCCAGAGCTAAAGAGAAAGAGAGAGAGAGTTTGAGAGTTATTTTAGAAGATTCATTCCTATATTTTCCTATGTATTCCTATTATTCCTATATCCTATAGGATAATATTGCTTACCTGTAATTAATAATTTTGCTTTCTTTTTCAGTCCTGTGGAGAAGTGATGATACAACAAATTAAAGACAATCTGGTCATAGTTATGGGGATCGCCTTTGGACTGGCTGTTGTTGAGGTACTAGTGTACACTGTTAAAACACTTAGTAGCTGACAAGCAATGTGTTCTGCTTGGAAATACATTGGGAATGGGATTAAAACACATGGCTTGCTCAATTAATAGACTAGGGAAAACCACCTCTCACCTTAGCTATAACCTTACTGTTATTCATATAAACATATTTCATTAAAGTATGTGACTGCTGAGCTGCAGACTTTAGGTGAGATCAGACCACCCTGCTGCCTGTATGAGGGTATCACATGGGAGATTTTCTTCCAAAAAATTGCCAGTCCTGAAGCTGGGCTGTGTCTTGACACTGAGCCCTGTGTTCAGAGATGTGCTTGAATAAACAGTGCCAGAAGACATGAGGAAGAATAGACAGATTTTTCCTCCTCTTTCTCATCTTTTCTTGAAGAAAAAGTAATGCCCTAATAAAACTTAGCCGCTAGAGTACATATTTTTATTATTAAGAAGTTTTGGTACAAAATTATAATTTGGAGGCATTAAAACTTTAAGCATCAAGATGATGCATGAATGTGCCTGAGTGCACCCATGTGATGCTCCATATATTCCTGTGTAAAAAACACAGAATATGTGAACTGTTTTTCTTAATTTCCTCACCATACACTGAAGAATAACATGCAAGATTTTCTCTGAAGAGAGGAAGAAAAGAAGTAAGGCTATCTAGCAATCTAGTTGATTTTGATTTGAATAGGAGAAAATGATAAAGAAACAGAGGATTTCATCATGATGCTTTCTTCAGTCATTTTTTTTTTCTTTTCACTCTTTCTCCTTGGTTTTCCTCCACCCTTGCTCTCCACTAATGGATGTTTGAGGGAAAAACAGAAATGACAAACATTGCTGTGGAGTTCAGTTTGTTATTCAAAGCAAATACTTCTTAACATCATTGGCAGAGGATTGCTCCTCATGACAGAAGAGTGGGCAAGAGCCCCAGTTCAAAACTGTGTTTCCAGGAAAATAGTAATAAGTGGGGAGGAATTATGCAGCTGCAGCACTGGAGGTATACAGGCCACCAACTTCTTACTCAGCACAGGCTTTCTGGTATTTAAGGAGCTATATGTAGGCAGTCAGGTCTCTCACACATATTACTTTGAGGGAAAAATAGGTGAAATACACTGCGATAATAATAGTCTTAAAATATAATTGAAGTGTAAAATTGCATCTGTATCCATAAACAAATTATAATATCCCTAAACAAATTATATTGCTCTAGTTATTGCAGTTATGTGGGCTGTAGCCGTTAGTTCATTGGCCATCATTCTTTCCTGTTCTCCAGCTGGCATTTTCTGTGCTGGCTGCCTTTCCCAGTCATAAAAGGACTGGAAAACAACATGAATAAACAATATGAGACTCAGCTCAAATTGTCAGATAGCAATCTACACTTGATAAACATTTAGCCTTTCCATATTAACTCAAGCAACTGCAAATCAAAGGCCACTTGCTCAACCACCTCTCTGCTCTAAGAAATCCCAGATAAAAAGAGGTGCTCTTCTCCCCTCTGCCTGCTTCATTATGCCACTTGTTACTGCTTTCAGCTCACCCTACTAGTGAAAATTATATAGATAAGAAGGGCCCAGTTTCATTTGGGTGCAAGTGCAAATGTGGGCATAGTATGTCAGAGAAGCCTTGTCAGCTTATTCCAGGTGTGAGGCCATCCCTTTGCCTTAGCTGTACCTCTGTCCTACATGTGCTCTTCTGTCTCTCTTCCTTAAGTAAATAAAGTATGTCAGCGTTTGTGGCTTCAAAGGTGAAGCCTTTGGAAAGCTGGGTGCTTTCCACTTTTGTGGAACACCTTCACAGACTGGTTAACTTTAAATTCAGAAGGAAGGTTTCTGATCTGAGCTCATCGGCTGTCTGCCACACATCATGGAATTGTACCCAGTAATTCCCAACACAGAAGATGACTCTATTGAATTTTCTAGTTCATGTAACAGTTTCTTCAGTGAACTCACTATTGTTTCTATCCCAAGTGCATTACTGATAAATATAAAATTCTTGTTGCATGATCATTTGCAACTCAAAACAGTGAGGTAGGTTTATGGATGTATACCTGTATACAGTATACACATGTATATGTATACTTGCATACATACACTTCACACATATGGTTGCACAGAAGAGAGTGACAGTGGAAGAGAGATTTCAAAGGCAGACAACCCTTAGAATACACAGTGAACATTGCTCTACCTTTATCAGAAAAGAAAATGCTCAATTTTTGTCCAGATTTCTTGAACTTCTCTGTAATTGCTGCTCCATTACAGCTAACAACTGTATTTTTAAATACATAGAGATACAGGGGTCCTCATGCACAGAGGCAATCCATCTTTTAAACAAATGAAACTTCTCCACAATATCTGCAGTCTTACCTGTGGTATATACTGACTTCATTAAATGTCTCTATTCTGTAAGAGGCGCATTGGAGAAAATCTTCTGCATGGCAGATTTAGCCTGCCAAGACAGGCAGGCTTAAATCCAAGACATTTGCAAACAAAATATTCCCATTGTGTGTCAGTTGATTTCCAGAATTGCCAAGTAATACCAGAAATATCTTTGTTTTCCAGATTCTTGGTTTGGTGTTTTCTATGACCCTCTACTGCCAGATCGGGAGCAAATGAAACTGTGAAAATGTCAGGATGATGTCACCAGTCAAACCAAGATCTTTCTAGAAAGAGGGCTAGGAATTTGGCTGGCCACATTCAGATAAATATATGCATGTCCCAGGCAGCTGTTCTGATGAAAATGGCAGCTCTTGTGCCCGTGGATGCTTAACAACTTACAAAATGACCTCTTTATATTTCATAAGACTTAATGATGTGAATATGATTTTTTATTTGCAATAAACATCTTTGTTTGTGTTTCTGAGGTGTTTATTTTGTCCGAAGACAGCAATTATGTCATGTTGAGAGTGAGTTCACCATGTGGTGTGCCCTCATGAGTGTTAAACCACCCACAGCAGAGTCACCATAAACAGCTGCAAACCATCATGCAACGGCTGACTGCTCCAGGGAACTCAGGTCCCTGGGAACCTCTGCTTGTGGAGTCGGGTGTCTTCATTAAGAGAGTCATGAGTTAGGGTTTTGTTACCTGTGGGAAGGGCAACTAACTTGGAACCAAGTAGGAAAGTCGCACTTCCTTTCAGGGATGTTTAAATCAGTATCTTGGTGGCTAAATGGTTGCTCTTGGGCCCAAATGATACTTAGGTTGCATAAATGAGCTAGATTTAGTGGCATGTGTTTTGCAAATAAACATCAATGGTGAAATCCAAGCCCATGTGGAGGCAAGGCAAGGACAGAAGTCATGCAGGTAAGGCTTTGCCCAGAGCAGCTAAGGCGAGTGGGTGGACAAACACAGCAGCAGCCATAAAAACCTGCCTGCCTTTGGACTGACCAGTGCATGTGAGTGTTTGGGCCCTAAGGTACTGACAGCCCTGATGGTCCCTGCCCAGCCACCCCAGTCTCCCTGCGCATTGCCCATGGCAAGGACACCACATCAGCCTCCTGGGCCAGTTGGTCCCTGCCCCACCAGTGTCACAGTAGGGCTGGTCTCCAGCTCCCTGCCTGGTCATGGCGTCCCACCAAGCTGGGCCTGCCTCTTTATCCTGGTGTGGCCTCAGCCCATCCCCAGGAAGTGTGTGATGCCAGGGGCTGGGGCTGTCCTGGTGCCCTGCACTGCCCCACTCCTGACCCAGATGGAGGGATGGGCCAGGCTCTGCCTTGCCACCCCAGTGGAACCTCATGTGGTCCCAAGCCCAGGGGACCGGCTGGCCTAGGTTTCCCTCTAATAGAAATGGCATCAAGGACAAGATTTTTAAGGTATGAGGGTGTCTAATGATGCCTACAGGGACCTGCAGGGGTTTTTATAGAGCAGGCTGATGGCTTCCCTGCTGTGTGTTGGGATTAGCTGATTTATCCAGCTCCACTGGACCCCCATCTTCATAAAGGCAACTTTAAACACCTCACACAGTTACTCTTAAGAGATAATCACGTTTCATGCTCCTCTTCTTAAAGACCCCTTGGATGCCCTCAGCTGTCTCAAAGCATGACTTGACTGCTCCCATCTTGACAAAGCAATGCAATTTGCTTACAAATGCATTAAAAGCTTCCCTTGAGCAGAGACTTTTGTCCGTGTCTTACTCCAACAGTACTGGGTTCAGGCAAAATTCATCTGCAGCAACGAGGTTTTTTTAAAACTCAACCAGAGGAAATTTCTGTCCCATCCACCATCCTTCTCCAGCACCCAGAGCATTAGGCCAAGCAGTGATGCTGCTTTCAGTAATACATGTGTCTCCCAGGAAAGTCATCTAGCTACCAGACAGTTCTGGCACTTGTCCTTCCCCCTGCTGAACCTCAGAAGCTGTGCCAGAAGAATTTAAACTTTGTTGGACCAGAGAAGAACCATGACTCCATAGCCCAGCTGTGCTAACTGGAAAAAGAAACGCTGGCTTCTAGTTCCTCCTCCTCCCCAGAGTGTTTTTTTCTGTGCATATCTTATCCATGATCTGAAGTCCTGGGAGCTGAACCTGAATCACCCAGATCATGGCATGGCAGCTGGAGTCCTGGATTATCACTACAGAAAAAATATTTGGAATATAAGGATAACATGAAGAAAGAATTGCACCTTTCTCTTTTTCCTCCTCCTTCCCATTAGAAGGGTTGTTCTCCTATTTGAATGAAGGACAAGAGGGACTCCCATAGAAAGGGGTCTTGAGGCTAATGGATGGACATGATGGAGAAATTACAGCTCTTCCTTGCTGCCAGGAGGAGTCAACTTCAGGCAGCAGTAAACTTGAGCAATACTGGCATGAATTTGTAATGAGCATTGAGATGAGACTGACAATGTGCGCTGGCTCAGACACCAGTCTGGTTCTGTATGCTGCTCTGGGGATCCAGATGTGTAAAACCAAGCTCTAATACATCTAAATTCTGGTTGTCTACTGCCTGGTATTGGATATAATCTTCAAAATAATCTTTGCTTGCATCAAAATAATGATGTATGATACACTAGACTTTTTGTTAAAACAGTTAAAACTGGTGATATTAAAATCAGCATCAAAATTTTGTCTTCAGGAAGGAACATTGACACAGGAGTTTTATCTAGAGCTAAGGTGAACAGTTACTCTGTTTATTTATGCAATCTGTCTCTATTATGTAAAGCTCTAAGGAATAAAAGTAGAGCACTATGATTATATGCTACCATGACTGTTAAAATGGGATTGAGCCAATGCAGTAAATGGAATATTATCAGCTTGCTGGTGAAGTGGGTTTTGCCACGAAAACATGTCCATTGCCTTTGATGTTGCAAAATATACTTTCTTCTGATGTTCTGTAGCTTCCTGAGTTTTTCTACCTCATTCTTTCAATGGTAGCAACAAAATGCTAAGCATGAAACAAAAAGAAATCTCTCTGGATAAGATTCATTTGGCCATTTGCCAAACTACAGAGTAGAAATTTATATCTTAGAATTGTGAAATGGTTTGGATTGGAAGGTACCTTTAAAGACCATCAAGTCCACCCCCACTGCCATATCTGAGCTATGAGTTTGAACTCTCCCTATAATCAATAAAGAGAAAAAACACATCTAGGATTTCAGCCATCTGATTCTAAAATAAATGTCCAAAGAGGTAAGGAGAGTGATTTTCATTGCAAATAGGTGGAATTGAAGGGAATGAGTCCCACCCCCCTTTCAGTCAGGAAAGAGCATTAGTATAAAATTCCATGAACGTGCATTGATTATTCATTGATTCATTGACATTTTGCTCAGTCATAATCCAGCCTGCTAGGAAATGAGCCCTGCCTACTCTCTAGGCTGGTAGGATAAGATTCATCTGGTCTGCACAATGTTGTAACAGAGATCCCAGCACCATTCCTTCATGAAGTCCCCTCTGTATTCTTATCAAAGAGCATTTATGGTTAGCTGTTGACTCAAAATAGCAATGGGAGACTTTTCTGAGCCCAAAAACCCTTTTTAATCCTGATGTCTGGAATTGCTGAAATGGAATTTGACAATAAATCCTTGACAGAACAATAAAACCATAAGGGTTTTCTATTGTGGGGTGTTGGGGTAGGTTGTTTTTGGTTTTTCACAACCATCTCATGCAAGGTTATGTTCATCTCAGTGTTACCCAATAAAATAGAACATACAGAGGAAAGACACATGTTCAAGGCCTTAGTTTATAAAATATCAAAGAGAGAGAAAGCATTTATCATTATAGTCTCAAATGGAATAAAAAAGACTGGTAGGAAGAAAGACAATGTGTCCCTGTCTCTGCCAGTGGAGGTAACTTCCACCTTAAAACCAAGACTATAACACACTGGTGTTAACCAAACATCTATTTAATGGCAACAGATAAGACATCATACCTGGGCCAAAATTTCTCCAAATAAGAATTTGTTACATCATTTAAGGGATTTGGAGGGGGGAACATGTTTTCCTCAGAAAGGATTTTATTTGTGAAATAAAAAATGCAGCCCAAATAGAAAAAGAAAAATGTCATAATTTATGGCAAAATATGAGTCAGTAAAGCAGTGTCAGAAACAATGAAGGGAACATTATTAAGCCTGTTATTGGAAACAAAAAATAAGGAGGAGAAAGACAGAGGCAGATAGACAAAAAGAGAAATTATTTTTTAAAAATGAAAGAAGAATGAAGCAAAACAGGACAGGTCAACTCGAAAGAAAGAAATAATTAAATGTTATCAAGATCCAAGAATTTGCTGCACTCTATTCAGCATGAGGAGAATTTGGCCCCAGTCCACCTTTGTGTCCTGGATGCCATGTTGAAAGCCAATTCAATCTGTCTTTAAATCAGTGTCAAATCTGCCCCAAATCTGTTGGGCTATCCAGGCCTCTGAGAAGCTGGGGCTCATCACAGCATAGCTGGCAGCCAAAGGGTACACCAAGACACAGCTGTGGTAGTTGTATGGCCTCTGGGCACTCTTGGAGAACGAAACCAAGCAGGTGAAACAGCTGACTTTCCCTCTGGATAGGACACCAGGAAACTGTGGATCTGGCCAAAGTAATTTTGGAGACACGATTAAGTGAGGCAGCAAGGTTTGTTTTTAAATTAAGATGGAGGGTTATCAGTTTAAGTTTTGAAATAGGATTGAAACCACAGAATTAAAAGCCAGTTCTTTGGCTCTGCTGTAAGACCTGTCTTAACTGCATAGACCAAGGTTTTCTGGCATGGGAGGAACTCAGCTCATTTAGACTGATTCAGCCCTCCTCAGCTGAGGGGATGTTTGACTTTGGGTTGTTTGGGGAGGTCAGTTAGAGAGCAAACACCTAATAACATTCCAGGCCAGAATCAAAACCTACCCCTGCAAAGATTCAGGCTGGAGAATCTGCCTGGACATTTTTCCTCCAGGAGGGAGCTGGGATGTGCTGGTATGGGGGAATGTTACATTAGGAATCCATTCAGGGACCAAAGGGAGGCTTGGATCTCTTTTGGCTTTATCCATGGCAATATGATTATTCTTAATATGAAGTAAACTGGTACATTTTCTCCCCACCCCTGTCAATAGCAATATTCTCATCCTTTCACTGAAAGACTTTTTTTGGTGCAGTGGTTTGGATTAAATTCCCTTTTGTTCTTTTCAAGTACTTCTTTTTTGAACTAAAAGCTGACCCCTTGGTGTGTTTTGCAAAATGCTCAACCTGCTTGGGTTTCTATAGGAGATAAAAGGGTGATGTCATTCACCACTTGATAAGGCTGAATCCTTTATCTGTTTGAACTTGGACACTGGGGAGGAATGGGAAAATCATTCCTCTTCCTTTCTGTCTCAAATCCACTTACAATTTTTTTTTTCTTTGTAGAGAAATACAAGTCTCCACTTACTCCTAGACTTTATAACATTTGCTTCAGCAGTCCAGAATTCTTTAAAGGACAGGAAAAGAGACATAGAAATGGCATGGAGGAATAAGAGGCAAACGAGGTCCTTGTGCATTAAGAGGGATAAGAGACAGACATATAATACTCTTCTTTTCTAATCTGTGAGAAGCTCAAATTCAGCTAATACAAGTCATTAGAAAGACTCCAGTTTCTTAATCTGCATTAACCTGTGAAAGACTGGAAAAGACTGCCCTATTTTTTCATGAAAATTAGAGTAAACTGTGCTAATGAACTTGCACACTCAAGGCTATGGAAGAAACTGGTTAAAACAACCATACAAAAACTATGGACAAACACAAGGGCATTCTCAGACAACTTCATAAAACAATTTCAAGGCATTTCAGTGCACCAGCCCTTTACACTGAAAGTCTGTGACCTTGCAAACATAAGATTAATTAGTGGTTTACAGGGGCTGCAGTAAAAGGTCCGAAGTGTCAGTATACTCTTTCACATCTGCTATTAAGTGAACATAATGTGTTTCTAAACTATTTCAAACTGTGTTTTTATGTTGTTTGTTATCTAAAAGATTTGTCAGATCAGCTAGACCCAGGCTGATATATGAATATTGACTATTTCACTGCTGTATTGCATTTTCTTGCCAAAGTTTCAGCTGAATATATTACTTTGCTTTAATACAAATGTTTCCTAAACCCTATTTCATTCTGCTAATGAGTTAAAGCAGCAGCAATTCTCTGAAATATTGAGTCTATCATTATTCAACCTGACTTTAAGTTGTTTACTATTACAGTTAATTCAGACCAGGGAGGATCTTTTGTAGTTGATTTGTTGGGGAAGAGAAATAATTTGAATGTACTTTCTACTATCTCTGTTAAAAAAATACCTTTTAGAATGTACTTAATTTTGTTGAAAAAGTGTTTTCATCAATGGTTTTCTGTCAAAACCACTGATAACATATCTTCATAGCTCTGTCAAAGTTTATTACCTCTATCATTGATTAGAAGTGTATTAAGAGTAACAAATATTAGGAAGTGGAGCCATGGAAATGAATGTGTCATGTTCATTGGGACCTCCAGTATTTACTTCTGTTTTTGCTTGGGTGAGTGTCTGCTGTAAAGACTGTTGGGATCCTTTGAAACAGGATTAAAATGGACACTTTCAAGAAAAGCCAGTGATTGAAGCGGATGTTTACTAGAAGGTGTATAGTAATGGTGTGAACAGGAATAGAGATGCATATACCAAAGCAATGTACAGTACTGCATTGATGTGTAGGAAGGGAATTACAATCACTTCTCCCATGGCTGTAGGAATGGCCTCAGGTTGTGCCAGGGGCCATTTAGATCGGATATTAGGAAACATACATGGAAAGGGTTGTCAAGCAACAAGAATCTTTCCACGGAAATGGCTGAGTCATCATCCCTGGAGATATTTAAAAGATGAGTAGGCTCAAGGACAATGCTTAGTGGTGGATTGGCAGTATGGGTTTATCACTGCACTCAATGATCTTGAATATATTTTCCAACCAAAATGATTTTATTATTTTATTTATTCCATGATTTTAAAACATACTTAATTGCAACTGGGAGAGGAATTCAGGGAGTCAGAATGTGTATTACATGAGCTGGAGTGCAATAGGAGTGACAAGTTTGCAACCCAACCTGATTGAAGTGCGATGGATCCCTGCAGCCTCACGCCAGCTGATCGGGAATGGGATGTTTGTCAGCACAGATGAGAAATTACAGACTACTGAACACAACAGAGTGTGCTGAAAGATGAAGGAAAGAAACAAAGACTTGCTTTATCATGGTTGGATTACAAAATGGTCTTCTGCTCTAACAGACATTCCAGATTTTATAAGCGGTTCATCACATTAGATACAGGAAATTGTCTGTCAGACATGGGTTTGGGTACTGTGGTCAAGGTATAAAATATCCAGATGCACTATCTCTGATATGCTTAATACCCTGAGCACAATTATGGTGAATTACCGTCTGCCTGTGATTTATGATTCTACTCTCATTCTACACATGGACTGTTACAGTGATGCAGGGTATTTCCTGCTATTACCTTTCTTATATTCCTCATATTCTCATTCCTCAGTCTTTCAGCCAGGGGAAAAAGGATTTGTAGCAACAGAATAAGGAGGCCATTCTAGAGTACATTGTGATGAACTTGTTTAAATATAATTTTTAAAATATATACACAAGGAAATACACAAACCATCTGAGAAAAAGAATTTTCTGTGGCTTTAACGTAAGAGATGTGCTACAGATGAGAAAAGCTGTGGACAAAAGACTTCAAGAGCAGTTTCTTCAAGATGAAATTGGCTCTGCTTCAAATATTCTTGAAATACTAATTTTCTTTGGATAGTAGTGACCATAAGTTGATGTTAATAATGCAAGTCAATTCTAATAATAAGTGGCTTTAACTGCAATAACCACAACAATATTATGTAAAAGGAGCAACTGCCATGAACATCTTACTGGTGTGGAGAATTTTGTTTGCAGGTGGAGTGGATTTTATATTTTCCATGAGGGACACTTGAGGTATTTCTGGTCATATGGCAGCCATTCTTGAGGCTTGAAATGATAGGTGAGAAAGTTAGTAAAAACCTTCTGTTCTTGTAGATTCATGATATGAATTTATGCCTGTTGTCTGATGGCTATCACTTTGAGTTATATTGGAATATAAATGTATTAGAAAGCCTGGAACTATGTAGGCAGAAATTAAAAATGTGGACAAAGAGATGAAAACAGAAATTAATATTGCCATTTTCCTCAAGAAATGTAAGACACCAGACTGAATATTTAGGGAGTATTTCAAAGGGTAGCAAACTTCATATACTGGATATTGCAGATCCTGACTATCACATCACAAACATGTTAGTCTCCACAAAAAATAAATATAGACGTTATCTGTTCTGAATTTCAGTGGATTTGTTTATTGAATTAAGATTGGAAAATTAAGGGAGATTCAATAGCTTAGCAATGCATTTTGTGTCTTCTAGACTTGTGCTTGGGCATCCACTGCCGCTTGATTATGAGACCATGTATATTCTCTGTCCTGTGTTACATCTGGAAGCCCTCTATGGGCTTCTTCCCCACCTTAGCAGAACTGAAATGAGACAATTTACTTTAACATTCTTTATTTGATCTCTTTCTCCGTAGAAAATATTCTCTATCACTTGACTACTAGTTATGAGGGTTGTTACAACAGGCTGCCTACAAGGAAAAAGCAGAACTCTAGAATTTATGCTGGAAAGAAAACTATTGTGTCAAAATGTTGCTGTGGGTCAGATATCCAGGTGGCCAACTGTTGTGAATGCTAATGGAGCTACAGTGACTTCACAGTGTGCTGGAAATAAGACACAGGATAATGCCTGCATTCTGAAGTAGCTGATCCAACTGTGAGAAGGAAAAGTCACAAAAAAGCCCTTGTGAACCTTGTGGACTTTGTGTTCTGTTCACATGAAGGAGTGACACAGAATCAGCAAAGCCACAGGCATTATGATTAAATTAATTTCATAGGGGCAGAAAGGAAAAGAAAGCTGCAAGGAAGGGAATAACTAAAATGTTTTAAGGCTGCAAAATGCAGTTCAGTTAAATTCCTCTTCTGAGACTTCATCATGCACCTGGGAGCAAAGTGATATTGGTATGGAAAATGTTGGGCACTCTGAAACAGGGGTGATAGGAGAAAGCAAGGCAGCAACCACCACCTTAATTATGGTTCATGGGTTGTCCTGAGGCTTGTCCACATGCTAGGGACAGTTTTCTCAGGCATTAGATCTGCAGAACACACAAAAATCATGGCCCCAGGATACTACTTTCAGTTGCCTCTCCAGAGAGTATGCTTAGTGCTTATTTTGTATGTCACATGTGTCTTATTGCTCTGGCCAATGTGTGGCTACACATTTTGCAGAGCTTGGGGGTCACACATGGCCCAGCACGTGACAGATTCTAGCAGGAATTTGTACAGTTATGAAGGCCCAGATGCCTGAAAAGCGTGCAAGGCATGAGTGGGACATGGGTTACAGCAGCCTCCGTGTCAGCACCTGCTGGCAAGCACAAGACACAGCTCAGCACCTGAGCCACACTTTGAAGTTTAGCATTTGCCTGCAGCCAAGAAATATCCACCCCGCTGGAGTATGGATTAGCACAGTGGATGGAAAATAAGCTTTCACAGTCAGTTTATAACTTATCGTTTTTACTTTTCTGTAAGATTTTGTAAATGTTAGAGAGCAGAACTAAGGGACTCTGGGGGAGGCAGGTGAGGTGGTAGCAGATGATGTAGATTTGTAGAACAACAGCGAACTAATAAGATAACAGCATGTTTTCACAGATTTTTAAACCATGTTGTAATTTTAAACCACCTGGTTATTCTATGCTGAAAGTGAAGAATTCTGCAGAGGATGGTACTTGCTAGCTATAAACACTTAAATTGCTAAACCACCAAGCTTCTGAAAAATATATCTATTTTTTCTAAAAAAATTGAAGACTATCAGGCTGGTGACCAGACAACATTCACAAACAGGAGCCAGTGTTCAAGCAGATACAGTGAATTTGTGCAAGCTCAGAGTAGCAAGAAAGAGTACCACATCAAAACCTTAGAAAACAGAAAACTGTTTTCTTCTATTTACCCTGATTTAAACTAAGGAATCTTTGGGAATCAACAGATTACAAAAGCAAGTTAGTGTTTAGGGCAACAGTGCTGTGTCATTTGTGGAGTAATAATGTTCTCTTTAACACCAAAAATCTTATTTACCCAGGAGACAAAACAAGGCCAAATCCTCATCTGATGTCAATCAGCATGATTCCTTTGCTATTAGCATGGATTCAATGTGTTTGGTGGAGCAATAGCAATTTACTTGTGCTGAGGGCTTTGCCCTTGTGTCTCATAGCTCAAAGAAATTAAGCTGCCCTCCAAGTTTTCTGACTGAAGTTGTGTAGAGTTTAAAACTTGTTGCAAAAAGCCTGCTCAGATGTGTTTTTTTCCTTTCTGTTTCAAATGATTTTGCATATTCTTCAAATGAATTTAATGTAATATGTCTAATTTTCATCAAACCATGGCAAACTGAAAAATGTTCACAGGTTATGCCAATGACCCATTTTGCTAAGAAAATAAAAATGCACTTAGGCTAAATTTATGCTGTTAAAATGGTTTCTTTTTTTTCCTTGTTTTAAAATTTGCAATGAAATGTGAAGACAGTTAGCATATAAGACATTTTACATCTCATTAATAACATTTTGACAGTTCTGCTTTGAAAGCCTACTCAAAATAATGCAAAAATCCAAGAAAGTTATGTCAATATTATTTTAAGTTAGAAAAGCTCCCTTTCTCATTTTTCTTTTTCTTTGGCCATGTTTAAAGTGGCCTTTCTTAAATTTGCAAAACACCATAAAGTCAGAGTTAGAGATATGCTTTTGTCCTTACTGAAATTAATGGGAAAATCATTACAATTTTCCATGTTTCATAGTAGGAACATCCTACACAGACTCTAATGGTAGCTGCGATCAGGAGTGCTGCAAACTTCCTCCTGCTATAAGTTTTGCAGCTATTTTTCATACCTAGAGTCAACTTTTTTATTAAGTGAGGTATTGGGTAGGTTTATGCATTCATTTCATTCCAAATCTCACAGTCTTTCACATGTGTGCTTCACCTGCGACAGGCTGCTTCCTCAGTGGTGAATTCACTCAGGAGGTGAATGCTGCTGAAGACCAACAAGCAACATTTGTGTGGAGCTTGTGAGAGAAGGAAAGGACCTGAGAGCGGTTGGTCAGCCCCTGTGGTGAGGAAGACCTGCCCATGAAGGGCTTAAGTTCCAATGGAAGGAGGCTTTGAGGGACTCAGGTCCCTGTTGGTGATACTGAACTGGGGGTCTGAATGCCAAAGATCTTCCATGGGAGAAAGGAAACAAAAAATAGTGCCAGTAGTTTGGAGATATTCACATACCAGTGCATGAAGTGGTGTGCTGAACTATTTGAGAGAGAGGGACATGAGAGAGGATCAAACTGCTTAGAGCAGATCTACTTAAAGAGGAAGCTCCTGGTTTCAAATTTCCCTGCACCTTTGTCATCTTTTCTTATCGCCCCTGTGGCCATGGCAGGAAGCTTCCTTATAGCCTGAGCTGTGCGACCCTGCAATCTGAAGACATGACTCCATGCACCCACTAATGTCACTTGGGATTGCCACCATGACTGTGAGGGGGAGAAAGGTCAGAGTGGGTGAGGGCATGGTGAGTCCTGGTGCTGCCTGGGCCTAGAAGGATCTGATGGGACATCTAAAGAAAGTAGAAAAATAGAGAGCATTCCTCAAAAGAACTACACGAGATGACCAAAACAAGCTGTTTCCATGCAGATCCTTGGAAACAGCTAGGGCATTGCTGGCATGACTTCTTCAGCAAGTCTGGAAACTCCTAACTGAAGCACAGGTCCGGCATCCAGGCTTTAGTGCAGATCAGGATTCCAAAAGGGCCAGGATGCTCTGATGCATAATTTCCAATGCAGGTCCCGCTAGATTAGGATGTGTTTTCCATTTGAAGTTGAGCTACTCTAACCCAGTTCCCTCCAAACAAACAAACAACTGAACAAGCAAGCAAACAACCCCGTGGGAGGGATGGCTTATTCGAGCACAGCGGGGAGCAAAGTGGGGTGGGAACCAACTGGCTCCAAGTGCCGGCGCTGGCCTTGTTTTCCCCTATGACTTTCATCCTGTTTGTCACTGTTACCAGGGGCTTACAAACTCAGAGCAAACATCTGGTATGGTTTAATACCAACAAGAAAGAAAACTGGATATTAATTTTGATATGATAGTAAAGCAGTTTGATAGTGCTCACGCTGACAGAGCCACCACACCATTTACAATCTCTAAAACTAAATTGGTTTTCATAAAACCCTCGCAAGATCATATTAAGATTGACAATTAAAATTATAATGCAGCCTAGCCTGCTGAGGAGCAGTAAATTTTCTGGGAATTTGGTCAGTTGGTTACATTGATTTTATATTAAGTTAGAGAAAATTTTGTTCATGAAAAGGCAAAAGCAGTTCAAATCTGTTTCATACATTGCAGCAGGGTCTCACTGATTAAAAATACCTGGGCCTGTTCCAAACCTGTCGTCATATTGGCTACATGACTGTTATAAGCAAACCCCCGCAAACAGAAAGTTCTGAAAGTTCAAAGCTTATTTAACTCAAGAGTGCTTGTAAAAGGGAAAAAATGCCATTTCTGTATGGAATAATGGCTCGTAACTTTTCCAACATTATTTTTTTCATTAATATCACCTGAATCTGATATGCATGTTTCACAGCAGACTCTAAATAAGAAATCTGGTACCTTTTGGCATGTTATTCCTGTACCATCTGGCTAACAGGTACTGTACTGTTCCTGCAGCGTGACGCACCAAATAAAAAAGTCAGATCTTTTTAAAGTCACAATAAATTTCCCAAATGAGTTTGTGTGAAATGTTAAAAAGCAGAAGATAGAGGTTTTGGGTTACATTGCCTCTAATTTGAAAGGGGGATAAGTGGAGCCAGGTGGGCTACTTAGCCAATACCTGCCTGTTCCAGCTTTTTGAATCTGTGAACATTACACCCGGATACAGATGGAAATTGGAAACAATAAATGATTATTACAGAGACTTTATCATCCTGTAGCTCATGAAAAAATGATGAACCACTCTTAAGGACACTTTGAAAGTGTGCTGCTTAGGCACGTATCCGGACAGATGTGGAGGAGTAGGAACGTGCCATATATCAAGTGAGAGGAATAAGATTTCTTAATTCCACTGTGACAAGCACAAGCATCTTCTAAAAAATAAACCTCCCCTTCTCAGTATTAATCAATTTTCTTTCTGATGCCTCTTTTTTTGTTTAGGATGAGCATCTCCCACTTCCAGAAATCTGTTAGTCCACAGATGGAAATGGGAGATGATAGAAGCAGACAAATAGAAAAAGGGAGTCACAATCAGAGTTACAGCTACAAGTCATAAAGGCAAGCTCAGACAGTTAAGTTCTTCACTTCCACTGGCCACATCAGACTTATAGGTATGTATTCCCATTAATTTTCCAAAAAAGTTGCATTTCAGGACAACAGCTGCAAATAAAAACAGATCAGAACATACTCAATTACATATTTCTTCATTGACTGCTCACAGACAAAACTTTCCACATGGATAGCCTGAATTTTTTTGGGAATGGCTGGGAAGCAGAAAAATTTCCATCACAAAATCTCTCACTTTCTTCCAACTCATTTGGCAGAGGCCAATTACCCAGTGGCCTGTGGTCCCTGCTGCCGGCTCCCTGCCAGTCGTTGGGAGCATAGGCCGAAGGAAATCATGGCTCTAGGAGCTTTGGCAACAGCTCAGCTCAGATCCATCCCAACCTCAAGTAAGCCAAATCTCTCTGCAGAAGTGTCTCTCTTTTCCCATTAATGACGAAGGCAGGAGCTCAGGGCTTTCTTTCCTTTGGAAGTCTTGAGATGGTGACAAAATGAATGCTGAGAGATGAAAAACCTCAGCAGGGGAGGATGAGCCTCTCTCCACATCTCTATATAATCAGCTGGCAGGCTCTTCCTTCGGGATGGAGATCACCACAGACAGCACAAGTCCTGATAAAGCTTGTAAGTACTGGGCAGGTCTTCCTACATCTGCCTCTGAATCTCACCCCTGTGAAAATGTTCTCTAATTCTTTTTGGGACAAGTGCCCCAAGGGGCTGGGCATCACCATGCTGTGCCAGGGTCTGGGGTGAAGAGCACTGCAGAAACCCAAGGCAGGGGTCCCAGAGAGCTGTACCCTGAGTGGAGCAGGAGGGCTGTAAGGGCATGGATGGCCACAGCCCATGCGGTATCCTAGTGGGACAGCAGGGAACACCATGGGATCCTGCTTGCACAGGTGGCATTCAGAGCTTCTTTTTAAGGGACAGGTTTTGTTCTTTCACAGTATTGCAAGGCTTTCTAAAGGTCACTGAGCAAAGTGCATGCACTTTGGGTTAGAAAGGAGAGAGCAGAGGAATCACTGCGCTGGACTTTGATGATTAAGTTTGCTCATGGCTTTTTTCTGTCTCTCACCCTCATGCATTACCATTTTTCATATTGTCTACTGTTGTCAGCCTTTTTTCCTTTATGATAGTCAGCTCACTTCAGCTCCTTGTCAAGCATCACCAGGCTGTGCAACACAGTAATTAGTTAAAGGGCAGATAGGGAAAATAAAACATGAGCTGGAACAGCAGGACTGCATTTAAAAGAAAAACAAAAACCTCTTTCAAAATACCTCCATGCACAAGAATAGCAAATTATTCCTTGGAATTGGATCAAATCAAGGTATTCCACAAGATATAAGGCATCAATAAGGAGGAACCACTGGGTTGAAACACAGTGCTGAGCCTAACATCATCTCAATTTAAAATTAAAAAAACCTCTATTGTACAAGAAATAAAACAATATTTTCAACATTTATATTCATTCTGAATTATTGGAAATGCCACAAAGACAGTAATTCTTTGGCCTAGCATGGAATATGCCAGTTTCATAACAGCAGTATATGTTAACATACTTGTTCCCTTTGGGGTATTTGTATGTTTTACCAGCTTAAATAGCACCACTACTTATAAACTAATACACAAACGCCTAACAGATGTACAAGTTCACACAAGAAGAAATGAAAAATGCACAGAACCCCTCACTCTTTCACAACTAATCTGCTTTAATGTAGCAAACACAGCCCACTTGCTCTTCCTTCACTTTGAATGCTTTCTTACTCTGTGAGATCCCTGAATCCCAGCCTACCCTTTGTTCTTTCATATTTGAAATAGTTGTTGGACTTTTAGAAGCACTCTGTAAGACTTTTTTAATTGTCTCATGAGACTCAATGCTCTGAACAAGCATAAATAAATGTCTTTCAAAACTCTGAGAAGGATTTACTGGGAGGGTTGAGGTGGGTACATTGCCCCTTACATAACAGCAGATGAGCTGTATCATCCCTTATCCACAATTGCGAGGCATTCATCTCTGAACAGTTTGATTGTCATTTAATTGGCCCATTAGCCTTTATTTAAACAGTTTCGAACTCCTAGTTATTCTTCTTTCTAGTTCCTCTCCTGTTGTGATTTTGGGCCAGAGCTGTCTGGCACTCATGCTTCTTCCTCCATTCTTCTTTTTTCTAACCTCCTGTTGGCTGTGTCCTTTCTCCAGGAGAGCATGTACATTTAGGATATTTCTGTGATGTCCCACAGTGTGTTCCCACAGAGACGGCCTGAGAAAGCTCTGTGTTACCAAGAACAGGCAACACAGTACAGAGGTCTTTGTAAAATAAATCAGCCTGCAGTGTTTCCCTGAAGATAAATTTATCTTTCGAAGTACAATAAAATAGTCTCCCTGAACTGCAGTATTAATTGGACTTCACTACGCTACTGTCCAAGCTAGCTTGCTTATGTTTGGGGCAGATTGTTCATATGGCAGTGATTTGTGTGACACCAACTACATGACTCAAATTCGGCTCAGCAGTGGAGGATGTTTGGACTCATCAGTCACTCAAGTGAGTTTCTCCAAATGCTGCACAGAACATATGATCTTGTGTGCTGTATGACACCAAAATACTTGTTATGCTATTAAGCAATGTAGTTTCTGAAAGAAATGAGAGAAGAATGTTTCTAGACCAATTATTAATCCATGCTTGCAGGAGCATAAACGAGGAATACATTCCTATCTCTTTGGAAGCACTCAGTGCTCTGCTGAGCAACCATTACCTTTATGGTCATCAAGCTTAACTGGGTGACAGTTAAAAGATTGCAAATGCTGTATCCTGAGCTGTGCTGTGAATCTTTCTGGTTTACTGTCACCAGTGAGACCTAGATCATCTGGCATTTCCCCCACGTTCTTTGCTGTAGATCCTGCCTATGGCTTTTGGGTTAGCTCTTCTCCTTTGTCAAGAGAAGCAGTAAATAAGCTGGTAAATCTGTCCTCTGCATTGTCAAACTGTAAAGTTACACCGCATCTGTACTTTCTTCTTCGTTTTGTTTTTTAATAATCTATTGGGTTTGTTTGTTCAAGTTAATGAAAATAGTATGTTATTGTTATGTAGTTATGCCAAAACACTTCACCAGAAATTTCATAAATGTTTTCTGGTGCATTGCCCGGTTTCATGTGGTTTCATTTTTTCCCTTCATATAGAAGAAAAGCACATGGAAGATAAAGATCTTATGGTTACTAAAGCTAGAAAAAGCCCTGGGAAGATTCCCTTAAACAGCAAAAAAGGAGTTAAAGAAAAATCAAGTACAAATGAATTATTGTCTGGCTGGCTAACAGTAAAGCTTTAAGGCCTCAATCACAGCTTTTATTTGCAACGGTAGGCATTTATTGTTAGCAGGAGTCCAGCCAACTTTTGGGGGGACCATTTGTGTGAGAAAGCACACATCACCACAGGGAGAGGTTTTGCCACCTAACTCTTGCAGCTTCACAAAGTTTCAAAATTGTCCCTTGCTCATAGTAGCATTTCTTTTGGGCTAATGAGTTTCCATACAGTTAAAAGGAGACAGCCTTTGCCTCCAGGGATTTCACAGCTGAAGGTCAAAAAATCCAAAGGGAATCAGACAAAGTTTGGGGTTTTATTTTTTGTGCAAATCAGCAGAATTCTACAAAACAGCATTTCTCTAGCATGTCTCTTAGGATGTCTCTGACTTGTTGTGTTAGTACAGAGAGGCAATTTTCCCAGAACACATCCATTATCTGTGCTTGGAGCTTGTTTTGGAGATGGCACCTGAGAAGTTCTAGAACCGTGAGAAGGAAATTATAAAAAGACAAAACCTAACAAACTGTAGTTCGTTCTGATACACAGTGCAAAATTTGGGTGCAATAGACTTCCAAGCAGGAATATGTGTTAAAGTATAGAATTATTTATATTTGCCCCACTGATGGTAACATATCTACTAATTTAATTTAGAAGTCTGGATTCTTATAAATCAGCTTTGTATCCTGTCTGTATACATCTACTGAAGTTTTGAGCTGTGGAACTTCCTGGATATTTTTAAGAAGCAAAATATTCCTCATTTCTGATTTCTCTGTTGTTCATGTTAAATTTAATGGAAAGCACTCTATGATTTTATTCAAGTGGGATCAAACTCTCAAACATAATTTAAGACCTCAGCCAGTTCCAATTGCAGCAACCAGGTCCAAAAGCTAACAGCTAGACTTGAATATGCAGATTGCCAAATGGAAGGAAAACAGGCTGAAGGGCACTGAAAATAAATTTATTGAAAATGAACACCGAGTCTGAATTAAAACCTGAATTGCTTTCAAATCTGTTTCAAAGTACTGATACGGAATGGAAAGGCCTTCTTAGCCAGCATTATGTCCCTTACCTCAGATAAACTAACCTACTAATGATGTATGGTGGAGTCACATATTTTTCTTTGATGCATCTGCCAAATATCTATATGTGCAAGTGAATTCACAGATCCTGGATTGCTTTCAGAGGCAGGAATGTAGACATAAAAGTTCCCAAGTCAAAGTAATGTGACCTTCTCTGTAGCTAGATACCTTTTCCCCTCAAGTTTCACGTACACTAGTACAAATTTCCCCAAGACCAGTCACATCTGTGTGGAGTTATGTGAGGAGGCACATGTACTTTGATGAACTACATGATAAGGGCACAGATTCTGAATATGGGGTCCAGGTTACAGCATTGGGCCACAGCCTTTCCCCTGCACTAGGACACCTCAGGCCTGAGTAGCAAATTGGGCAGATTTAAGATCAAGCCAACCAGCTGGATTTGACATTTAATTACCAGAAAGTTAAACACAGAAGGAATGAAACAAAGAAAAAAGAGCAGAGAGTCTTACATGGTGAGATGGTACATGGCGGTAAACTGCCCCATGTTATTTCTCAGTCCTGCCCACCACCAGTTCCCACCTCTTCTCACCCAGTGCTCTTCTGCTCACATTTTCAACCCCACCCCTCCAGCACTTTTCCATATGCAGGTTTCTGTCCGCTTTCACTCCTTCCCATCTGCAAACCATCCTGGACTCTGGTACTTCCAGACCTCCTTGTGCCTGGTCTCCTCCTCTCCATATATGTCCCAGCGTAAAGCCAGCTTGTTTTTGGGATGAAATCCCATCCATCCCCTTAGTCTTGTTACATCCCCACCCCTGTCCACATCCACTACTTCTCTTCCATCCTGGCGATGTCAAATCTATACCCTGGCTGTCCCAGGAGAAACAGTGGAACTTCACGAACCTGGTCAGAGTCTGCAGCCATGAAGAGCCCTCCAGAGCTGCACCACGAGGGTGCAAGGTGTCATAGAAAGACATTATTTTGCCTTGGATCAAAAACTGGGAAGATGTCATGGCTCTCCCAATATGTCAGGTACCAGTTTCATGGGGGAGGAACATGAAGCAGGAACCAGTTACAAGGGTGTGCATTATCTGTGACTTGAGTCCACCATCAAAGAACTAATAGTTGTTCATCAAACTTACAATAAATTGTTAATAGTAAGTTGTTACCAAACTTACAATAAATATAACAATGTCTAGGACAGCTGGGGTTAGGAGAACAAAATATGGAACTATTAGCCTTTTGTGGAGCCACAGAATAAATTCAGCAAATTTCCTCTCACACACATAGACAAATTTTTTCCATGAATATGAGTCTGTCTTGTCCTCTTCCTCCACATTTCTCCCCCTCTTCCTCCACCAGTAGAGATACAACAATAAAGCAGATTTTCTTTTTCTGTCCTTGGAAAAACCCACAGCACATTAGTAACTTCCTATTTGAAATCTAAACTGAAAAATTGTGTGCACTAGCATACCATATTGTGTTATTATTCTTGAAGCCAAGCTCCCCTTGGGTATCTATACAGCTTAAAAAAGCAGTGACAGGATATATAGCTGGACAGAGGATTTCCAGTGGAGTCAGTGTCCAAAGGACAGTGACATTTGGTGGACTGTGTTGATTCTGTCAGAATTTGTCCTGGGAGCCAGTCTGGTAAGCAGGTGGGTGGCCAGAACCACAATATGTATTCCATTGTATATTTCTTTTGTCCTTCTGACTTTTCCTTCCAAATTAAAATAAAAAAAATAAATCAAATCTGGAAATGGTAATTTTTCTGTGGAGCAGGAATTCCTAAGCCTTAACCAAAGAATAAACTATTTGCTTATTTTTCCATTTGGCTCTTCCTCTCTGTTTCTCTGGCTTCTCTCACTCAGCTACCCTTCCCATTCGCCTGTTTTGTTCCTTCTGCTCATTTTTCCCCTTTCACTGTTCCATTTCTCATCTGAACTGTTCTCTCTCTCCTGGCTTTGTAATCTATTTCACAGCTGATCCTTGGCTGAGCATGAACTCAGTAACACTGGAGGTGAACTTTCACACTTGTGTCGTTTCAGAGGATTAGGGTAGACAGGCTTGCCCCTCTTTATGAAGTAAGTAAGGTTAATGTATAAACTTCCTCTCTCTCTGCTTTATAGTCTCCTCAGTTTTATTATCTTAACTTGCCATTTTGTTTTAAACCCCTGATCCATATCTAAACACAACCTCATGTGAACTACCTGGCCACCACCACCACCACTTCACTGTAGCCTGGCTCCCCTCTTTGAGTATTAGAGTTGCCACTTGAAACAGGACTTTAAATTAGAAATGACTTCAGCATTCAGTGCAGTCCCTCCAGTAATGGAGTTCGCTAATGGAGTTCCTGCTATAGGCACCTTTTTCCTCTAAGCCTGAGAAAAGTTTTACCTCCCTTATTAGTTTCACTAGCAGTAGCACAGGTTGTTTTAATATTCTATGCTGCCTGTAACATGTTGCAGATGTACCTGTGTAAAATGGTCTCTTGTTATTGGAACGCAATAAAAAGAAAACAAGCTTCTCAAGAGGAAAGAAGGCAAAAGAAAAAAGTTAACCCAGTTTGAGCCTGAAATTCCCCAGATTTTTATACTAACATTAATGTTTATAATACAGCTATTAAATTACACATAGAAGTGCATTTAAAATGGCTCTGGGCTAAATTCCATATTCCTTCTTTTACTCAGTCCCTATGTCTGTTGCTGAAGCAGTAATAGAGCTTGCCTGATTAAGGCAGAAAAGTAACATTTGCAAAATCATGGTAGTGATTCTAGGACCTATTCCCTGAAATTCAGAAGCCTATGGTTACACTTGTGTCATGCCACACAGAGTGATGAGCAGACACCGGACACAAAGGAAAACACATAATTTCAGCAGCAGCAGGAGCCTGAGCATCTTATCTGTGCTGTACCCCAGCTCAGGGCAGAGCATTTCAGCATTTCAACTCAGCTGCACCTTGCTGACCTGGTTGCTGTATGCTGGAGTCTGGGGCTGGTATTCACACGTTTCTGCTCTGCAGCTTGAGTACTGGCTTTGTTCTCTGTGTATTGTGTGTTCTTGAATGGCGTAGATCTACTGTGAGTCAGCTTTTAAATGAGACCTAGTCTCCTGAATGAGTGGGAAATTTGCAAAATGTCCATGGAAAACGAGGGCCAAACGTTTTCCCTTGAAGGAAAGCCCTCATCTGGTATGGTTCTGACACACTGTGCCTTTTCTCATTATGTATGCAATGTGTTAGGATACTTCAAATGAGGCGAGCTATATCATATATATGTATATGAAACAAGCTGTATTAAGCATATATTTGTCATCCCTAAAGGGAAAGGGCCAAGAAATCTTCTTCCAGCAGCAAAGCATCCATGCTGATCTGAAGTATGTTTAATGTAGCACAAAACTGGTAACAGGATCAAATTATGTGCCTGTGCACTTGTTCTTTGCACCCATGGCACTCTAAAGGGTTTTTGGATCATCTGAGCTGGCAGATGAACTCATTCTCTAATTCTAAATGCACCTTCAAATTGCTTGCATGAGTGCGTAGATATCTCCAACAAGTAACTTGAAGCCAGTACAACCATTTTCATTTGTTTTAATTCATTGCCTCTGTGAAATGAGACCAAGGCAGAATGTCCCTCTCTTCCTCAGAAGAGCAGAGAATTGTGTCAGTGCATTTCTCAAGGCAAGCTGCGCTTTTTCACACCAATTTACTCCAAGTTCAGAAAGAGATCCTTGCAAACACTGGTTTTCACCCAGGGTTTGTTTTTTCAAGTATAGTGTTTATAATGGATCCCTAATAGTTTGAGTGCTTTATTACCCATTGATGGCAGAGCTAGAAATAGGAATGTTTTTTGGCATGAGAACATCATCTGTGATTTCAATGGATTCTGTGTAGTAAAAGGTGAGGATTGATTGCAAATGCGCGGTTGTTGGTCTCATGCCAAAAGAGATCTCACTAAAAATGAGCCCAAGTCAGTATAGCTGGGGATTCTGACTTAGGTTTGGGTAAATCTACAAGTTTGGTGATCTAAAACTGGGGGATAAAACTGTAACTGGCCCTCTGTATGTTGAGGGATGAACAGTGAGAAAGAAACAGTATTATTGCAGTGGAAAGGAAAGAAAACATTGTGCAGCAGTTGTTTGCAATGTGCTAGTTCATCAGGATGATTGGTTTGACAAAACTCTCCTGCCTTCAGTGAAGCTGCCCCATTTTATACCACTGGAAGACCTGTGTTGGTGTAATTTATCATTACTGTCAGGATTCCCTGTAATTTTAATCTTATATCACCTATGAAGACCAATGTGTCATGCACACCTAAGGGAATCCTAAGGGAATCATAAGCCTTTTAGTAATCGTGGATAATCCCTGAAGCTATGAGTCACTAGAAGCAGAGGCCCTTCATGCATCGTTTGAACCCCTAATTACCCAACACGTGTGGGTGAAAAGTGAGAGGCAACAGCAGGGCCAGAAGCAGCCAGAAAACACTGGATGAGCAATTTTGAAGGGGACTTCCTTCCCATTAATATAAACAACCTTCTTTCCTTCCTAATGGTGCACCTGTTAGCAAATATATTCCTGTAGAGCTGCTCTCATGCATCTGCTTACAACTTTGCAGAGGAAGTAGCTAATTGACATTAGGGGACTTTGAGGTGTTTCCTGACTATAAATGTGCAGCATTTAACACTGCTTTATAGAGCACAATGCTCAAAACACTGCCAAAAACTCCAGAGCCCTGCTGAAAACATGCAAGAAGCAAAAGGTTTCCATATCCAGAACAGTGACCTAGGATTTAATCTGTTTCCAGGTAGAATTAATAGCAGTCTGGCACGCAGCCCAGTCTCTTTCTCTGCACAGAATGAGTCCTGATGAGAGTTTTTTCCTCTCTGAATGACTAATCGCATCTCTTTTCAAAGAAACATGATTCCCTTGATCATTCTCTGTTCCTTGGGGTGGAAAAAAATCGGATCTATTGAAGAGAAATCTGAGAATCTGCAAGAACATTTTAGAAGCAGGGTGCAGGCAGTGGCGGCAGCAGGTCTCACGTTGTGCCAGGCTCAGCACATGCTGCGCAGCAGGAAGGGAGCTTTCAGCCCCTTGGATGCCTGCAGCTTGAAATCACTTGTGGGGGACACTGCCCAGGTGGGGCAATGCTCTAACTTGCAGCCTATGGATGTACAAATGAACAAAGTGTTGCAATCAGAATGAAATCCTTTGAATGTAGTTTTCAATTCATTCAAAGGGAAACATTTTCAGCCAATTTTTGGAAGGAAAAAAGTTAATAATCTTGCTCATTGGGCATTGCTTGTTCCCTATCTTTTGAATGTTTTGGTTGATTTCAGCATTATTGAGGGCTTAAAAATCTTTGAAAATTCACAAGGAGACAGATTTATGACTGCCCCAAGTGTGTAAAAAGCTGCAGCAGAACGCACATCTTCATAAACACAGGAGCCAACCAATCATGTGGTGCAAGCAAAAGGAGGCTCCATTAGCTCAGATGCTCCTTTAATTTAAATACTCCTTCTGCTGCATTTAGAGTCAACTGCATGACAGAACTGGAGGAATTTCCCACGAGATGTGGGGGGTCTTACACAGTAGTAATGGACAGGACCATCAATCAGTGGTGTTACTTCTGGTCATTGCTCAAGGCAAAAGTGGGCATTTCTACTTCAAGTGCGGAACTTCAGAGGGGACCAGGCTACTGAAAGTTCAACCAGCAGGAAGGTAGAGAGAATTGAGACTCTGTATTTGCTACAAAGCTGTTGCTGCCTTTAGGACATCTATAAATCAGGTCTGTCTATTTGGTGCCTCAGATTTGGTAGAATTATTTGGGCCATTGCCAAATAACTGCCTCTTTAAATCTCCGTCAGCCCAATACTGGTTAAAGAGGTGGAATGTCAGAGGTGCTACTCTGTCCCTCAAAGGTATGTTCAAACTTGCCCCAGGGGCTGCAAAGCACAGCTGGATGGTGAAAATGCTATGGATTTGGCTATGGGCTTGTTACAGAAATTATTGCAAGAGAACAATGTGAAGTTACAATCTATTGCATTTCTGGGAATAAGTTTCTCATCTCACTATAGCTGGAGGTTTTGCTCTTTTTGTTACTTTAAGTTTAGCTTGCCTAATCTGTTCCTCTCTGTCTTTTTTTCTCCTTTTAGGAAATTCATTTGTAAGTAACTTCAAAAATGGAAAATATTTTAAAAACTATAAACAATTTCTTTTGTTTTCTTGTGGGGGTCTGTTAGCTGGCACTGGTCTAAAGAAGAAATCCCACAGCTCTCACAGCCAATTTGCTTTGGTTTTCTCCCTTGGTTTATTTTATAGTTACAGAGGCCGGATGGGTGGAGATCAAATCAGTATCATTGCAATCCCTGTTATATCTGTCGTCCCACAAGCCTGCCTGCTTTCCAGAAATGATTGGTGTTGATTGCAGCAGTTCTATCAGCTAGTATACTGTGCTATTCAGTGCTTCTCTTGCCAAAATGCACCTATGGCATCCAAAGGCAGGAAAAAGAAAGTTACTTTTCCATAGCCTGTGTGTACATCAAGAAAGCTCTAGCACATCTCTGAAAGTTGTGAAACAGCCTCCTCTGTTTTGTGTATAATTTTTCCATTTACTAAATAGCTCTGACTTCCTCTTCACCTGCTGGTATGACTGTCTCTGTGCAGAAGAGGCAGCCAAAATTCCATTTTATATTTAAAAAAAACATCTCCCAAGCTCCAAATCCTTTGTTCTATTGAAGACACTGGAAGCAGCTCTGGGCTGACGGAAATCAGCAACAATGTTGACATGTACTTCACAGGGTCCAAGCTTTTCTTCAGTAATATTATGCCAGAGTGTAGATCTTCAAAGAATTTTCTCACTAGAGAGTTTCTCAACCTCTACTTTCTTACACAGAGTCAAGCTGGGAATAGATGCTTCCTTGTTAATTTAAATGGTACTTGTCTAGATGCCTTACATCAGGACAGTATTGCTTTTGTCACTGTATCACTGTGCATATGGGAATCCCCAGAAGATACAGACACTGGCACCACAGAAAATAGGTAACAGAGAAGATTAAGATACTTTATTTGTCTTGCAGACAAGAAACCAGACCAGCTGCCTTGATCTCTGTCAAATGGGAAAGGGCATTAATCAGAATGAAAAGAAACCCAAAACCCAGTAGTCTTCATTTGCTCATTCTAGTACTTGGCTCTTAAGTAGAGGTACAAAACACTTCTGGGCATATTTAAACTATTCTGTTTTTCAACAGACTTTAATTGATTTAATTTATACCCACTGCTCATGAGAGAGAGACATCAGCAATATGCAATAGCTCAGGACATGCAGTAGGAATCTGCATTAGAACAGTGGTGGTGCTTAAGACTAAGAGAGACACAGGCCAGCCACAGAAGAGTCAGAGCCAAAGTTAATGCTAATTTAAGTAGTATATCAGTTCCAAGTAGTTATGAATCCGAAACTCTGCAGGAATGGGTGTTATGGAAAACTCATATGGTTTTGATCTTCAGGAACTGTAAATAAAAAATAAAAGCCAATAGAATGGAAGAAAGGGGTCTATAACAACCAACAGAGATGATAAA
Organism: Zonotrichia albicollis; assembly: GCF_047830755.1. NCBI lineage: Eukaryota > Metazoa > Chordata > Aves > Passeriformes > Passerellidae > Zonotrichia > Zonotrichia albicollis. The sequence goes on from NC_133822.1 coordinate 48,884,320, forward strand.
AAGTAATATGAACAAAAAATATCGCCTAATACAACACTAGCATTGCAGGTTCATTCTACCAGGTACTGCAACACATCTGAGAGTGGTATTTGAAAGCAAGACATGACTTTTACAGAGAAATAAGACTGATGCTTAGGCTATTTACATATACTTTTGTCATTCAAGACTGTTGGTTGAATCAAAGCTGTAGGTATAAAATATAAGCTGCTTTCAGCTTAAGTTGGTTGATTTAGTATTTGACCAGAGGAAATAAAGTTGTTGATCTGTTACTCTTCAGTTGCACTGCATTAAAGTATGCTCAGAAGGCTTGATAAAGTATTTTTCATATAACCTTTATTGTGTGGCTGATTTATGTAGCTACTTTGATGGTAAGGAAGTTTAATTAGTAATAGTTGCAGCTCTTGAAGCGAATTTTAACAAGGTGGCTGGCATATGAAAAGTACAAAAGTCTCTTTGTTCTGAACAACCTCTAGCAGGGTGTGTAAGGAGACTTTTCCTCACTCCACTCATTCTAATAAATTAGTGGGCTGCTTTGAGCAAGTAAGCAGAACAAGATCACAATACCATCAAGTCTTGGCCCTCTGAGTGTACAGTTGTGCCATCGCTAAACTGCTGCAAAAGATTTATACCAACATCAATGCTGGGATTTCCTTCCTTACTTCAACAAAAAGGAGCTTCAAACTCCAGAGATCCTTTTCTATCTGTGTCAAGCTTGGTGTCAAAACCTAAGCTATTTCTGCCCTGAATGCAGAGAAATTGGTACGTATTGGAAATGGGTCACCTCATCTAAACTCTGGAACTTAGGATAAGTCAATGCAATTGCTGTAATCAAATCTGCTGAAAATTATCTTCTACACTTCCTGTTATGAAAAAAAGGTGAGGCTGGTATTGCAGTGTCCCACTTATTCAGGCTGTGTGCCCATCTGAAGAACATAATGTATTCTCATGTAACTTTTAATAAATATTTTGGTGTTGTCTGAAAGGCAGTACCTATGCCACCAACCAAAGTTGGTGATCACTCTGTACTGTAGGCATGGCACTGGTGCCATCTGCAGAGCTGAAGCCCATGCTCTCTCCAAACAGAAACGTGAGGCAGCTTTGCAGGACAGGTCCCTGGCAGGCCCCAGGCTGGAGCACAGCCTGGGGCAGCACTGAAGGGCCCTGGCCAGAAAGGGACAGGAGCGTGCTGCTTGTCTCATCACAGTTGTGAACCAGGGTGTGAGGTGTGCCCTGCCTGCTTCTTGTTTATTAGAACAGACCCCATAAAGAGGCTTTATCCTGAAAAATATAGTTAATACTGAAAGCACTTCTTTTAGCAGCAAAAGACCAGAGGCTCAAAAGTGACAGCTAGGGCAAGGTGGTATTTTCATGTTGGGAAGACTTACAGACAATTTCCTATGTTTGTGGATATAATTTCATCTGTTTTTTAAGAGAAGTCCCCAGAGGAAAAGCTGCATTGCCTGTATGGTCTCTAAGTGAAGCCTGATCAATGGATTTTTGATTATTTTAGCTACATCAGATAGAGTATCTGAGAGTGTCTCAAATCCTTCTCTGTGTGCAGAGGTGGTGCCTCATATATTTCATAGATGTTCTGAAAACTTCCAACAGTTTGGCAAGAGAGTAGCGGAATAGAATAATAATTTTTTTCTGGTACTTTAAATGTATGACTCATGAAGGAAAAAAATAGGCTAAGCATTTATTCAAACATCAGAGTTTATGATAAGACTAAGAGAGGTCAGGAATACAATCTTCAATTCCTTCTTTTTGGTGAAGTGCTTTAAAATTCTGAGGTCTCAGACAGGTCAGAGGACCTCAGTTTCAAGGGGCTAAGGAGCTACGGTGAACAAAACCTCTCTCTGCAGCATTGTGAACAAATTCTTTCTAGCTCTGAGGAATCCAAGGGGAATTGTGCTAAGGAGTTAACTTACTCTCATAAGAATTGAAAAGAAGACAAATGGACACAAGAGAGGAACTATAATCAGAAACTATACAACACTTCCCCAGTGTCTAGAGTTAAACTGAATTTCTGAATGACTGTGAGGTATTTTAGAATTTAGATTTTGTGAAGGAGTCTCTTATTTGCCATAGGGATCCATTGTGAAATTTATGTATGTAGAATTGGGAAGTTAATTTGTGACACTTTTGTCTTCAGCAAGTAAAGTCCTGTGATTCTTTACATCTCTCACATTTAACTCAAAGCAGTAAGTTATTAATAATGATAATGATCCTCTACAGTGGGGACAAATGGGTGAGTTCCTAGGTTTACTTGGATTATATTGTCATATAAAACCAAATCTCTGACAACTGCCAACATGTTAAGAAATATTGGTTACAGAATAGACCACCCAATCCTAAGCATGCATTTCCGATGGTTGTACAAGCACAGGCTTTAAAGCAGAGGTAGTTGTCACTGTGGCAATCTGTGCACTTTGGAAAAATTTATTGCACAGATTCAAGCAGGATTTTTTTTTTGTCTTGGATATATTTAATTGCAAAGACAATAGGATTCAAGTGTGCTATTAAAAAAGCAAAAATAAACCAAACCACATATATTTCTTTAGTGGCTTGAGATAAAGAGCTGAATGTATCCTCTTATTTGAAACATCTCAAAACCAGACATAGGGCTTTTTAATACTGCAGTGCTGCTAATATCTAACAGCTCTGAAAAGTAAGGAAGCAGATAATGTCTCTTGTTCTTCTGCCATGCTGCTGCAATCAGTGCAGATGGCGGCTGGAACAAAAGCTGCTCATAATGCAAACAGTTATTGTCTCTGCCACTGAGAAGCCCTCAGTCAGAATCTGTGGCACACTGCAGGGCTGATGAGGAAGGAAGGATTAGAAAAATAAGAAGAGCACGTAGGACAATTCATTGTGGTGGACAGCACTGCAGCCTGGGTCTGCAATGAGCGATACAGACCTCTTGTGGTGGTCAGACCTCAGTATGTTTCAGCTACTTAACTGCTGTGTATTTCACAAAAATTAGCTGGCATTTTGTACATACATTATAACAGTTATATTCAGTTTCAGAAATTAAAAAAAATTCTTTGTAGCTTTCTATTCTTTCTCAAATATCTCTGCGTTTCTCAAAACAGTCTCTTGCATGAATTTTTACTTGTGTGTTTTACAAACCCTGAAATTTGTGGCAATTTTCCCTTCAAAATGTAACAATTTAATCAGAGACCTGCAATTCTATAAACACAGGTCTTTTTAGTGCATTTCCTGTCATACACACTTCAAAGTGTCCCAGGGAAATCAACTAACTGGGAGAAGTCTATAGCAGTTCAGAACAGTTACAAGACAAAAAGGGAAAACCAAGAGGAATTATGCAACAAATAATGAATATATTAGAGTCAGTTGAATTCTTTTCTCTTGCAGAAAATGTAGACATAATTAAGAGTCAATTAGTGCTACAACAAGAAATGTTTAGGTAAAGGGCAGATGGAAGGATTAAATTATGCAGCCAATTCATTTGCAAAAGTTTGGAACAAAGGAAATTATTAACTGAAAGCCATGATCTAACCCACCAGATGACTGCATGAGAACTAAACTGCAGCATGTACATCATTACAAGTGAAAATATCTGGTGGTGTTACTTGAATTTCACAAAAAGAGTGACCTTTCACTCTCACCTATAAATATAGATACATATTGCACCCTCTGTTGTACAAAGGATCTCACAGACTTGGCCTTATTTCAAAGAACAATGGGTTTGGGCCACTCAGCATGTTATGAAGTATTCTCTTAGTTCATTTTCAAAGACTCCCCCAGTGAGGATCTTCCAGGGCAATTTGCACTTCAAGTCTTGGTGATCCATCCAGAGTGTCTCTTGTATGTATTACATGTGTCACACAAGATTCACACTATTTTGAAATGCCATTGACTACTTTCCTCACCTCTTTGAAAAATGGTGCCTATACTGCCTGCTTGCAGTGCCCAGCAGCTTGACAATAGCTGTGAGCAGCCTTTCTCATGCACCTCCATGGTCTACCTGGACCTATCAGCTCCCATGGCATCCCTGCTGCAAGAGCAGAAGTAGCTCTCTGCTCTTCTTTGCAGGTGGCTTTTCTTTGATCAGCTCCTGCTGTGAGACCCTCTTGTGAGAGAGGCAGGTGCTCCTGGTAGCAGTGCTTTTGGTCTCATAAGCACAGTGGCTCCATGCTTCACATGTACTATCAAGTCTTTAAAAAAAATCTCACCAAATGTCTTGAGCTTTGGGGTGAACACCTTATTCAAGTTGTCCTTGGGGAGAGCTGCTAATGGAGGAGTCACAGGGACAGTGTAAGGGAGCACACCCTTACCCTTGAGGGTACCTGAGCATCTGAACCAGAGGTTTCCTTCTCAGCAATCCCATTTTATTATGAATTCCACAAGGTATTGTCCAAGACTAAGGCCCCCATAGGCCTTGGAGTCACAAGAGCCTGTGGAAACCACCAACGCCTTTAGAGAGTGTAGCTTCTTCATATAGCTGGCTTTTCCTCATTTTTCTCTCTGAAGCACACACTGGGAGAGAACACATGACTTCCCAAAATCTGCTACTGCTAGGCACTTCTGCACTTTCGAGCAGCTACACCAGCACCAGATGTTCAACAATTCACAGGAGCCTCAAATAGCACATACAAGTGGAAGAACTCTACTCAGAAGAAAATCTCTTCACAGTGAAATAGGAGACTGTGTAATATTATTCCCTTTTTTTTCCTAGCAAAGAGAACACACTAACATGAAGAGTTACATTTAATAAGAAATTGCTTAAGGCAAGTAGACTGCTCTATTCAAGCTGAACTCAGGATGTAAACCAGACAGTAGCACTTGGTTATCTGCAGGCCTGTAATTATTCTAACTCTCCACTGGATGTCAATACTGTGTAATACAAATGCTGGCTCTAAATTCACTGCTTAGAGCAGAGCAAGCCCTCTTTTTAGGTGTGATATTGTTAAAGAACATAATTAGGTAAGGAATGTAATTATAGCAAGTGAACCTCACCCATTTGGTGGTATAAATAAAAATAACCTTTTATTAAAGTAAAGGCACTGCTTTCTCCTTTCCCTGAAAAGTTTGCAATTATGCTTCTATTACATAGATGATGCTTTCTGCCCTGAAGTCTTTGTCAGAATTGGGAACTTAGTGTCTAAAATTTCTACGAAATATAAAAAAGTATTCTAAATAAAATCACTTCAACACTACTTTCCAATTTTTAGAGAAAGTAGAGACCCTCAGAATTCAGGCACTTGAAGGTGCCCAATAATTTTAATTGAAAAAATTTCTAAGACCCCTGGGCTACAGTTTGATTGGCTTGAACAGTTAAACTCTGAAATTTCAAGGCTTTATATACCTTTTTTGTCCACGTAAAACCAATCCCCTGGCTCAGAGTTTTGCTCTGCAGAGAAGAGGCAGGATGTAAGCAATAAAGGAAGAGCCAACTGCAAAAGCAGTACAGGCCATGGCATGAAGGTAAGGAGAAAGAAGGAATAAAATTCCCTGTTCTGCAGATATAGAGATTTAGAGGATAACAAATATTTCTTTTGAAATCCCAGTGAACACTCCCTAGTAAAAATTCCACTAAATGAGTGGTGCAAGCAGGGGAGTTGAATGATCTCTATGATCCTCCTGCCTCTTGCTGCTGCCAGCACACATGAGAACATGATGCCCCTTTTTTACGGTCTGGTTCTTAAAATCTTGAGAAATGCCTCTACCTCAATTAAAGTGCAAATGACACCATAAGTCAAAGTCAATAGTATGGATTTTATTTCACAGTAAATGTGTGTGTGCGAGAGAGTAAGAGAGAGAGGAAGAAAGAGAAAAGAGGTGGGGGGGGACAGAAAGAGAAGTGAGAGAAACAGATAAAAGAAAATATCACACTCTGTGGATCCCACTAGCATCCTGGTCTTCTTGGGGATGAGGGTCTTCCTGAAAAACATAGAATCCAATGGATGAATGTATGTTGAGGCCAGGTGGGAATGCCCAGGTGCCTCTCTCAGGTGGATCTTGGATGGATTCTGACCCCCTCAGCTGCCTCTCACGGGAATGTCCCGTGGATGTGGCCTTCCCAGGGCTGGGGGTTTCACTGCTGGTGGGTCTGTGTAAGGGAGGGTGGGTGTTCACTGCCTCTGACCAGAGCTTACGCCACACACCCAAAACTCTCCTCCTGCCTGTTTGTTGGGGCTTGGGGGGAAGTCCGTGCAAGCCTGGCCTCTGTGGGCTAAGGCCTCTCCACCCCAAACCCAGCCAGGGACGGTTTTCTGCTGGGTTTGCCTTCCTTGTGGATGCATTCATCTTGCTCAGCCTTGTTCAGTTCCCCCTCGACCTGAGATGATTGAATGACAGCGTCTCATTTATCTTATCTAGGCAGCTCAACTCACAGTGCAAAGGCATCTTAAGGGAGGGGTGGGCTTTGGTGATGGTAGCTTCCTTATACAGTTTTTGCGGTATAATATAAAGAAAACTCCTTCATAACAATGTTTCAAGGTTTAAGGAATGAACCATTTCAGCCTCTGACACACCCTTGAAGTGGAGAGGGAAAATTGTTGATCACAAAATCTGAATCTGAGTTAGCAGAGTATAGTTTTTAAATGAAAAGCTTTTTTTTTTTTTTAGGTAACTGAAAGACAGGCAGCTTAATATGGTACTTTAGCCAAAGCAGGGGTGTTCAGGTGGTTTCCTTTCCCTTCCTTTTTTTTACTTTTTCCCCACTTCAATATGTAGCAAATTAGCACCAACTAAATGTGGAGAACAAGATGAACAGAAATGGGGTTTCTATGACTGAGCTCCCAAAGCTGAGCTGATGCCAGTGGTACTCCATCCTTCTGTGATTATGTCTAATGATGCCTGTGGTATTTAACTTTCATAAGGATTTAATATTTGACACTGTGACAAGATTTTTTCCAAGCATGCATGGAGTGTTTTTATACTCTTTATTTGGCATATTTATTCAAAATGTACTATATTTAAGATTGCTGTAATCACATACACACATTGGCTACTGGCCACAATGTTCAAGCTATTAATCATACCTCAGAATCTATGGCAGATGTAAAAATTGAGTTTTATTTATCAAAGTTGCTCATTGGAAATGTCAGACAAAGAAATTTACTCCTTAGGATTTTGACTTTTCTTACATACATCTGGCAGTGGGTTAAAGGTTTTAGAAAGGTGTTAATCATATTTTTGCTCCATCCAGATTGTGTTGGCACAAAACTAAAATTATATTTCCAGAAATGCAAACCCTTTTGTCTGGATGGCCTTTATTTTTCTGCCAAATTATACCACCAGTGCTATTTCTTTAGTCTAACAGTATTTTCCACTATAATCCCATCTTTTAAGAAACAAACCAAAGCCTCTATCCTTGCAGAAGTTTCAATCTCACAGATAGAACTACCTTTCAACTGAATTGGGAAAGTGGTCTCCAGCGACAGGCTTGGAGGATTCTGGTTACTTTTTCTGTAAATAACTAGATGAAAAGCCAATAACCTGACAGAGAAAAACAGGTTCGGGGGAAATATTGTTTTTGTGTTATGACCCACAAAAGCTCAGACTCTGAAAACCTTAGCAGTGTATGAGTTTATTTTCAAAAGACAGTGTATTTTAAAATAACCAGCATAAATTTAGGCTGACAGGCCCAAAATGATCGTGATGTTTTTTCTGTTGTTTGCTACAATGGGAAAATGGTGATACAAATTCAAAGTACTTATTATTTATTTGTTCTTAAACATTCCTCTCAGGGTTGGTTTTTTTTTTGGTAAGTTTTCCTACATTCCTCCTACTTCAATGTCTTCTTGTTTGCCAGCATCCTACTTGTACTCAAAATGTATCGCATTTGTTTTCCAGAATGTCAGCGTTTCCAGGTGTCAATTTTTGTTCTATTTCAGATGCAGAAGTGCCAGCAGGGGGTTGGCTGTCTTTTTCTGGCTCACTGTACATAAGTTCAACATTTCCTGAAAAAGGTTTGTGCTTCAGAACAACTAATGGAAAAAAAAAATCAACAACAACAAAAAACCCAACAAGAAAAACTCCAATTAAAAAAACCCAACAAACTCACCCAAGGCCCAAAACAAGACAGTTGAAGGAAGGAAAAGCTCTTGACTGCAGTCTGAAAGTTCTTCAAGAGGGGGAAGGCAAAGGGCTGAAAGAACATACAGTTCTCATCCATGCCCCTTCTTCGTGCCAACATATTTCTTCCTTCCAACTTTTGATCACAAATTAGTAGTTCAGAAACTCACCATGTAGTGTTTGTGTTTTTGACTATTATTCTAGGTCTGCTTTCACCTAAATAACAACCATCTGGCAGCGTCTCAAATCAAATTCATGTGATGAACTGCATATAATAACCAGTTCAAGGACTGTCAGGGGAAGGGTTAACACTCCTGCCCTGAGCAGAAGGACTGCAGCTGCACACTGTAAACTCTGCACAAAGACTGTCAGAAAGAAGGGCTGGGTCAGCTGTAAAGAATTAAGCAAATCCCCCTACTACAAGAAAGGGGAAGAAGAGTTGAATTAAGAAATCCTTTTCTGCTCTTGTCTTTTGTTCATAGTAAAATAGATAACTGGGAACATTTGAAGCATACCTTGACCCTTAGCCTCTGTACAATTTTTCCTTATGGAGGGCCCTGCTCCTTGCTCTCACAGAGCCTGAGTAATTAATCTTCCATTCCAGTGATGTCCGAGGTTTGCACAAGGTGTGTGGAAAACAGATCACATGCAAACCTGCAAACTCACTTGTTATTTGTCTGGAAATCCATACCCCTGTTCTCAATCCGATGTTACATCCCTAACAGGAAAGGTGGAGGGCTTACTCTATGCTGAAATGCTCCCTGCACAAATCCTTCTTTAAGGGTGTGATTGAACATGCCTTGTTACCCCAGAGTGTTAAAAGCCTACTTCAGTACAAACAGAATGTCCAAAGTGCAGTTCCCTGAAAGGTTTATCACAGGGATACTAAGAAGTGGCAGTTCTTCCTGCTACAGTGAGTCATGGGGCAGCAGGGAACAAAATACAAGCCACAGGATGTTAGAGATGGAAAGAAAAATAACAAAGGCTGGTTGATTTTGTGTATCCAAAGGCTCTTTTGTGGAGAGGAGGAATTTGAAATGCTGGAGCCTGTTGCAGAAAGGAGACTTTCACAAAAAGCTGTGTTTGAGGATGCTACTACAGCCTAGGACCATGGTAATGGTACACTCAAGACTTCTCACAATTGGTGGGGAGGCCACATTCTGCTCTGTTGTTGCTTTCTGCTTTCTTAAGTTGAGTTTGTTGGAGTGTCAAGGGTTAACACGCTTTGGGCTTTTTGTTTGCTCCTTTGTAGTTGTGGTTTGAGAAACAATTTCCCTCTATGTATCCATGTGAATGTAGCTTATGTATGTATATACAGAACCAGAATATGTGTATGGATCTGAATATAGGAACATACATACATCTGAAAACTTCTTTAGGAATAAAGCTCTTTGTACACTGAGTTGTGCAAAAGCACAGCCACATGCTTATGCCTGAAATCAACGAGCTTTTCTGCAGCAATAGCAGATGCATGGGGCACGTTTTGGCAGCTGAGAGCACAGATTGACTCTTTTCTAAGCTCAAATCCAGGCACTTGCTGTTTGTCAGAAGGCTGCTGCACCTCTGGTGTCTTTGGGGGAACTGCCTAAGGGAGCAGAACCTACCTGAACTTTTGTTCCTGCCTTCTCTGACTTGTGTGAGCTGATGCTTTGTGAACTTGTTTTCTCAGTAACCATTGCTGCACTGCATGTGACTGAAGTTGCTGTCCACCTGCGAGATTTACAGCAAGACGTGATTGTAGGTACTATGGACGATGGAAAAAAGCAGATTTTTTTTCTGGCTTTTTTGGGGGGCTGGAGGGGAGAAGGTAAGACTATATTTCATGAAATGAAAACATTTTTCAAAATAATTAAATCCCCCCCTCCTCTTGGGTGGAAGGAGGGGGATGTGGAAGGAAAACACCTAATGTAGAATGTTTTTCAATATAACAGTGAAAACCAAGACTCCAGAACAACAAACACTTACATATGTGCTTAGCTTTAAATCTGCATTAGACCCACAGGACCTATATTTGTATTTGATTAATGACGATTATTTGAAGAAAGATGGACTGGGTGGGAACAACTGGAAAAATATGTAGTTATAAAAATGTATGCTTACTGTAAACTATACCGTGTCAGTTCTATTATATTCTTTTATCTTGCATATTTGGCACATATTTTTAGGTTTTTAGCATAAAGAAAAGTTTGCGCTGTCAAGTTCTGTTTCATTCTAACAGAAGTGTATAACTAAATCCCCATTTGCTAACAGAAGCGCAAGCAGAAGCCCCACTAGCATTAGGGAGCTTGGTTGCAGAATTGGGACCTTATCTTGAAAGAGCTCCAGGGATTAATCTCCCATTCTTCCTTCATCTGGTCTAGTTCTACTTGTTTAGTTATGAGCCTTAGTTTATAGTAGGGTAGCAGGAATACTTTGTTAGCAATTCCCTTAATCCCCAGATGAGTTTTATCTTGTCTGTACACAAACCTGGCAGTCTGCAACCAGGTATTTGCGAGCAAAGTTAGAAAGCCATTTTACCACATTAAGTGTGCTCTGAGGAAGCTGGCTGTCCCAAGTGAACTGAAGAACCACCTCACTGCATTTCAGAGACTGGACACAGAAAGGTCAAGTCAGATGATAAAGGTGCTGCCACTCAAGTTCCTTGGTGAAGCTGCCACATGGCTATACCTCTGAAAACAAACTTTCTGGAGGGTTAATATATCTTGAGTCTAAACTATTGCTCCAATCTCAGCCTGAAAACATCTTCCTATCTGAATAGTTTGATACTGCTGTGCATTTTAAAACTAGTGCAGATCTCCACTCCTGAGGGACATGCTGCCCTGTAATGGGTGAAGTCTTGCAACACAAACACAGTTTTGTGTACATAATTGGAATCTCCCTGGATAAAAGATATAGACAGATCATTATTGCTGTGCAGTGACAGTTTTACATCCAAACCTCATTAGCTCTATGCTTGAGACAGATTTTATCTTCTCTTTGGTACTAGTGCCTAAATGGAAACCACCAAGACTGGGGTAAAACATCTACACAAGACTTAGCCATTCAGATTGCTCCATTCTCATCAAAGGGTCATATTCTGAAAATATGTCTATTTTCTTCCAAACTGAGTAAGAGAGATGGTCCAACCTACATCAGGTTGAGGGAGGCTCATGGGCAAACACAAGGTAACAGAAATTATGTTGTTTCTATCTCTAGTGCATGAAGTTGTTAGACAAAGAAAGTTTATCCACAACTCAATACAATGAATTCAGTGTATACAACAACAGATGAAACAAACCCCGGACTTGCAGCAAAAAGCTTTTGCAGGCTGCCCCTTGGGACTTCAGGTCAAGAGTTCCCAGTCTCTCTTCCTTTTGCTGCCACTGTGGTACAATTCCTGTGAGAGCACAGGACTGGAACTACTGCTGGAGTGATGTACCAAGAGAGAGGCTTGCCTTCCTAGAGCCTGTAATTCTGTGCTATAATCACACACAAATATCCTCCAGAGATTTTTAACAAACTGGGAAGGCACAGGAGCCATGGAGCCATTTAGCAGAAACTGCTGTGTTTGATATGGCTGTGGGGTTATTGCAGTACAGTGAGGTTTCAGGTTTTATTTTCTATCAAAGTGTGTTTTACATGCCTTTAAAGACTCTAAAGCAAACAAATGGAGCAGTGCTTGAGTAGCCTAATGTAGTTGCTGTTATGCCAGTTATTTAGAGATATTCTCATATTTAACAATGCATTTCAGTGTTGAACAAGGAAGCACATTCTAGCACTGTAGCATCGATACATAGTTTCAATATATAACTATTAATTCAAATGAACCAAGTGCATGTGCTATGGCAAATTAAATTTTACATAAATTATCAAGTGGAAGTAATTATTGGGCCCTTTTGAGGGAAAACTTTCTACAGCAGGCTATGATGACAAGCTGTAGAAAAGTAGATGTTTGACTATCAGACATCATATCATTTTCTGGCTTTTGGACCTGCACATCTTCATGCTTGGTGAGTAGAACCTGGGCTGGAGCATGGGTTTTAGCCCCAGACCTCCCACATTTTAGGAGACCACTGTGAGAGCTAGATTTTTGGCTATTTGGGGGAGGACCTTTGTCTGTAGTTCTGAGAAGAAGTTTCATCCTTGGGCAGAAAACACTTTCCCAATCACTGTTTCATTGAGTCTGGCACACACTCTACAAAGCTGTATTTTGGGTAAGTCAGCACTTTCCAAGTAAAATCCACCCTGTCAGAAAACTGGCTACTAGCTTTCACCCTGAGCTAGCTGCACAAATCTCTTGAAAGGAAAAAACCTAGCTGAATAGAATGTTCCAGCTGTGGGAGCTAAAGTCTGGCAGGTGACATAACTGGCCTTTTCCATTCCTTCCCACAGATCCATCTGACCAAGTGCTGTGTCTTTCCTGTGCTTTCCCAGCCAGCAGCCTGATCTCTGCTTCATATGGGGGGATTGAGAATAAAGACCCATGACAAGACCAATGCTTGCCTAAAGGCAGGGCACACGAGGGTGTGCTGAGAGTGGTGAAAAGGAGGATAATCCTGCACAAAACAAATTAGGCAAGAACTTAATATGAGATCATGCTGTTGTTAAAGCAAAGATTTCTGTAGAGTACCAAGTATTACAAGAGAGATCAGGATCTTACCAATCTGTAGCATAAAGCCCCTGTTGTTCTCCAATATAGATGTTTCACTTTTGTTTCATTTTGTTGGTGTTTTTTAGTAACTAAAATAAAATAAAATACAAAAGCTGTGTATTTTTATGTATAACTCAATACAAATGTTACAAAAGTCAATGCAAAAAATCATTAGAAGGACAATTGCATGTGAACAACTGAAAGTTTTAAATAGAGTTTAAAGTTAGGAAATGCCTTTAGGAAAGGCATTTATGGAAGAAAGAGGGGAGGAAATACTTAAACTTATGAATAGTTAAGCAGTGCTATCAGAGGGTGTAACTGCTTTTGCACACCAAGAAATATCAGAAACATGACAGAGCTGAGCAACCTGCTTCATATATGTGAAAATCAGGCAAAACGAGAATATATATAAAATCTGGGAGCAACAGGTCTTGCTATTTTTGGTTGGTTGGGGGTGGGCGGTTTGTTGGTTTGTTTTTCTCTGCAGATGATGACGAAGAAAGATGATGACAGCACTTTCAGTAGCAGATGGTTTGTTCTGTCCCAAAGGGTTAACTACAGTTCAGCTCTGGGGGTGGAAAGTATGTCGCAGCAGTGGGACTGAAGAAGACAGGGAAAAGGCCTGAGTTGCAGGAAAGTGGTGTTGTGCAATTTTCCTTCTTTCTTCTCTCCCCTCCCTTCAAAAGGAGGATTAAACACCCACCACAAAAAAAAAAAATCCTGTAATCTGAACAATAATTTTTTAAATTTGAAGACTCTTCATATACAACCTAAAGATTGGGTTGAATTAGGCTACAGTCCACAAGCTACTCTACCTCATTCTGAGTGGTATGAAAGATGAGGATCAGTAGTCAATGTTACCTTGTAATAAATTATTCTGATCAAGATCAGCCTGATAACAATGTATATATATTCATTTTTTGTATAATCCATCTTGAAAACCACTTGCCTAATCAGTTAAGATGAGAAATGCAATGTGTTTATATTATTCTACTGCCTTCATTCATAAATATATTTCCTTGATCCGGGTGGAAAGTTCAACTGACAACACATTTCCAACAGAAATGACATATTCTCCTCATGTCATAAGGCCTCTTTACTTTCATCAGAGAAGAACACTAAATACTGTATTTTTAACTATGAGTGAGAGAAATATTTATGTTGTAGATAAGTGTGAATTTTCATGGAATCTAACAGCAAGAATATTTCATCAGAATGACCCTGCTGTGCACATTCAGGGAACATATAATGGGATACCACACAAATGAGTGGAAAAAAGTAATCACAGCACTTTGAAAGGGAAATAATACCATTTTATTACCCATTTGGGCAGCATGAAGCAACACAGTTTCTAGTCTCTTTAGTGTTGCTAACAAATTTCACTTAGTTTAATAAAAATATAATTATTTTACTTAAACTCAACTCTAAGTTGTTATTAGAACTGGGCAGAAAAAGGAAATTCCATTTCATGTAGTACTTTGCTATTTCAAATTTGATTACTCTGATTTGGCAATGATAACAAAATAAATGTGAACTTTCTCCATGAGAGGAATGGAGGGTTGGCCAAAAATGCTGAAGCTATTGTTGGACCCACCTGGTTGAATGTTGAGGATCCAAAGCAGAAGGCAGTAGAAAAGATTAAGTTCTTCTCCTGTAACCATCTTTGTTTTTCCGACACAAGCTTAGCCTTTAGTGTATGTATAAGCACCACTGACTTTACTGGGATTAAGCCCATGTTTAAGTAGAATCCAAGAGAGTTCATCAACCCTCTCCTGTGAGTTAGGCAGCTGATGGCTGGCAGCCAACACAGCTGTACTGGTGGTGTTCCCCAAGTATGCACAAGGATGTGCTAGGCCTGCCAACCACAGAAACCACGGGTTCCTCCTGCTTGAAAAGGTTCAGCTGGAGTTTGCAAACTCCACCTCACCATTGCACACTCCTACAAAGCAGGACTGATGCACTGGTACTGTGCACTAAACAGGGGAGCTACTTCTCAATGTGGAAGCTTGCACATAACCTGGTTATAGGTGATGAAGATTGCTTAGGAGGGAGATGAGAGTTTTTGATGTCCCATCACTGTATTTCTTGGCATTTTAAGACCAATCAATTGCATGGTTATGTTAGAAAGAGGAAAGAAGAGATTAGAATGACATTTTCCCATCTCTATCAACACTGAGCAATGTACCCCTTGAATCTGCTTACTCGGAGCTGACTGGAGGCCTGGGAACTAAAGCCTTCACTGGAAGCTCACCAGCCTCACTACCATCTTGGCTGAGTGAAACTTATTTTTATTAGCAACTAACCTATTGAGTAATCTAACATAGTCAGCTGGAGGATCTTTCAAAAACAAAGAAAAACATTCAAAAAGGTAACAAAATCTCCTTTTTATATAAATTATGAACAGAAAGAGATTTGATTCATCTTTAGGCTGAGGCATAATACCCCTAGTCTTGCATAGTGGCTACTTCTTTATCTAAGTTTATTAAGGTGACCAAGAAGCAAACGTGGTTTTGCTTACACAGGACAATCAAAGCCACAATATACTTCAGGTCATGAAAATTCTGTGTTTACAACTATAATGGTCAGGAATTTACTTTGATTTCATGTTAGAATGTGATATAATTTAAAAACTGTCAAAAGCATGTGAGAATGTAATTCCCATAAGAGAATGGGGGGAAAAGGCTAAATACTAAATAAAAATTAAATGCACATAAATTCTTGTCAGTCTTTGTGAATTACAAGGCATTAGGAGCCTCTCAAATGTTGGAAAAATATTTCCTATCTTTAACTTCCTTAAATATGAAAGAACAAGGTATTTAGCAGACCAATTAAAAGAACAGTTTGGATTAACTATATCTATTCACAGATTTCTGCTGACAAATATTGTTGTCCAAAACTATAGAAAAACAAAACAGAGGATTTTAACAAGACAATATACTGTATTTTCTATTTCTTGTACCCCATTTTTGTATTATTATTATTTGCATTTGAAAAATTGTTTCTCAAAATCCTGATTTTTTTTAAATTTCAGAGTGTAAACTAAGGAATCAGATTTACATGGCAAATTTTATGTTTGCTGCTGGAATTATTTTAGATGAAAATCAGGAGTTGGTGTTGAATTATATTATTGATGAAAAGTGCAAGAGAAACTGTGAACTTTTGCTTGATAAAACATGTCCACATTGAATGGTATTGGGAGTGTTGATCAAACCAGAGGACATCTGGACAATGGATTAGGAGAAAAGTGGTGTGACTTACCCCTTCTCCTGACCATGGCTCA
This sequence comes from Zonotrichia albicollis, assembly GCF_047830755.1. Classification (NCBI taxonomy): domain Eukaryota; kingdom Metazoa; phylum Chordata; class Aves; order Passeriformes; family Passerellidae; genus Zonotrichia; species Zonotrichia albicollis. Next base: position 48,900,273 of record NC_133822.1, read on the forward strand.
TTCCCCCAGCTGAGCTGTCTTCTGGCCTTGCACTGCAGCCTGGAGGACTTGGGAGGTGGTGGCCTATCCTGCATTCCAGGAGACGTAGTCTCCGAAATAGAGAAGGTGAAATCACACAGCTTCCCTGGCATAAATATATACATAAATAGTGTTACATAGCTTTTTTGTTTTCCTTTTAGAAATGTTATCTTGTAAATTGGGTGATTGGGTCAATACAAAGCTCTGACCAGTTCAGTGTTGTCCCTGCTTTCTTGGGCATATGCCTCATGCAAACTTAGAGTGTATTAAGTTTTACTCCCAAAGAATTTATATTTAATCAAAGATTCCTATGCAGGCAGTCTATAAACTCTCAGTGTAGTGGCACCTTACATGCATGGCTTCTGATCTAATCTGTTTCCCAAAAGAACCTACAGTTTTTTAATTGCCAGAGTTGTGAAAGCCCAGTTTCCAATCACTGTACTCTTACAGCTGACTAAATGTTCCAATAAGTTACATGAAAAAAAAGCTCATACTTTATTACTCACTGGGGAATTCATATTGACTATCCTCAGTCACAATACAATGATTTTTTTTTTCCTACATCTGGCAACATATTCTGGTATCTTTTGAAATCTTTATCTTAATATAAGATTAGGTTAGAACTAGTGTGAACACCCTAGGGAAGGAAATGAAGAAGACTAAATGAACCTGGGAACAATGCCTCCCTTATGAAATCAGTTAAGGATAGGCAAATTTTATATTTCCATTAGCATGTTAGAATTTTGTGGTGGAGTAATTTGAATCCCATATTCTAATTTTCTTCTTCACCTTGTAAAATATTCAGTTGCCATGCCATTTTACCAGAGCTTTTTGAAAGGAAAAGCCAGAGATACCTAACTTGAAAATACGCAGCCTGCCTTTGTCAAAAGGGCCAGTGATTTGTATTACTGGGAACTCCTGTGTAGCAGAGGTCAAAAGTGAATTAAAGCCTGAGAGTGTAGCTTTATTTAGTACTGAGACATCAGGTGCGAATACTTGTCTGGCTGAAAGAAGCCTCATTTGTGGCTAGGTTTGCTGACCATAAATCTGAAGTAAGGAAAGGTGGAGGCCTGAGCTGGCACCCCAAAATAATTATGCTTGTAAAAGCCCCAAATATTCTGTGTGACCTGAGATGTTGACACCTGTCTGACTGAAACCAGTCACCCTCTCTGACTGCTTTTGACATGGACAACTGCATGCAGAATAGGAAGCCAAATCTCTGAGGAGCAATTTATTCTGCTGTCTACAGTTGTATGTGCTTCAAAGCTTCGATTAGCGCCTTTTCTCCGTGATGGTGATGTCATTAAAACCAAAATGTTTTGTAAAACTTATTGGTATTCTCTGAAAATTTTATGATTGAGCTTCTTGGGTTCAGGGGAGAGAGAAAAGCATCTACCTGAAAGAAGGGAAGCTTAAAGTTAACTTCTTCATTGACTGGTTCCTTGCTGAGCATCAAGTTTGGCTCTTTTTTGGCTTAAGGCAAGTAACCAATCTTTGGGTTATGGATAATATTCCAGCTTGTCTCCTGGGTTAGATTTCTTTCCTTCCTCCTAATTTAAAAGAAGGTAGTGGTTTTGTTCCTGTCAGAATAAGATTTGAAACCTCAGTGTGTTTCATGAGATGGAATTACTCTTTTTCAGCCAGCCCTTTTGTTTTTACTATGCTCAGGGGTAGTTATTGAGGTATTGTTTAATAGGTTTCTGGTAAACCCCCAGGAAAGTTTAGCAGGGAGGAGATAAAAGTAGCAGCAGAGACAGCAATGCTTTCCTTGTTTTAATATCTTGTTCAGAGCTAAAAGATTGAGATTGCAGTTATGATGTTTATTCTGGTCATAGAAAATAGAGAAAAATATATACTTAAGCAGACCAGGAAAACAAAAGATATATATTTATTTAATAATGTAAATAAAGGGATACAATAATATAATATTTTGAGGTTTTTCTGTGCCAGTGCATGGTCAGCAGGGCTGGCTGAAAAAAATTTGGTACTAATTTACAGGCCAAATAAATTGAAGAGGCCTAGAATAAAGGTGAAGGGTTCACTGAAGACCTGTCTGAACCAAGAGTTCAACTTGCCAAACCCCAGTGACTTGAAGATCACCACTGTGCTTAAGGAGAGGCCCAAGGGAGTTGATATCTGTCTACAAAGTAGTTCTGCAAATACCACAGATCTGTCCTGTGGTCAGTGACTGAGTTTGTCACACTATATACAGGCAACAGCTCACCACAAATAAGCATCCAACATGGTACATCCCTTTAAAATGACTGCATGGAACAATGTTTTACTCTGTTGCTCATTTCACTGAGTAGCAGATCTTTATGGTTTGTGATAGGGATGCTGCTGCATGTCCTGTTTCCATCAACAGTCATTAATCCAAGGGTGCGTACTACCAGCCAAGACCGGGGTTACACACAGTCTATTTGTCCATATTACCTGGAAAAAAATAGGCCTCACTGGCAGAAGAATTATTTAGGAAGAATTTAAAATCTTTTAAATGATGTTTGATCTAGTTGCCTTCATTTTATGTGAACAAACATTGGGCATAAATGGAAAGGAACACTAAGTAGGACTACAGTCATAAAATAGATGCTGTTGGGAGCTTCTTCCCTAAAACAGCATTGCCAGTTAGACACTGTGCAGTATTTCCAGCCTACAACAGATGTGTCACAGACATGCTGCTGTTGCTTGTTTTACCAGCATCTTTTCTGAAACTATCAAAATTCTCTCTCTCCCCCATTCCAATCCTTGAAGTAATGAACTGGTCCTGTTTTACTTAAATATTTTGCATTATCTTCACTAAATGAGACAGAAGCTGCAAATAGCAGTAGCACCATTCAGTCATGGGGCAGTTAAGATGAATAAGATGGTAACATTTTCATTTTAAAAAGTAAAAAATTCTTTTTTTGCTTGGTGACCCTTTTAAAAAATCTTTACTAGCTATATTAAATACATTTTCTTTAACTAGATTTTTCCCAGTTGAGTCACATAGGCTGTTAGAAAAGCATTTGCTTTATCTGATTGAATTTTTAAATATTAAAAAGTTAAGTTATATGTTTATATATAGATAAAACTGTGAATCTCAGCATGCATTGTTTATGTTTCATTGCAAACTGGATTCTTTTAGCTAAACAGTCTATACACACTGAAATATAATTCCTTCAAAAATTTGTGCATCATCCTAAATAATTACAGAGAAAAGCCATTTATGCCTTTGGTATCTTTCCCGCAAATGGGAAAAGTAGAAAATATAAATTCAGCCTCAAAGAATTTAATTTCTATTATTGTCTCTTTAGAGAGATATTTTTTGTAAAATTGAGGTCTGAGCAAGATTTCTTTCTGTGGATGAAAAGCATTGTTAAAGTGCAATAATTATTAATTACATGATAACCAGGATTTTTTATGTTTCTTGGAGATTTATGTGTGTGTGTATATATCTTTAGGTGGAAGAGAAGATTTTATCCCTAAATTTTTTGTCTATCTTGTTTGAAAATACCTAAATATCTGCAATCTGGAGTGTATATCTATTGTCTAAATTGTTCACCTACTCTCCCACCATAGGTGAAAAAAGGGCAGAATCTCCTGAAGGCAGCTTATTCCAGCTCAGAGACATCTGCTTTAGGATGGGATGAATTACTTTTTGGAAACATTTCTCCACTGATCAAGTAAGGAGTCTGTGTGATGGTCTCAAAATCAACACTCCAACATTTCAATATCTAAAATGAGGAGACCTGAGTCTTATTCACAGACAATGTGCTACAATATGCCTGCGATAGGCTTTGTACTGCCAAACACCAAATATTGGCCTCCCACATCTGACAAAATCCCTGGAAGGCTGCCAGTCCGAGGTGCCATTCCTTTATTCTGCAGTGATCACTTAGAACAGGTTGGAGGAGCTACCTAATTCCATAAACCCACACAGGCAACATTTTCTGGAAACAATCTTCCTGGAAAGATTGTGAAATCTCCATAGAATCATAGAATTGCAGAAGATTTTGTGTTAGAATAGGCCTTAAAGATCATCAAGTTCCAATCCCCTCCCTGATAAGGGCAGGGACACCTAGCCTGTGTTTCTCAAAGTCCCATCCAACCTAGCCTTCTATTCCTGGGAGTTTTCAAGACAAAAGCAACAGTAGTGCTGAAATAGATGGTCATTCCCTGCAGAGAACTTTCAACCTATATTTCTGCATTGAGTTGGGTTCTTATTTTTCCCACTAGTGACAAAACAAGTCCAGATATTGAGCTTTGACACAGGCATTGATGATTAGGTGAGATGAATGCCAACTCTGGTCTGGGGCTGCTTTTCTAAAAAGGGGAGGGGTTGAAATTTCTCCTTTTACTTTTCATTATAATTTAAACCTCTCACCACATACTGCTTTCTTTAATTTAATTTGTTTCCCAATAAATTAAAGTTCTCATTGGAAGCAGGAACATTTCAGACAAATCGTTTTTTCCCACCAACACTTTTTTTAGTAAGTAAAACACTGAATGTGATCTTGCTGTATAGTAGTTAGGGTTTGGGATTTGCTCTTGGGTAATGAAAGCATCCAGAAGAGGAGATGAGACTGATAACTTTTAAGGAATAGTATGGCAGTAAAACTGTAGTCTGCAGTAGAGGAGAGCATCAATGACAGTGAAGACACTGGTCACAGCAGTAGTGTTGTTACTATTATTGGAGCATTGCACACTAGCTACGTAAGAGACCCATCAGTGTCTGATCTTTGAAGATATCATCAGTCTAACATTTCAAGAGCATGTAATTATTTGTGGGAGATGTTATGCTGGTTTTTTGATTTCTGAGTTTAGACAGCTTCTGTACCCCTAACTCCTTTCCTCCACTGAAGTTCAGCATAAATCTTATTTTAGAAACGTTGCTGTCAGCCACAGTATTACCTGAACTCTTTCCATGTAATTTAGAGTGCAACAGTGAAATCTACGACAGACCTCATGGATGTTCTGTCTCTTCTCCTTTTTCTGTTCCATTAAACTCTCTTTGCTATGAAATGTTCTTTAGGAAAAGAATGAAAGAAGTTCTGGTTATGATAAAATGTACTCTATCAAATAAATGGGGCTGGCAAAATTTCTAAAGTGTGGTTAGACTCTAGATTAATTTAATCTCCTCTGAAACTTTATTCCATATTTTCTTTCTGCAAACACACATGAAGAACTAGATTTTCATCTGTTTTAAGTCAATATAACATCACTGACATCAGCTCTCTGTTTCCCAGGATAATCTGGGTGTTACAGCACCCTGGCATGAAGAAACCTAGACAGTGTGATAGTTTCCAGCCCTGAGCTGGTTCACACAGGACAAACTTGAGCCTCCCTGCACTGGACTGGCCTACAGATCGGCATTTCTTCATGTGCTGAACCATGTGAACAAGAGAGACTGGTGAGTGTTGAATCAGCCCAAGTTGTTGCTGTGCCCAAGTTACCAAAACTTTACAGGCATGGATGTGCTAAAAACGGTGGAGGCACTGAAGAAGCAACCCAGCAGAGTCCAGCAAGGCTGGCAGAAGTTGGAAGTGTGAGCAGAACATGCTTGTTTTCCAGAAGTGGGAAGTCTTTACAAGGGTTGGATCAGTGAGAGAGGCTCAACACTTAGCTGTGGTCCTTGGCTGCCAAAACCCTGCCAAGTGGTAGATTTGCTTCAGTGAAAAAAACCCAAAAGTGTCTTTTCACAAGGGCACTGTGTATTTCAAAGCCTATCTACCCCTCTAGACTGTCCATGCAATCTATTCATATATAGTGGAGAGTGATCTGTTGGTCTGTAAGAGTTAGAGATCCAGTCCAAAGGATTTGGCTAAAGTTATGTTCACCTTCTTCTCTAATATTTGAGTTGATGTCATCTTTTCTTCATAAGTAGAAGCTAGATGTTTAACATCCTTGAGAAAATACTTTTCAGTTTCTTACTGTGAGATTTTCAGAAGAGAACACATATTTAAAGAATCGGTTGCCAAAAACATCGGCGTCTTGTGCTCATTTGGCTCCTCAAGGATGTCCAGTTTAGCCTGTAGGTGAGTAAGAATCTTCTACAGGTGCTGACACCCTCAAGTGACTGTTTTACAGCAACCTAGACAGCACTATGCCTTTTTTTAGTCAAGTGAAGCTGCTCACTGAATCTCTGTTTGACTTGCGGGGTTATAGCTTCTGCAAGCAATGGTCAAAGAAGGCAATCCACCAGAGTCCAGTAACTCTTGCACAGCACTGGCAGCCATGTCATATTAGCTGTGTTTGGAAAGGCCAAGGTATTTAGGAAGAACCACAAATAGACCATGAATAGTGAACAACATAGGCAAACTCAAGAATGTGACCATGAATACTGAATGCTGCCTCTTAAATTTGAGTGTAGGGAAAAAACCCCACATTATTTATGAAAACAACAAGTAGCGTCAAAACTAAAGGTCTCTGACCTTTGTTTTCCTTTCTTCTTCTTGAATTTTTCTGGAAAGCACACTAATCAATCCTACTATACAGTCCTTCAACTTCCTGGAGGTATCCTTCTCATAGTCCTCCATAAACATAACCACTGTCCATCAAAATCCTGCAGCTCACTGTTCCTGAAGTGGGACCCAGACTCTCTGGAAAGAAAATACTAACAGGCTAAAATGGATTCTGTGCATCCAAAAGAAGGATCCATAGCTAACACTCAGCAAACACAAAAATTGCATGTCTTTAATTTGAGAAAAAAATCATATTTGCTTCCAATTTTATACTACTTTTGATATGCTAGCAAGTACTTGAACAAATGTAACCTTTTACATTTAAAAATTGCAACCCAAAGGGAAGCAGCAATAATTTAGCACACAAAAACCATAGGGCTATTTCTCATTGTGTTGCCAGAGAAGCCTTCCCATGTCCTCAGAAGAAATGAAAACAGATGAAGTCCTGCATAGTCCATTCTCTAATAGGAAGTAAATCATATCTTCCCCATCTGTTATCTGCATGACTGATCTGCTCTGCTCCTATCAGAGGGATGATCAGGATCAATGATTTGAGGTTTTGCCTTTTTAGGAGTTATACTTCTCACCTTGTTATATTCTTTGTTAATTTTACAGCCCTTTGATGCTATGAAGGAGCTCCTACTATTCTGTCAATAGTACAAGGTCACTCTACCAGTGTAAGATAATACATCCCCAGCTTGTGTTCTTCAGGCATTTGAGTAGATTAATTTTGTTCTAGTAAAATGTAGTGATCCATCTTTCCTTCCTTCTTTTCTGTGGATAGTCAGGCCAATGCTAATATCAAAAGTAACTTCATGTTGTGGTAATATATTACATTTAAAAACCTCAGATAATGTAAGGATCTGAATGTAAAATGTTATAATACTTCTGGGAAAGTATTTCTTCCTCCTTTTAAGAACTATACAAATGTCGGATGATGGAAGCCACTTAAAATTTTGATCTACTTGCCAGCTTGCCAATATGCAGCAAGAGAGAGTGTACTAACAGGTTGACAGGCATTCATACTTGGAAGCCATGGAGAAAAAAAACTCAGGGATAAAATTGAAGGTCTATAGATCACCTGAAGTTTTCCAAATTATTTTAAACGCTAGAAAATGCAGCCTGAAACACTTCTGAAATGTAAAAGTCTTTCTCAAATTGAAAGAGCTAGCCATTTATGGTGAAAGCTTTGGATGTATTAAGTATATTTAGTCTCACATATTTTAGAGACAGAAATTGCCAGAATAAGTCTTATGTTCTTACATAAGTGAAGCTCATACACTAATAAAATCTCATTTTTTTTGCTCCTACTTTTCTGAAAGGTTTATAGGACAGAATAATATTTAATCATAGTAAGGTACCAATTACAGAAAACCTTCACAGGCTTTTATAATGAAGTAGTAAATAGTGAAATCTGCTCATTTATAGAAATTCAGAAAAGAATGAGCTTACATAAAATACATGCAGGAAATCTGGGAGGTAACTAAAGACTGGATACAACCATACTTTTTCCTTGTATTTTTCATGGATGAAGACCAAGGGAATTACCAGCAGGGCAAGCTCACAATGATGAACATCAGCCATCATTTAAATAAATGCTGAAATATTTGTGATGCATGTCTAAGAGAAGAATATACAGGGGTAAAAATTCATAGGTGGCATTGCCCTGATGATTTTACAGTCACCTGAGAAATTGCAAATGATAACATGGATCAAACACACAAGAGTTTAAAGGGTAAAAATCTGCCACTTTCTGCTCTGTATAAAAGCTTGCTAAATATTTCAGGGTGAACTGTCAGAAAGAGACTAAATTTGCCATGGAATATCTCAGGGACTAAAGATTGGAAAGCATGTTTCTGGTGGATCACTTGAAAAAATCAATCTCTGAGAATGGCAGAAGCATCTATTCCTACTCAAATATGTGTCACAAAAATACATGTCATTAAATGATACACATAGAGGCAGCAATTTGGACAGTTGGTAAGAAAATTACACCTTGTATGTGAAAGCTGCACAGGTAAAAAAGAAAGTGGGAGCAACTGCCACAGCATAATGAGTTTAATTTAATTTATTAGGTTAATACACACAACTAATTTCTGCTTTTATTGGGAAAAAAAAGATGTGTATCCATGTCAAGGTAAAGAATTATATGGACTTTTGGTTTTGAATCAAAACATCATGTAAGGGTTAAAATGCTTTTTTCTTCCAAGTGATTAAAAACCCCTCAGAATCTTAATTTGAGTTTTAACTTTTGGATGTCAAATGCATTTTTAATTAGGATATTCTTTCTATTATGATTAGTATTCTTAGCAGATGCTTTTGCTCAAAAATCAAAACCATTGGAAACCAATATGTTTCTTAAACTAGTTGTGTTTTTTCTCAGTTCTTTCAGAGAATTTTGATCTAATTGGCATGTGTAATAAAGGGATTTCCTGTTCTAAATATACTGATTTCCTCAACTGTTGTGACTATGTGTAACATATGTCTCCAAACCAAGTATCCTCAATTACCAGTGCTCCAGAGTTTAACTTGTGAAAGCTCAAAGATCTTATACAGTTTCAACCGTTTCAAAATTTAATTCTAAAGTTCTGAGTTCAGTGGAATTTCAGGGCATTTATGACCTTTCATGACATGCTCAATATGTCGCAGGATCAGGCCCTTAAGTAATGCCACAAGGAAGTATTCAGAATATGAATTTCTGGATTTTGTCATTTGGGATGTCATAGAATTGGCTCAACAATCACAAAAACATTCAGAACATCTGGAAGACATCACATTTCATACTGATGGTACCTACTAGATTTAGGCAGAAAAGCCCCAGCATAACTTTTTTTTTTAATGCTAACCCTTTTTGAAAGAAGTTATACACACATAGCTAAGTTCTTAAAAATGTAGAAAATCTCACCAGATCTGAATAAAGATTTAACAGGAGGATTTAGAACAGACTATCATGACAGCCTTGGGCATGTCATAAATTGGCCAGATTTGATATAGCAGAACAGATAGAAGGCAAAAGAACCAAGATTTGCAGAAGAACTGGAGTTTTAACAAGAAGTATGAAGTGGAATATGAAATATTACATCCATATGCTAGAAAAACCACATGTCGAACAGAAGGAATGGTAGGCTATCAAAGCAGTGACTTAAAATTTGTTGAGTTTGGCAAAGCAAGTCATAATCAGTACAATAAACAGAACGCTCAAATACTTAAATAACCTTGAAGAAATGTTGTAACTGCAAACAATATTTCCCTCTTGATTAAAAAAAAAAAGCAGCACCAATTCTGTTAAGCAGTATTATATTTTAGGTTTTTCAAAATTTGAGGGTATGCAGCATTACTACATTTTGTTTTTATAGTAAGTACAACTCTCTTGTGAAAACACTACCACTTATTGAATATTGCTTGAAAAATATCTACACCTTCATGTGCAGTAAGGAAAAACAAGTACAGTATATACAGCAGCAAACTGCAGGTGACTGGAAGGATCATGGGTTCTACCTTACAGTATTTTTTCATTAAAAATCTCACACGTTATTCATGGATTTGCCTCAGTCAGTGCAACACAGGAAGCTTTATCCATTCTTTTAGAACTCCTGAGGACACCACAGCATCTCCAAAATTGTTTTCTTTCAGCTATTGCAGTGTGCCACACTAACCAAGATGCTACCTGCAGCGAGCAGTTTAAATTGATCCTCTTCTTTTTGCTGTAATGTAAACTAAAGCTAACATAGTTCATAGATTTCAGCAGATGTTACAAAACAACAGAAATTACTTTAAAAGTCTCTACAATGGGTGATCATTTACACTAACTGCATATGACTCTAATAATTATTACTGGTATTTACAAGCAGGTATTACCTGAGCCATAGGATGGTAGCCCTGCAAGTTACAGCATACAGGATGTATCTTTCATCTCTGAAGCTAACAACTCATTAAGAATATTTCTTGTTTCCTTTTGAGGAGTCTAATGCTCAGGTTTACAGCAATTTATGTTTGCTGAATTTTATGTTTGTTTCAGCCACCTTTCTATATGCAAAAATAAAAAATCACACAAATCAGCCACATACCTGTAAACACAAAATGTCCAAAACCAGATTTTCAGTAATCATTCCAAGTAAACTACAGCGATAGCCTGAAATATAAAAAGGGAAATGTTGATGGCACTGTAAGATTTCTTCCACTATTACAGAGAAAAAAGGCATTGGGTCTTAACTCCAAAGATCCAAAATAACTCTGTTCTACCTTGTCAGACAACAGGGTGTACCAAACAAGAAAGTGCTGATTGTGATCCAGCCATTGTTTTCAGACAGAATATACATAAACACAATTATGAATGATTTTATTTGGAATGCCCAGAATACATGGATTTCCTCGTTCACATTGAAGAGGTATGTCCCTCCGGGAAAGGGCATGTGATCTTGCTGTAGGATCCTCACAACAATCCTGATTCATGTCTGAACATTAGGGTTCATGGTAGACTGAAGGCAAAGTGCCTGAAACACATTTGATGGGATTTATAAGAAACTTTGGCATTAAAAAAATATAATTTCTGTTTGTCAGACACTGTTTCAAGGCATTTTATTCTGAAGTAGTCCCATCACACACAGCAACCTTCTGCAGCATGGGAGAACTCCTATGCACTTGTGTGCTTGTTCTTATGGGCAGGTTATCAGCAAGTGAAGCAGCAGAGTTATCCCCGTGTTTACACCATATTTGAAAGGAGAAGGGACTGGATTCTCAAGACAAGAGAATTTAAGTGCAAGAACAGGGCTCCATGGAAGTGTTAGTCACTCAGTTGTGTTCTGCAGGACCAGCTGTACTTACAGGGAGAGTGGGAATGTCGGAGGTTGCTTGCAGCTCCCTCTGCTTGAACTGAACAGTGCATAACTCCAACGCCTTTTGCGATGGCTGCCCTGGTCACATAGAATTAAAGGGTGCAATTAAAGGGTGACATTATTCAGCAATTTCCCACTACAGTAGTCATGCAATCCTTTCAGCAAATCTAGGTATTTTACTCTTCTGTTTTCCCATGAAATTACAGAAGGAAACTGCAGTGGCATCCTGGGCTAGGCTTTCATCTCTATTTCCAAGTCCCATGGGTGCATCAGCAAAAGCTCTGCCCTGCCCATTACTCAGAGGGCATCTCTCCTGAGGAAAAGGCTGAAAAAGAGGACATGGCTCCATTTAAATAAAGAAATTAGGAAGAAAGTCAAGAGGTAGAAGAAAGTTTAATCTCTAAGGCTAGAGCATTTCAAATGAGATTAAAGTTTCAGTTCGGTAACTGGAGCACAGATTTTTCTTTTTAAATTAAAATTGACAAGTGCGTAATTAATGCATTGTAAATATTAAAAATAATAAGTTTTGCTGTAATCTTACATTCAAGATTGTTTTGATCCCAGTCTGGGGATATTTACAAGTGATGCCTGTTTACTAGGGGTGATTTCCAATGGATGCAAAGCACCCATCAATGTCTGTAAAGCAATTTTCTCAGCCTCTTTGGGTATTTTTTTTTCCTTTTTACGGCAGTATAATAATCTTGGCTTACTTCAGCTATCATTAACCATAGTACCATTGCTAGCAGAGGGCAATTAAGAATTCCTTAAGGGAAAAAAGGAACTTCTTCAATCCTATTGCTTACTACAATTTATATTACCAGAAAGTTTAAGCCTGTAAATCTAGTTTAAAACATATTAAATTGGTTTAGCGGGGGTTGTACATCCCAAAAGTTGGATCATTTTTTTTATCCATTCTGCCCTGAAAATCTCCTGTGTTTCTTGATCCCCTGACCATGGGCCAAATCACGGCACAACTTGGAGCAGGCAGTGAAGGCAGAAGCTCATTTCTGCCTCCTGCTTCATTGTGGAATGGCCCATTTTTGGGACCCAAAGGAGCTAATGGCACTGATGGCACAACAAATAAATTTTATGGTACCCAGTATCTTCTCCACTGATGTGCTGGGAAATTTTCTCCATCACTTTATCACTTTTTATCAGTTCAAGGAACACTGACTCAAAAGTCAAAAATCATTCAATCAAAATCAAAATGTCTGATTAATTTTTGCTGGGTTGTAAAGACCCACAAAATACATATGGTTATTCATCTGCAAGTCTGAGCCAGGCAACAAAGCCAAAGACTAAAGGAACATTAAGCATGGTGAGCTGCTATGGAAAGCTCTTCCTCAATTTATCCATTCTGGGGTCACTTATGCTTTCTGTAGGGCTTTAAATGCTAAGTCTGTAGCTGGCCTTCAGCCAGGCCCATTGCTGGCGCCAGAGAGACTCATCATTTTATCAGTCTTGCCTCTGTTTCACGAACATTTAATGGTTTGTGGGATATTCTTAGAACACAGAAATGATAGATCTTTCTGGCATTCAAATCAATTCATTAATTTGATTCATTTGTTTTCCCTAATAGCACAAGACGTTTTAGCTGAGTATTTATTTGGAAGGACTTGGTACATAGAGAAATGTGAGGAAAAACAAATGTTTTTGTTCCATTCAGATTAGCTGGCTGTAGTGCACATGGAGAATACACAGCCCTTGTAGATGCAAAAGAAAAGCCAGTATAAATGTTTACTTTACAGTATTCAATAAGAACTGCTAGAGGCATAACTTGTTCCTGGGGAAAACTGCTTGAGCTCTGTTTTCAGTGTTAGCCACACATCTTTCTGTGTTTCAGGCTGGGTGTCTTCCTTTGACAATAATCTCTAAGAACAGGGTACCACTCCAGCACATGCAGAATATAGGCAGAGCAAATGTACTCATGCATGTTCACTCTTAAGAAAGGATAGGAGTATTATTTCCACCTTTTTTGAGAGAATGAAGGCTTAGCAGGGTGTATGCAGATGGCCCCCATGCCCGACTTACCATATACCTTACCTTACAGTAACATGGATTTTGCATTAAAGAAAACAAAGAGTAACTCAAACTTTCCACTCTCCAGGGCATCACATTTGGATCCTTGTGCAAGTGGGGAGTGGGAGATGAGAGAGGTAACACACCAAGGCAAGACAATCTAGGCCCTTATAACTCCTGTAGTCCAATCCTTCTAATTAGCTGGGGATGTTTCTCTCCATTGGCTCCATAGACAAGCACTGACTCATGGTGTTGATGAGAAGCCAGGTTTACAAATTTGGTGCTGTTCTGAAAGAAGCCACCCCAGGAGCTTTGAAAACTAAAGGACGACTCATTAAGGTGGCTGACTGCTGCAGAGGCAGCGTGGAAAATTGCCCAGTATCATGTTGTTGAGCCAGTGACCTGGCAGAAAACTGTGCTGTGATCTCCTCAATCTGGCTGCATAGTTCTCCCAACAAGAACCAGCACAGAGCCGAATGACAGACACTGCACAGCCTGTGGTCATATCCTATCATGAAGTAGACAGTGCCTATCACTGGTGTAAATAATGGCAGTGGGAAAGGAAAGAGGACAATGTATTGCCCTTCTCCATTGCATATCTACACCTGACCCCATGGCAATTGTTCTCTCAGAGCAATATTGAAGTGCAGTAATGGAGGGTTATACGAAGGTTCAAAAATGCTGTGGATCTCATTGATATGGCAAATTCTTCTGATTTACACTGACTGTTATCATGAAAGCGAAAATGTCAGTTTTATTTTTAAAAATCAACCTCAAAATCTCATGCACATAGATAGGAAAATATTTACCAAAATATGGCTTGCTCCTGGAAAATACATAATTATCATCATATTATTATCATTATGCATTAATGATTATTGCTTAGAGAAAATAATTTCCACTTTCCTATTTTAATAAATTTGAAAAGTTGATCTGGACTTCAAATTATTTAAGTATTTCAACATTTTCAGAATGAAATATGCCTGTGTTTTCATACCTACTTTTATTTTTATTTAGATATTATATTCCAAACCACTTTTTAATAATTTAATGGTTTTGTGTTTAATGGGGTTGTTTTGTGTGTTGAGGATAGAAATTCCATTTATGAATAGCTCTAGTTGTTGAAGAAAGATGGAAAAAAAAGATCATGTCAGGCTCAAAAACCAGAAGACCAATAAAAAGAAACAAAAAATGTAGTATTTCTTAATATTTGGATTTTATACCAATGCCATGAATGTTGGTGGTCTGACACTGTGGTTTGGCAGTCCTACATTCATTCAAATGCTAAATATTTTTTAGCTCAGTTGTGCTTTCAGACATTTGTGCATATGAACAATTTGCTTACGAACAAAGCATCTGTGCAGAGATGAGCCCATTTGTTCTTAGCCATAGTTATTCACATCTGATTATTTTTTATTCAGTCACATATGAATAGCAACACATTCTGGAAATGGTATTGTTCCAGAAATGCTATACAAACAGGACTTCACCAGTTCCCAAACTGAACCTCAAATATTTGTTGTGATAAAAACTATAACTCTGGTCTTGAAAACTATCACAGTGATAAGGCATGATAGTTACAGAAATGGGGAACTGAGGCACAGAGCAGGGAAGTGAGTTCTGAAGCACTGAAATAGGTCAGTGAGAGAGTCCTTTATGCATTCAGTCAGACATCTCAGCCTTGGCTTCTCAGGATACTCTGTTCTTCTGGTAGTGTTAAAGCACTGAAATGATTCAATGGACATTTTCTTGGACAAATTGTTCTGTGTGTACTTGTCCAAAGTGGGTAACTATTAACTTATACTGCTGGACTCACATGGAATAGATTAATTTTTAAGCTGCCATTTTTCACAACCAAAATGTTCTTTGAGTAATAGAGGAGTAGATATAACTGTTAATACAGGAAATATCATTAAGAGAATATTTTAATTTAGCTAAGACTTTCTTGCAATACATCCAGAACTCTTTTAATTCTGCCCTATATACTGTAATTTATTATTATTTTCCTATTTCGATTCCTATATTTTTCTATTTCTTGTATGTTGTCCTGGTTGGCACCAGAAGATTTATGCTATGCCAAGATTTCATTTAATTCAAAATTTGAGATTATCTCTCAATGGATCAATGACAATCAAGTTACTATTTATAATCTAGAATTATGCATATGTGGGATTCAGGGTAAAAAGGATATGTCCCATCACTGATTTTGAATGTTATGTATATATATATATATATATATATATATATATATATATATATATATATATATGTATATATATGTATATATACTGTCAGTTTCTAAGACAGCACAGTCAAGACAGGTCTTATTAAATAATGTGGGAGGAACTACTATTGTAACAGGTTTTCTTACATATTTATTTCAAAAGTTCTTATGTAAATTTCTAGGCAAGTGTTGGAATAAAGCAATGTGAAATTAAGATTAATTTTTGCTGATCTTTAACTAAATAGAAAGTGAAATTGTCTCTTCGCATCAGGCCGGCAACACCAATGCACTTTTGATGAGACAACAGCTGAAAGAGGTTTCAGAAGGGTTCTGCATGCTGTCACTTACACATTAGGGATAATCTTTTCAGACTATTGGCAAAACGAGTTGGCCACAATCAGGTTGAGGTTTAAAATTTACATAATTCGTTATGCAGTTGTCTTCTGGTTTGGATTCGGATTTGAAGAGCAAGTAGGCACCATTTAAAAAAATATTCGTATCTTTTGGGCTGCCAGGGGACCCTTACGATCAAAATTTGGCTTTCCAAGTGATACAATTCATATGAAATCTGGTGAGGGTATACAATTTTCACATTAGTAACAGTCAGTTTGTTTCCATCAGAATTTTAGGGGTTTTTTTTCTGCCTACTGGTATGTTACAGCATTCACACCTGCCAGAAAATGTCAGAATGTTTATTCCAAGAATAAAAATGTGGGCACACATCCGCCTCCCAAAATAAATAGCACAGCAGATATATTCTGTAGCGCCTCCAATACTCACAGGTTGGAGTTAGTCATTCTTCCTGTGAGAGGGTGGCCATCAATCACTGTCAAAGGAAGCCTTCAGTCTGGAGTCAAGAGCAGGGGCACTTAGATCAATGGATGAGGAGCACAAGGAGCCTTTAGGGAGAGAATATGCCTTTTCATATTTGTGAGACAGCACTGTAAAGTCTTAAAAGCATCTGGGCTTGAAGAAGGAAAAATTGCAGTATGGAGAGTCAGCTCATTTGCCAAGCAAATCATCTTTCAGTCACAACCTTCTCCTCCCAAAAGACCAAAGTATGAATAATTTTATAATAAAATGGAAATGCCAACGGAACATATTCAGCAATCATCTGCATTGATTCACTGGGAAAAAGGAAATCTTTGTTCTATTGTGAAGTAGTACCACGATTTTAAAATGGTAAATGCATAAGAAACACCAAAACTGATATTCAAAAACTAATTTAGTCTGTCCAACTTACTCTTCTCAGATGAGTTCTGATAAATGAGTCTACTCAAAATCTTCCATTTAAGTAATATAAAAATAAAACAGAAGAGATCAAGAAAGCTTTATAGGGAAAGGTAAGATTGCCTCATATTAAAACTGCTGAAATAGGCTTTGCATTGCCTAAATATCTGTCTCAGTCATAGACTCCTTGGGTGACCCTGGATGAGCTATTAAATCTTACTTTGCTTCAATACTTACAGAGAAGAAAATACCCCCTTTGAACTTGTTGTCTTACAAGTATTGAGGGGGAGCTAATGTGATGAAGATTCTCATTGGACAGAGAATCCAAGTGAGCAAAATGGTTGTTTTAAGCTCTCTCTATAGTCAGAGCAGGAGAATAAGAGGCTCCTTTGACATTTAATGTAGCCCAACTATGGCCAGAAGAGTTGTTTATCAGTAGCTGTTTTCATGCATTCATAGCAGAGGAAACTTAGGGTGACCAAACTCTGTATATGCCATTTGACTTGCCTGGTTGGCCAAATATTATCTCTCTTCCCCCCTGCCCCACATGCTGATATGACCTCCTCCAGAAGAGTTGATAACTTCTTCCTTTGTATTTCATGGGTTAAGCTCTGTAGCTAGACTATTTTCCAAGAACTAGTGTAGGAAAAACACCTCTTACGCACGACATCATCTGAATACAAGAAGACCATAAAGCCTTAAAGGCCCTATATGTACAGTTCTCCCAAATTCAGCATTCTCTGTATTTTTTCTAAATTTTTTTTTATGAGATGTCTGAAGCAATATTTTTGTCAAGGTTCTGCCAGTAACAACCTCTCAAGTTTCTGAACCGCACCTTAGATGACAAGTTGAAAACAAGCAGGAACTCCTTGGCTGCTAAACAGCTACTTATTCACACAGCAACTCAGTCCTCAGCTTTTCTTCAAAAAAAAGGTTTGAAAAGCAAAGTGTACAAAGGTCTGACTAAAGGCAGTCTAAGAACGAACAGGAAACTCTGGTAAGGAACATAATTGGAATACTCACACCATTTATATATTTTATTATGTTGAACTGAAAAGAATTTTTAAAAAAAACCATCAAATACTTTGTTTGCAAATGAGGGCCTAGAGAGGTGCACTCATGAAAAGTGCAGTATTTTTACAGAAAGAACCTAAAAGAGAGGAAAGATATCCTTGGTTAGGGCACTGTCTGGAGAAATTGAAGAATTTGGACCAAATCCCTGATGGGAATGAAAACCAAAGGGATTTAGATCATGATCTTCACATCCCGACTGACATTTCAAGACCACCCTGCTTTCTGTCTTACTTCCTTTTCTCCAGATTCTCTGTTCCAGTCCTATGAACTCTGGCAACTCTTGACACAATTTTACATTACTATCAATTTCCTGCACTCTCCAGCCTCCTGAATATGAGAAATTTTCCAGCACTCTAAGAATAAATAAGAGTAGGATAATAAAGAAACACCATCCATTTCCTTTGAATGTGAGCCACAGTCAGAAACTGTAATGTCTTCCACCCTTCCTTATGCCTATTTATTGAGTGCCTTCTAGTTCATTAAATATAGTTTTATATGAATGCAGTGATATCAGCGCAGGGAAACCAGAAATGGCTTACTTGGAAAAAAACCCCCAGAATTTATTTGATTTTTAGCCTTCTTAAATGCAGGCAAGGATAAATACCTCCATCACAGACCACCGAGTTATAAGTCTCTGGCAAATACCGGTGTGCCTTCAAAACCTCTGAATTTGGCATTTATTTCTCAGCAATGGAGGGTAACCAAGGAGACATACAGACCTAGACTGAATATCTTTAAGTAGCATAGGCTCCCAGACATGGATAAGAAGAGTAGAAAATTGTTTATTTGTAGCCTATCAATTAATGCTACTGTGAATATGTGATGTTAGAAACCAGCATCCTGCAGACAAAACCTAGAGGTGTTTACTTCTATGGAAGTAAAGAATCAATCTCTCACAGTACTTGGCACTTTGTAGTGCAAAAGACCATCCATGAAATGTTCTGGTAGGGTGTCAAGACTGACATGAATTTTGTGGTTAAAATGAGAGCAGATGACAAGCTGAGGTAAGTAGTAACGACTCCAGAGTTTAGTTGATATATATACACTTCACAGTCACATACAAGTTTGAAGAGGTTTTTTTGGTTGTTTGTTTTTTTGTTTGGGTTTTTGTTTTTTACTTTGGTCATCTAACATGAAACAGTTTGATCTTTGGAAATTGAATTAGACAAGCTGTTAATGAAGACTAATTGCTTTGCATAATTCAAAATATGTAGAGAGAGGTCCCTTGATCTACGCAAGCTGTACTTGGTTAGAACTGGGGCTTAAAAAAAGA